>NW_027256894.1:4339418-4815632 GCF_029215685.1 Pituophis catenifer annectens
TTTAATGAGGGGTCCTTGGTGCTCCCTGAGCTTGCTTGCTTGTTCTGTTTTGTTTTTGTTTTGCTTTGGGTTTTTTTCCAGAGGTTTTATTAACAGAACAACAAAATTGGAAGGGACCTTGGAGGTCTTCTATTCCAACCCCCTTCTCAAGCAGGAGACCCAGGGGTGAAATCCAGCAGGTTCTGACAGGTTCTGGAGAACCGGTAGCGGAAATTTTGAGCAGTTCGGAGAACTGGCAAATACCACCTCTGGCTGGCCTCAGAGTGGGGTGGGAATGGAGATTTTGCAATATCCTTCCCCCAGGAGTGGGGAAGGGAATGGGGATTTTGCAGTATCCTTCCCCTGCCACGCCCACCAAGCCACGCCCACAGAACCGGTAGTAAAAAAAATTGGATTTCACCATTGAGGAGACCCTACACCGCTTCAGACCAATGACTGTCCAGTCCCTTCTTAAAAACTTCCAGTGTTCACAACTTCTGCAGGCAAGTTGTTCTACTTATTAATTGTTCTCACTGTCAGGAAATTTCTCCTTAGTTCTAGGTTGCTTCTCTCCTTGATTAGTTCCCATCCTTACTTCTTGTTCTACCCTCAGGTGCTTTGGAGAATAGCTTGACTCCCTCTTCTTTGTGGCAGCCCATGTCTCCCCAAGTCCTTCTCTTCACTGGACTAGACAGACCCAGTTCCTGCAACTAGATAACACCATATTTGCTAGTGATAGGACTAGCACTGATGATGTTACCAGGATGGGTAATGAACCATCTGCAAGAAAACAACCAAGCTCAGAGAGTGGCAAGAATTCCTCATTTAACCCTGAGCTACCAATATTCTCCTTTATTGGAAGCACTTTCATCTTTCCTCTGTTTTTTCCAAAAATCTCAAAACATATATCTCTCTCTTTTTATGTCCCTCCGTCCCTCCGTCTCTCCCTCTCTCTCTTTATCTCCCTCCCTCCATCCCTCTCTCTCCCTCCCTCTCTCTTTCCCACTCTCTCTCCCTCCCTCCCTCTCCCTTACTCCCTCCCTCTCTCTCCCTCCCTCCCTCTCTACCTCTCCCTCTCCCTCCCTCCCTCTCTTTCCCACTCTCTCTCTCCCTCCCTCTCCCTCTCCCTCTCTCTCCCTCCCTCTCTCTTTCCCATTCTCTCTCTCCGTCTTTCCCTCTCTCTCTCCCTCCCTCTCTCTCTTTTTCCCACTCTCTCTCTCTCCATCCCTCCCTCGCTCCCTCCCTCCCTCTCTCTCTCGCTCCCTCCCTCTCTCTCATATTCTGCTCTTATCTTGCCCAACCCTGGTTATCAACGTGTCCAATTAGATGCTAACAAATGTTTGGGTAACAGTCGCTGTCTTTGCCAGCTGAGTGGTTTTGTATTCCTTAGTGTGACCTTGTTATGGCCGGCAGCTCACACAGGACATAATACCTCTCACGCTAACCACCACCCCCTTATCTCTCCCCACAATTGTCCCTCCCCGTTAAACATGGCCGGCTAACAGCCCGCAGTACAGGGGTGAAATGCTACCAGTTCGCTCCGGTTTGGGCAAACCGGTAGTAAAAAAATGCTTTAAAAAGTAAAAAAAAAAAAAGGTTGACAATCGCAACTGTGCCTTTTTAAAAACTTTTTTAAAGCATATTTTTTTACTACCAGTTCAGGTGAATAGGTAGTAAAAAATGCTTAAAAAGTTTTTTTTTACTGGCCATGCCCACATAGTCACATGATCCCCACCACCCAGCCACGCCCACAGAACTGGTAGCCAAAAAAATTTGCATTTCACCACTGCCGCAATACCTGCTGTAACATAGCAGGTTGGCAGTCCTGACAATCCATCTTAGGAAACATCTGGATGAATTTGTAGAACCCACTAAAAACCGCTGAACCACCAGTGATGCGTAAGGTTGCTATTCAGAAGATGCCAAACAGGTGACATGATGAAGCATGCTTAGGTGTTCTCTCCCCTGTGGTCACACATCCCTGACACTTTGAAAACCATGGCCAGGTAGAATTTCCTGTTTTTCTAAACGCTACAGATTTTTTTTAAAAAAAGATTGCACGTTGCTTTGATAAGCATTGGGCTTCCATGCACGGAGGTGGAAGTAGAACCTCACCCAATTCCTCCTGGCTTTTCTCCGTCTGCCACTAAGCCGCTAAAACAAAAACAAAAACAAAAAATCAAAGAACAGAGGAAGCTGCTAACTTCATCAGACTTTAAAGGACACACCAAATCAGGTGGAGAGTGGAGGAGGAACAATGTGAGGAAGGGTTTGAAGTGTTGGAGGTTAAGAAGTCACAAGGCCCTAGTCCTGTGTTGGAGAACCTTTTCGGCACCGAGTGCCAAAATGGGAGCGCATGGCATGCGCGCCGCAGAACCAGAAGAGCAGCCGCCCAGCGTGCATCCAGGAAGATGATCTTCTGGTTTCCGGTGCGTGCATGCGCACCGGCCACCTGATGTTCCACTTTCTGGTGTGCATGCATGCACAAAGACCAGCTTACATGCGCACCGAGGCAGCTGCTCTTCCAGTTTCCGGCACTCCCACACACGTGAAGACCAGCTGGCCAGAGCGCCGGAATCCAGAAGAGCACAGTGAGAGCAATCAACCCATGGAACAGAAGTTGCCTTCAGAAGTTGTGGGAGCTTCATCACTGGAGGCTTTCAAGAACAGAGGCTAAAACATACGATGAACGGTTGCAGGAACTGGGCATGGCTAGTCTAGTGAAGAGAAGGACCAGGGGAGACAGGATAGCAGTCTTCCAATATTTGAGGGGCTGCCCCAGAGAGGAGGGGGTCAAGCTATTTTCCATGGCACCCAAAGGCCAGACAAGGAATAATGGATGGAAACTGACCAAGGAGAGATTCAACCTGGAAATGAGGTGGAACTTTCTGACAGTGAGAGCAATCAACCCATGGAACAGAAGTTGCCTTCAGAAGTTGTGGGAGCTTCATCACTGCAGGCTTTAAAGAAGAGACTGGACTGCCATCTGTCAGAAATGGTGTATGCAGGGTCTCCCTCTTGGGCGGGAGGTTGGACTAGATGATTTACAAAGTCCCTTCCAACTCTGTTAATCTGTAATCTACTTTGCTGGGACAACTCCCCAGAGATCTCATCTGTCCAACAATGTAGTTGATAACTTAAAGCTGTGAAGCTTCCAAGCATTTTAATGAGGGGTCCTGGGTGCTCTCTGAGTTTGGTTCTTTTTGTTTGTTTGGTTGGTTGTTGTTGTTGTTTTTTGCAGAGGTTTTATTAACAGAACAGCAGAGTTGGAAGGGACCTTGGAGGTCTTCTACTCCAACCACCTGGTCAAGCAGGAGACCCTGTAGTATCCCAGATCAACGGCTGTCCAATCTTTTCTTGAAAACCTCCAGTGATGGAGCATCCTCAGCTTCTGGTGGCCAGCCGTTCCACTTGTTAGATGAGATGGCAGCCTATCAAGCTACCTTCATTTAACAAGCCTTGAGTTTAAAGCAATGGTGAAATCTAAAATTTGTTACTACTGGTTCTGTGGGCGTGGCTTGGTGGTGGTGGGGGTAATGTGACTGGGTGGGAGTGGCCAATTTTTTTTTTTTTTTACTTTTAAAACCATTTTTTCTACAACCTCTTTGGCGAAGAGGTTGTAAAAAATGCTTTCAAAAGGCTCTGACGATCCCAGCTGAGTTGCCTGATCGGCAGAGACTTTTTTTTAAAAAGCCTCTGCCAATCAGGCGACTCAGCTGGGATCATCAGAGGCATTTAAAAGAAAAAAAAGGTTTTTTTTCTTTTAAAAGCCTTTGACGATCCCAGCTGAGCTGCACAATCATCAGAGGCTTTTTTTTTTTACTTTTAAAAGCATTTTTTTGGCAGCAGAAGTTGTAAAAAAAATGCTTTTAAAAGTAAAAAAAAAAGCCTCTGATGATTGTGAGGCTCAGCTGGGCATGTGGGGGGGCCAGGGATTTTTGCTACCAGTTCTCCGAACCACCCGCCTCCATCACTACCAGATCAGGCGATCCGGTCTGAACCGGGAGCATTTCACCCCTGGTTTAAAGTGACCTGAAAGAAGAAGTTCCCTCTTCTGTTGTCAGTTATGGAAAACTTTATTATCTATGGATGCAGCGGCAAAAGTAGCATAACCTCCTCACAATACTTCTTCTGGATATACCTAAATGAAGTATGAGTACCACTTTACAAAGCCTTAGTAAGACCATACCTAGAATAATACTGCATCCAGTTCTGGTCACCACGGCATAAAAAAAGATGTTGAGACTCTGGAAAGAGTGCAGAGAAGAGCAACCAAGATGATTAAGTGGCTGGAGGCTAAAACATATGAAGAAAGATTGCTGGGATTGGGTAGGTCTAGTTTAGAGAAAAGTGGGACTAGGGGAGACATGACAGCAGTCTTCCAATATTTGAGGGACTCTTACAAAGACCAGGGGGTCGCACTATTTTCCAAAGCACCAGAAGGCAAGATAAGAAACAATGGATGGAAACTGACCAAGGAGAGATCCAACCTAGAAATGAGGAGGAACTTTCTGACAGTGAGAGCAATCAACCAATGGAAGAATTTGCTTCCAGAAGTTGTGGGTGCTCCAACACTGGAGGCTTGTAAGAAGAGAAGACACAACCATGTGTCTGAAATGGTGTAGGGCAAGGGTGTCAAACTCGATTTCATTGAGGGCCGCATCAGGGTTGTTGTTCTGCCCCAGCTATGGACCCCAAAGAACGCAGCACACACAAAGTCTGTACAAACCTTAATTTACTAAATTAAATAAGTTTTTTTTCCCAAACAAAGGCTGTTAATTAACTTTCTTAACAGCCTACAAGAATCCAAAGAATAAATAATCGTAATCTTACTATGGTTGGCGGAAAGCCCAGAAGCAATTTGCAAGAAACTGATAAGAGAACTAAGATCAAGATGCAAAGGAGAGTGAACGAAGTTGTTCCCTGAAAATTGCCTCAGTCGGCGTTCCTCCTTAAATAGGCTAAGGGAGTGGCCAATTAGCCCCAAGCCTTACTCTCGAGGAGACCTCCTCCTGAGGAGCCACTCCTGCCTTTTGGCAGCTCTGCGCGCCCGTGCATCGAGAAGAGGCTCCTCCTCTTCGTCCTCTTCACTTATGGGAGCTTCTGGAGGTTCTGAAGGTCCTGGCTGAATCCCCGCCTCTGGCACCACATCTTCTCCAGCCTCCTCACTGTCCAACTCGAGCGCCAGCTGCACAGGCTGCTGGTGCAGCACCACACCAGCCTCCTTGCTGTCGGAATCAGCTACTAGCTGCACAGGCCGCTGACGGGCCACAACAGTTGTGTTTGATCTCGGAGAGGGGGGAGCTTGATGTCACTCATGTCGGGGGCATCTGTGGTGACCAAGTGCTAAGGCAGGTCTTCCCTCAGACCCTCCCTCACTCTCATTATAATCTTCCTTCCTTCCTTCCTTTCTTCCTTCCTTCCTTCCTTCCTTCCTTCCTTCCTTCCTTCCTTCCTTCCTTCCTTCCTTTTCTTTTTTTCCCTTCCCTCGTCATTCTCCTTTCTTCTTCCTTCCTCTCTTTCCTTCTTTTTCCTTCCTTGCTCTCTTCCCATCTTCCCTTCTTTTTCTTTGTCTTTATTCTTTCCCTTTCTCCTTTCCTGTCCCTTCTTGCATGCTCAAATGCAAAAGGGGAAACATTTCTCCTTTTGTTTTGCTTTTAGTTTGTATTGCTAGCCCTCTGCCAGCAAAAACGGAGCTCGGGAGGACCCTCCCAAGCTCCATTTTCACTGGCAGAGGCACCGTGTGCCAATCCTTTGTTGTTTCCAGGGTGGCCCCACGGGCCAGATCTAAGCACCCCGTGGGGCAGATCATGCCCGCAAGCTTTCATTTTGACATCTCTGGTATTGTTCTCACCTAGGCTTCCTTAGAAAGAAAGTATACAGCACAAACTTCGTCCCGGCAAACCTCTTTAATTCATACAGCTGTGAATTATTGTCATTCCCAGTCCGACAGGCTTATCAAACAGTCTATCAGGGGAGTGTTTACAAACACCCACCTTATCTCCCTTGGAATGCTGCCAGAGGACTAACTGCCAAACGCAGGGCAAGGCCAAACTTAGCACAGAGTCAAATGGAGCTTTTCCAGAGCTTTTACCGACCAGATGAACTAATTGCTTCCTGGAAAAGCTCACCTCCCGTTTGCTTCTCTTTTATGTCTTACGGGAGGGGCCAATCATCTCCAAGCTTTACTCCCAAGTTGACCCTGTTTTCTTAATTGTTCCTGTCTCCTGGCAGCTCTGTGCATGTGCACACTGGGAACAGGCTCACGCTGTTCTTCTGCCTCGCTGATGTCAGACTCCGGAGGCAGCAAAGAACTGCCAGATGGCCCTGGTCCCCTCTCTGCCTCTGACTCAGAGCCCTCGTTCAAGCCTTCCCCAGACTCCAGGACTGGCCCACGTTCCTCTCCAACCTCCTCACTGTCCGAATCTGCTGCCAGATCTGCTGGCCGCTGGTGGGCCACAACAAGTAGAAGGTTGGACTAGAAGACCTCCAAGGTCCTTTTCCACTCTATCATTCTATGTCCTATGAATTTTTCCATTCTGCATTCACCAAGAAACCATCCATTTTAGGCAGCACAGATGGGGAAATGAACTTTTCCCCTTCTGTGTTTTTAAGCCCTGGGAGAAGAAGGCCTTCCAAGGCACAATTGATATTTTGGGAAAGGCTCCCGTTGGTGTGGTTGAAGTTTTGGAAAGAAGTGTTGTCTTCTAGCAGAAACACAGCCAAAAAAGGCTTCCTTCACACAACGTGGCATCGAATCCCTGAGCTCTGTTCTGCCTCCTTGGATTTCTGCTTCTTCCCTGATCTAAAAATACGCAGATGTGTTGTCCAAAGACAAAATTGGAGCATTCTTATTAATATGGAAATCTGCTCTGATGTTCCAATGATTTTCACAGGCAGATTTTCTCCTAGCAGAAATCCTGGGGTGCCCGCTGAGAATACACCCGAGTACAGGTCCTTGACTTACAAGAGTTTGTTTAGTGACCGTTTGAAGTTACAACGGCACTGAAAAAAAGTGACTTACGACCGTTTTTCCCACTTACCACTATTGCAGTATCCCCCGTGATTTACATTCGGATGTTTGACAAGTGATTCGTATTTATGACGGTCGCAGTGTCCTGGGGATACGTGATCCCCTTTTACGACCTTCTGACAAGCAAAGTCAATGGGGAAGCCGGATTCACTTAACAACCATGTGACTAACTTAACAACCGGAGTGATTCACTTAACAACTGTGGCGAGAAAGGTCGCAAAACAGGGCGAAAATAAACTCAACAACTATCTCGCTTAGCCACAGAAACCATGGGCTCAATTGTGGTCATAAGTCGAGGACCACCTGTATTCCAAGGACTTGTTTTCGCCCTGAACCACAGCCGAAAGATATCCCACCAAGGACTGTTTTGTGAGGCAGCCCTCGTCTTCTCCTCACGACAACACCTCACCGGCAGCTTTGATTTATTTTTAGCTGCTCTCAAGGCAATTTCCCCAGTTCTCTAGCTCGCTGTTGCCACGCAAACAGATCTGGGACAATCTGCACAAGGTTGGCAGTAACTCAAGCAGGGCCTGGGGTCTTCCCAGCTCCCACGGGAGACACGCTTGGCTGCCCTGGGCCACGCCACTCCTCGGTGGCCATTGGACGTTTCCATCCATGGCAGTTGGTCGCAGCAGAAAGCAGGTTTTTTTACTTCCAGAGAATCCTAAAGGTGCTTTTTCCAAGAAGCAACTTCAGTTAGAACTGAAGAAGCTTCTTGGGTGAGAAGCAGGAGGGAGGGAGAGAGGAAGGAAGGAAGGGAGGAGAGAAGGGAGGGAGGGAGGAAAGGAAGGAAGGAAGGAGAGGGAAGGGAGGAAAGAAAGGAGGAAGGAAGGAAAGAAGGGGAAAGAAGGAAGGAAGGAGAGAGCAGGAAAGAAGGAAAGAAGGAAGGAAGGAGAAGGAGGGAGGGAAGGAAGGAAGGAAAGAAGGGGAGGGAGGGAAGAAGGAGGGAGGGAAGAGAGAGAGCGGGAAGGAGGGAAGGAAGGAAAGAAGGGGAGGGAGGGAAGGAAGGAAGGAGAGGGAGGGAAGGAAGGAAAGAAAGAAGGAAAGAAGGAGAGAGAAGGAAGGAAGGAAAGAAGGGGAGGGAGGGAAGAAGGAGGGAGGGAAGGGAGAGAGCGGGAAGGAGGGAAGGAAGGAAGAAGGGGAGGGAGGGAAGGAAGGAAAGAGAGGGAGGGAAGGAAGGAAAGAAGGAAGGAAGGAAAAAAGGAGAGGGAAGGAAGGAAGGAAAGAAGGGGAGAGAGGGAGGGAAGGAAGGAGAGGGAGGAAGGGAGGGAGGAAGGAACCAGGAATGTCCAGTTGCCTTCTGGAAAAATCACCTTTGGGACTGATCTGGATGATTGAGAATCTCCACAGAAGATCATAAAAAGTCATAAAATCAGTTGGACTCATTTAATGACTGCAGTCATCAACAGATGACCGCAGAACATCTGTTGATAAGCAGATGTTCTGCTCTCAATTGTGGTCATAAGCCGAGCACCACCTGTATAACTATCACTGCACCCAAACAACAGAATGCACCACTCGCGTTTTATAATACGTAATATATTAAAATAATATACAGATAGTCCTCGACTTTCAACAGTTCATTTAGTGATCATTCCAAGTTAGAACAGCACTGGAAACAATGTCTTATGACGGTTGTTTACACTCATTACGACCATTGCAGCATCCTCCAGGGTCATCGGATCAAACTTCAGACGCTTGGCCATTGTCTCATTTTATGACGATTGCAGCATGCCAGGGTCACTTGATTCGACACTTTTGCGACCTTCTGATGAGCAAAGTCCAAGGGGAAGCCGAATTCACTTAACAACCACGTTGCTAACTTAACAGCTGCAGTGGTTCACTTAACAACAGTAGCAAGAAAGGTTGTATAAAATGGGGCAAAGTTCCCTTAAGAAATGTTTCGCTTCGCGACGGAAATGTGGGGCTCAATTATGGTCGTAAGCAGTGGTGGGATTCAAAAATTTTTACTACCGGTTCTGTGGGTGTGCCTTGGTGAGCTTGGCGTGGCTTGGTGGGTGAGGCAGGGGAAGGATACTGTAAAATCTCCATTCCCACCCTACTCCAGGGGAAGATTACTGCATAATCCCCATTTCCTCCCGATCAGCTGGGACTTGGGAGGCAGAGAATAGATGGGGGTGGGGCCAGTCAGAGGTGGTATTTACCGGTTCTCCGAACTACTCAAAATTTCCGCTACTGGTTCTCCAGAATCGGTCAGAACCTGCTGAAACCCACCTCTGGTCGTAAATCAAGGACTACCTGTAATTTCGGAGAGGCATTTCTCTGCAAAATGCCAGAGCAGGGCATTGCCAGGCTTCAGACGTCCATGGGCTTGGTGCTTTTCTGGAAGAGCATTAGCCCCATGAGTGGGCTGCTGGGGGTTCGGGAGAACCTCTAGCTAAGATTCTGTGCAGTTTGGAGAACCCCCAAATCCCACTCCTCGCTGGCCCCGCCCACCCCTCCCCTCCCAGGAGTCCCCATTTTGGATGCAGGTAAGTGCAGAATGTGCGTGGAGGCTCGGGGAGGGCGAAAAACGGGCCTACCGGAAATTCAAGAAGGCCAGAAACGGGCCTATTTCTGGTCTCCAGAGGGCCTCCAGAGCCTGGGGAGGCCATTTTCGCCCTCCCGGAGGCTCAAGAAAAGCCTCCGGAGCCTGGGGAGGGCAAAAACGCCCCCCTCCCCCCACTGTGGTGCAGGAAGCCGACTAGGCCATGCCCAAAATGGCTACGCCCACCCAACAACCAGGCAGAGAACCCCTTGGTAAAATTTTTGAAGCCCACCCCTGATTAGCCCTGCTCCTAAACATGTTTTTAGCAGTCTTTGGAAAGTGTGGTAGACACACTCAGTAAGAGAGGAAATGAAGGCCACGGAATCCACCAAACCCTGTCCTTAAATCACCCCTCATTAAAGGACAGCATCACCCATCAGCCTTGCTCCTGAGGCAGAAGAGGGCTCCGTCATCAAAGCCACCTTAATTATTCTGGCATCTTTTTCTGCCCAGTCGAGGGCGTGAAGAATATAGATGATTGCAGCCAGTAATGTGCTCTTGATGGAAATTAAAATGATCCCATCGGGCACAATAAAAAAAAAAAATGCAAGAAATATATTGAATGTCTGCGTGGGCTACCCTGATGTTGTTACCTAGCTGGGTAATGAAACGTCTGCAAGAAAACAACCAGATTCAGAGAGCACCGAGGACCCTACATTCCTCCTTCTCCACTCCACAACCATCACTCCCTTCTATAACTGATTATGTTACCTAGTTGGGTAATGAAATGTCTGCGAGAAAACAAGCAAGCTCAGGGAGCACCAAGGACTCCACATTATTATTATTATTCCTCCTCCTCCTCCTCCTCCTCCTCCTTCTCCTCCTCCTCCTCCTCCTCCTCTTCCTCCTCCTCCTCCCAAACCCCACACTCTTCCAGAACTGATGATGTTACCTACTTTGGTAATAAAACGTCTACAAGAAAACAACCAAGCTCAGAGAGCACCACGGATCCCTCATTTCAACCCTGAACTACAAATATTCTCCTCCATAAATATTTTATACCTATTTCGTTAAAACGTGATACAACAACCGTGCCCCCTAACTTAACAACTGCAAGGATTCCCTTAACCCCAGTGGCAAGAAAGGTCGTAAAATGGGGCAAAACTCACTTAACGGCGTTGCCTAGCAACAGGAATATTTGGCTCCGTTGTGGTCCTAAGCCAAGGGCCACCTGTAAATGTTTTTGGCCTTCGGTGTTTACGGAAAGGAAAAAAACTCAGTTCCTCTGGTTGGTTTTGATCCCTGCGTCAGAAAATGACGAAAGGGGTTTGCCTGGATCCTCCACCGAATAACTGCGATTGTGGAATCTGAAGCCCGCAGAACGGACGAAGGAAGCCGCAACATCCTCTTTCCGAAGCCCACATTTGCAAAACTTCTTCCTGTGCAAAAGGCATCCTTCTTCTCCGATGGAGCGACACAGACAGTCGCCATGGAGACGGAAAATCTCTGAAGCACCACCGGCAAAGGATTTCCAAGGATTCCCACTGAAGACGACGGGCGGTCTTTGCAGCAGAGGGAACTACTGCAGGGTCTGACGCAGGGGTGAAATCAGGGGTGAAATGCTCCTGGTTCGGATCGGATCCCCCGATCTGGTAGCGATGGAGGCGGGTGGTTCAGAGAACTGGTAGCAAAAATCCCTGCCCCCCCCCCCCATGCCCAGCTGAGCCGCACGATCATCAGAGGCTTTTTTTTTTTTTACTTTTAAAAGCATTTTTTCTACCACCTCCTCCGACGACAAAATGTTTTTAAAAGTAAAAAAAAAAAAGCCGCTGATGATCGCGTGGCTCAGCTGGGATCGTCAGAGGCTTTTCAAAGCATTTTTTTCCTGCAACCTCTTGGCCGAAGAGGTGGTAAAAAAAATGCTTTGAAAAGTCTCTGACGATCCCAGCTGAGTTGCCTGATCGTCAAAGAGGCTTTTTAAAAAATACCTCTCTGCCGATCAGGCAACTCAGCTGGGATCGTCAGAGAGGTATTTTTTTTAAAAAAAAGCTTCTCTGAAGATCCCAGCTGAGTTGCCTGATCGGCAGAGGCTTTTCAAAGCATTAGAAAAAATGCTTTGAAAAGTTGTTGTTTTTTTTTAAAGTTGGCCATGCCCACCCAGTCACATTAAACCCCCCCACCAAGCCACACCCACAGAACTGGTAGTAACAAATTTTACATTTCACCCCGGGTGAAATCTACTTACCTTCCTTACCCGTTCGGAAGTGCATGTGCCGTAGACCCTCTGCACATGCGCAAAACTTTCTGCGCATGCACAAAGGGTAAAAAACACATTACTTCCTGGTTAAAACCAGGAAGTAACGACACCCAGATGGGTAAGCGGAGCCTTGCGCTGCCATCGCTACCGGTTCTCCGAACCACCTGCCACAATCACTACTGGATCGCCTGATCCGGTCCGAACCGGGAGGATTTCGCCCCTGCTCTGACGTGACGTGCTCTGACGTGAATTCAAAAGATTCCTTTATTATGAGTGCTGGCAGCCTGGGCAAAAAGTTTCTCTCGCAAGCTAACAAGTCTGTCCAGCAGGGAGATGAATAGTTGTCTGCCAATCTATTCATCTCCGCCCCCTGCCTTTTATCCCCAGAGCTAGGGTGGGGCTTCGCTAGTAGCAGTGGCTCTTCCTTCCCAAGGGCCAGCCCATAGATTTCCACTGCTCTCCTTTCCTCTGCCTTCTGCACATCGGCATGTCAGGCACTGGACCCAGCTGTTCTTCCTCTTCCTCATCAGCTACCTCCAGACCTGGGGGCTGTTGACTCTCCATCTGAGGGCTGACGGACAGCCCAGGCTCCGCCCCTGTCTCTCTCTCTCTCTCTCTCTCTCTCTGCCAGCTCCATTCCCTCTTCCCCCTCGGAGCTCTCAGGTTGCCCTGATGCTGACCCCGACTCCCACCCTCCTCCTCCTCTGAGTCGGCTGCTGGAGGGACCAATGGCCGATAGGCCACAACTGTCTGGTCCAAAAAGCCAGATGGTGGCCACCACCGTGCAATCCAAGTGGTGCCTTTTCCTCCCTCCCTTTGCCAGGTAGTCCTCAGTGTACGACCACAATTTTGAGCCCAAAATGTATGTCGTTAAGTGAGAAATTTGTTAAGTGAGTTTTGCCCCCCTTTTTTTTGTTAAGTGAATGACTGCAGTTATTAAATTAGTCACACAATTGTTCAGTGAATCTGGTTTCCCCATTGATTTTGCTTGTGAGAAGGTTGCAAAAGGAGATCCCATGACCCCAGGACACTGCGGCCATCATAAATGTGAGCCGAATATAAATCAGGTGCTACTAGGTGGGGATGCTACTACAGTCATAAGTGTGAAAAATAGTCATAAGTCCCCATTTTCAGCGACGTTGTATCTTGTAAAGGCACATGAATGTGCATATACACACACAAATATATATACAGGTAGTCCTTAAATTACAACCGTTCATTTGGTGACAATTCAAAGTTACAACAGCACTGAAAAAAGTGACTTATGACTGTTTTTCACACTTACGACCTTTGCAGCATCCCCATGTTCCCATGATCAAAATTCAGATGCTTGGCAATTGGTTCATAGTTATGACGGCTGCTGTGATCCCGTTTTTGGGACCTTCTGACAAGCAAACTCAATGGGGAAGCCTTGGTAGTACAGTGGTTTAATGCACCCTGTAATTAACACAGCTGCCTGCAATTTCTGCAGGTTCGAATCTCACCAGGCTCAAGGTTGACTCAGCCTTCCATCCTTTCTAAGGTAGGTAAATTGAGGACCCAGTTTGTGGGGGCAATAAGCTGACTTTGTATAAATATACAAAAGTATGAAGGCTATTGCTTAACGCATTGTAAGCCGCCCTGAGTCTCCGGAGAAGGGCGGCATATAAATCAAATTTAAATAATAATAATAATAATAATAATAATAATAATAATAATAATAATAATAATAATAATAATAATAATAATAAATAAGATTCACTTGGCAAACAGGTTACTAACTGAACAACTGCAGTGATTCACTTAACAACTGGGCTAAGAAAGGTTGTAAAATGGGGCAAAACTCGCTTAGTGAATGTCTCACTTAACAACAAAAAATTTGGTCATAAGTTGAGGACTACCTGTTTAACAGCCATTTGTTTAGTGAGCATTCAAAGTGACCGTGGCACTGAAAAAAAAGTGACTTCTGACCATTTTTCACACATCTGTTGCAGCACCTCGGTGGTCACACAATCAAAAGTCAGACCCTTGGCAACTCAACTGACTCGCACTTATGACGGTCGCAGTGTCCCAGGGTCATGCGATCCCCTTTTGCAATCTTCTGAACAAGCAAAGTCAATGCGGAAGCTGGACTCACTTAACCACTGTGTTACGTGAATCCAGCTTAACTTAATAACTTAAATTATTAATTTAATAAGGCAGTGATCCACTTAATGAAACTGCACAGGAAAGATCGTAAAATGAGGCCAAACTCTCTTCATGTCTTGATTAGCAATGGAAATGTGGGGCTCAATTGTGGTTGGAAGGTAAGGTGTACACGCACACACCAGGGATGGGCTCTACTTACCTTTACTACCGGTTCGTAGCAGGAGCGCACGTGCGCTTATGCACATGCGCAGAAGCTTATGCGCATGCACAGATCACTCATGATGACGTTGTAGCGGGTGGGCGGAGCCTTCTGCTGGTTTTACTACCGGTTCTATAGACGGACTGAACCGGGATCAACCCACCACTGGCACACACTCACACTCTCCATGCAACTGAAAGTGGAACATTCTGCTTAACTCAGGGGTGAGCAAATGTGGCCCTTTTACAACATGTGGACTTCAACTCCCAGAATTCCTGAGACAGCCAAGCTGTCTCCTGCACCCCCAAAATAATAAGGACCCCCCTCCAATAATAAGGCCAAGCCCTTATTTCGGGGTTCAAAAAAATATAAGACAGGGTCTTATTTTTGGGGAAACACGGTAGATAGGGGGTAGATGTGATCTTCCGGTCTGTATTATTGTGGCAAGCTGTCTCAGGAATTCTGGGAGTTGAAGTCCACAGCCAGCTTGGCTGTCTCAGGAATTCTGTTGCCCACTCCTGGCTTAACGGATTCTTAGCCAAAAAAAGGGAGGGGGGAGGAAATTGATAATTGCCCTAATTTCTCCTGCATGGCACATTTTTGCAACTTAAGTCAAATAAAAGTATATTGTTGTTGGAGACACTGCAGTTCTCCAGGAGTTTTGACATTTTTCTAATGTCAAAGAGGTTTCATAATGAATTCCTGATTTTCACATTCTTCGCTCTCTATGTTCCCGTTTCCAAAAAGCGGCTGTTCCTTGCCTTCCTGCTTTTGTGTTTTAGCAGCTGGTTCCTATTATTTTTTTTTTCAGACGTGCCAGAAACATTTCCTAAGTGATGATTTAGTCAAAAATGTAGGACAGACTGGGATTCGGTAGAGGCTGACCGCTTGCAAACCGTCCCTGGAGCCTTTTGCGGCTCAGAATCTAAAACTTGTTTCCTTTTGCGATAATCTCATGATTTTAAAATGTTGCAACTACACAAGCAGACAAAAACTGTGCCCTGTTGGATTTTATTACAGATTCACAGATTACAGATTAACAGAGTTGGATGGGACCTTGTAGGTCATCTAGTCCAACCCCCAACCCAAGCAGGAGACCCTACACCATTTCTGACAGATGGCAGTCCAGTCTCTTCTTGAAAGCTTCCAAGGATGAAGCTCCCACAACTTCTGAAGGCAACTTCTGTTCCATCGGTGGATTGTTCTCATTGTCAGGAAATTTCTCCTTATTTCCAGGTTGAATCTCTCCTTGGTCAGTTTCCATCCATTCTTCTTTGTCTGGCCTTCAGGTGCCTTGGAAAATAGCTTGACCCCCTCCTCTCTGTGGCAGCCCCTCAAATATTGGAAGACGGCTATCCTGTCTCCCCTGGTCCTTCTCTTCACTAGACTAGACATGCCCAGTTCCTGAAACCATTCTTCGTATGTTTTAGCCTCCGGTCCCCTAATCCTCCTGGTTGCTCTTCTCTGCACTCTTTCTAGAGTCTCAACTTCTTTTTTATAGTGTGGTGACCAAAACTGGATGCAGTATTCTAGATGTGGTCTTACTAAGGTTTTATAGAGTGGTATTAATACCTCCCTTGATCTTGATTGTATCCCTCTGGATTTTCAGGAATCCTGCAATGAGAATGTGTAAGAAGTAGAGAAGCTACTCACTGTGGTCCTGCGTGAGATCAGAAATGCCTTCTGTTAGTAGCACTCACTAATACAAGCAGGTTTATAAAGCTTGTGGAGATTCTAAATCATCCAGGTCATAGTTGTCTCAAAGGTGCTTTTTTTAAAAAACGCAACTGGACTGTTTTTTCCTTGAGAAAGAAGAAGAAAACATTTCCCTTCTCGTTCAAGAAGCTTCATCAGTTCTGTTGGTGGGGGTGTTGGAAGGAGAGGTACTGACAGTTGAGGGTGGGAGGGGGTGGTGGAAGGATAGGATATTGCCAGAGGTAGTTTATTCTGGCACAGATCTGTGTGCAAATGTTGTGTGTTTCTTTTTAGCTAGCAGCCAAGGGCTGGAGAAAGAACGGCTGTCTCTTGAAAAGGACTTCAAATCCCAAATATGTGGCCAGGGTCACACCCATTTCCTCCGTGCCATTGTAAAAGAAGACAACTCGGCCAAACATTTCCTTTGGCTTTTTACGGTCCTGGGAAATCTGTGCTGCAAATGTCATCAGCCGGTTTGCCGGCGTGCTTCTGAAATGTCACTCCATCCACAGGAATGTTGCAAGCTTTTTCTTCCTTCAGATAGGGCATGTGTCAAAGACGTATCTTTGGAACTTCCCCAGAGCATGGGTCAATAGACTATCTGCTGTTTTCTCCAACAAAGAAAGTTGGAGGTTTTGTTTTTCCCCTCCTGAGACCTGATTTGAACGGAATATGGTTTACTATTTCACCGGGGAATCCTGATTATACTTGTTGAAGGGATAAAATAAAACCTCCAATTTCCCTCTGGGGACAAGTGCAAACTGATAACTCACACCAACTTGAGTTGCTTCTTCTTCAGATTAAGAGTTGGAAGGGACCTTGTAGGTCATCTAGTCCAACCCCTCGCCCAAGCAGGAGACCCTACACCATTTCTGGCATATAGCAGTCCAGTCTCTTCTTGAAAGCCTCTGGTGATGAAGCTCCCTCAACTTCTGAAGGCAACTTCAGTTCCATGACTTGATTGCTCTCACTGTCAGAAGATTTCTCCTTATTTCTAGGTTGAATCTCTCCTTGTTCAGTTTCCATCCATTAATCCTTGTCTGGCCTTCAGGGGCTTTGGAAAATAGCTTGTCCCCCTCCTCTCTGGGGCAGCCCCTCAACTGTTCTGATGGGCTGTCTGCTAAAATAAAGCCAGGTCATGGCACACACTTGAAAGTAAATCAAGAAGCCTGTAATTGCGGAGTCCATCTGGCAAGAACAAAGAATGCTTATCCACAGGAAATATGCACGTGTAAAGCTTGTAACAATTCTGGGTAGTTAGAAAGCGGATAAAAGTAACGAAGAGTTAGGCAACTTGAGGAACTCAGCTAAAAGTTAGGAATAAAGATGGCCTGCAGCAAATAAAATGTGTATTAGATAACTCAAAGGCTTAGGAATAGGGACAGCTAGAGATCAAGAGAACAAATTGTAGAATTATTACTAAAATGTTTATTAGATGATATTTCTTATTATCCCGCCTTGTCCTGCCTTCTCCTTTAGTGAAAATGTATAAAGCTTTCTTAATCCTTTGTTCTTGGCTCTCTTGGCATTTTGGCCAGGAGCCCTTTTCTTTGGGGTACCCCAATAAAAAGCAATCTGCACCTCGTGTCTGGCATCCTTCATTGGCCTCGACACTAGGCTCAGACCCGAATTGGGGACAACAATTCCACAATTGTTCCACAACTGCGCTGATGGCAGATTGCTCAATTTTTCTTCTGCATATTGGACAATTTCGGCATTTTAACTTTTCTCCCCTCCTGATTAGCAACGATCAGGTTTCTGCCTTGGTGGGGCAGAATATTCATTAGCGGCTTTTGCAGAAGTGGATTAATCAAAACCAGCTGTTGACGTGGGTGGGCCCGTTTGGCATCAGCCACTATGCTGCCTTTCGAGGTCTGAATTATCCTTAATGTGCCTTCTTCCACTCCTGGAGATTATTAGAATGATGGCAGGCAAAATGTGTAAATGTATTAATCGTGGCAGGACGTGAGCATCCCGTAAATCCTAGGAAACAGTTAACCTGGAAGGAAGGCAGAAGAAGGCAGATGGATTTGGGATGCCAGACACTGTGAAATCATCTTTTAAAAAAAAAAACTGTACCGCAGTAACTGCTCTTCCTTTCGAATTTAAAACAGAAAGTCTGGGAAGGAACAGGAATGTCTACAACAGCTGTCCATAAAATACCTTCGTCTTGAATCCATAAACATGGGACATTATCCACTGGGAATGTCCTTTGCAAACAAAATGTGTTAAAGAAAGGAGATTAAGACTTGCCACTCAAGGGCTCGGTTACAAAATTCTAAAATTTTTCAGCCTGTCACAATGACTTGGCAGCCCAGAATTATTGCTGCATTCACAACGATATTTGCCTGTTACGGCTTAATTCCAGGAGGAAAAAGCAAGCTATGTAGATATAAGTAGTCCTCAATTTACAACTATTGGTTTAATGATATTTGAATAGAATAGAAATAGAAATAGAATAGGAGTTGGAAGGGACCTTGGAGATCTTCTAGTCCAGCCCCTTACTCAAGCAAGAGATCATACACCATTCTAGACACGTGACTGTCTAGTCTCTTCTTAAAAGCCTCCAGTGATGGGAGCACCCACGATTTCTGCAGGCAAGCTATTCTACTAGCAGCCCCTCAAATACTCTCCTCACTGTTAGGAAGTTTCTCCTTAATTCCAGGTTGCTTCTCTCATTGATTAGTTTACATCCATTGCTTCTTGTCCTGCCCTCCGGTGCTTTGTAGAATAATTTGACCCCCTCTTCTTTGTGGCAGCCCCTCAAATACTGGAACTCTGCTATCATGTCACCCCCTAGTCCTCCTTTTCTCTAGACTAGACATACCCAGTTCCTACAATCCTCCTTCGTATGTTTTTGCCTCCAGGCTTTTGATCGTCTTAGTTGCTCTTCTCTGGACTTTTTCCAAAGTCTCAACATCTTTTTTGTAGTATGGTGACCAAAATTGGTTGCAGGATTCCAAGTGTGGTCTTATTAGGGTTTTATAAAGTGGTACTAATACTTTATGTGATTTTGATTTGGGACTTGGCAGCCCAGAATTATTGGTGCATTCACAACAATATTTGCCTTAATTCCAGGAGGAAAAAGCTGACACCATGTAGATATAAGTAGTCCTCAACTTACAACTCCTGGTTTAGTAATATTCAAACTAACAACTGCACTGAAAAAAAATGTGACTTAATGCCTTTTTTCACACTTAATGACCATTGCAGCATCCCCGTGGTCAGAAGATAAAAATTTGGAACCTTGGCAGCTGACTAATATTTATGAAAGTTGCAGTGATCTGGGATCAGGTGATCTTTTTTTGTGAAGTCAAAGGGGGAGCCAGATTCACTTAACAACCGGGTTACTAACTTAACAATTGCAGTGACTCACTTAAGACTCTGTCTGGCTTAGCGTCAGAAATTTTGGCCCCAATTGTGATCATATGTTGAGGACTAACCTGTACCCAAGAGGGACTGGGGATGGTGATGGTGTGTGTGGTTGTGTGTATGTGTGTGTAAAAATCACGATTGTGGCTGTCACCTTGATTTTTTGATCTCTACCAGACCTTCCTGACTGTCTGGATATTTCTACACTGGATCTATTTTTCATATCATTTGTTCAGAATTTCTCTTGTTTTCTTAGGGTGATTGTCTTTCTCCAGGAATTCTTGCTGGTTGATTTTTTTTTTCTCTCTCTCTCTATAATAACACTGAACGTCTCTAGTTCCACCCTGACCTTATTTGCCTCTCATCCCACTTAAAGTTGCTTTTTCTGGCAAGATGGGGGTTAATTCCTTTCTACGCATTCTTCTCAAAAGTTTTCTTCAACTTCGGAGTGCTCTCCCCATACTTTTTGCTCTGCTCTTATAGGGACCCTGTGGGCCTTTAGACTTCATCTGGATCTCTCAAGTATCGTATCCAAAGTCAGCATTTTCAAATAAGGAGGCCTGAAAGCCAGACAAGGAGTAATGGATGGAAACTGATCAAGGAGAGATTCCACCTGCAAATAAGGAGGAACTTCCTGATAGTGAGAACAATCAACCAACTGAACAGACGTTGCCTTTGGAAGTTATGGGAGCTTCATCACTGGAGGCTTTCAAGAAGAGGCTGGACTGCCATCTGTCAGAAATGGTGTAGGTCTCCTGCTTGGGCAGGGGGTTGGACTAGATGACCCACAAGGTCCCTTCAAACTCTGTTATTGTGTTACGTTGAGACTTTGGAAAGAGTGCAAAGAAGAGCACAAAGAGCTAAAATATATGAAGAATGGTTGCAGGAACTGGGGGCCTGGCTAGTCTAGTGAAGAGAAGGACCAGGGGAGACAGGGGAGCATCTTCCAATATTTGAGGGGCTGCCACAGAGAGGAGGAAGGGGGTCAAGCTATTTTCCAAAGCACCTGAAGGCCAGACAAGGAATAATGGATGGAAACTGATCAAGGAGAGATTCAACCTGGAAATAAGGAGAAATTTTCTGACAATGATAACAATCAATGGAACAGAAGTTGCCTTCGGACATTGTGGGAGCTTCATCACTGAAGGCTTTCAAGAAGAGACTGGACTGCCATCGGTCAGAAATGGTGTAGGGTTTCCTGCTTGGGCAAGGGGGTTGGACTAGATGACCTACAGGGTCCCTTCCAATTCTGTTAACCTATTAATCTGTTAAAGGATAGATGATAGAGTATTTTCTCTATTGCAATGAAAATACACTATGACTTTATTCAGCATATGGTGTAAAAAAAATAGAAAATGGAATACTTGCACGCTTATTTAACAGAACAGAGAAATACAAACCTGAAGTTAAAATACAGGCAATCCTTGACTTACAACAGTTCATTTAGTGACTATTCAAAGTTACAACACCATGAAAAAAAGTGATTTATGACCATTTTTCACACTTATGGCCATTGCAACATTCCCATGGTCACGTGATCAAACACTTGACAACTGGCTCATACCTATGACAGTGTGCCGGGGTCATCTAATCCCCTTTTGTGACCTTTTGACAAGCAAAGTCAACGGGGAAGGCAAATTCGGGGAAGGCAGATTTATTAAGTTCCATTAATAAATAGATTCACTTAACAGCTGTGCTACCCACTTGACCTCTGTGGTGATTCACTTAACAACCATGGCAAGAAAGGTTGCAAAATTCACTTAACAAATGTCTCACTTAGCAACAGAAATGCTGGGCTCCATTGCGGTCGTAAATCAAGGACTACCTGTACTTTGGAAAGAGAGAATCAATAACAGGTTTCAGGGTAGCCCCCTTTTCCAATCTGTGTCTTTTTGTTGATAAACAGAATGAAGATCCAAATTTATATAAGCAATGCTGTTCAGCTGCCATGATTGATTATCAACAAAAAGACACAGATTGGAAAAGGGGGCTACCCTGAAACCTGTTATTGATTCTCTCTTTCCAAAGTACAGGTAGTCCTTGATTTACGACCGCAACAGAATGAAGATCCAAATTTATATAAGCAATGCTGTTCAGCTGCCATGATTGATTGATTGATTGATTGATTGATTGATTGGCTGGCTGGCTGGCTTGCTTAGTTCCCTCCTTTATTATATTCAACACATCGTTCTCCTCCTATTTGCCTCATAATGACTGCCAAGGCACATTCTGCAGTTTCCTTGGCAAGATTTCAGAAGCGGTATGCCATTGCCATCTTCCTAGGGCTAAAAGGGAATGGCTGGCACAAGGTCGCCCAGCAGTCTGGGTGGAGCAAAATTCAAGATCCTGGGTTTCAGCCTGATGCTTTAACTACCACACCAAACTGGCTCAGTATTGAATATCCATTAATTAATCCAGAGCCCAGTAACAAAACATTTATATCATTAAAACAGTAAAAAAAAAAAAAACTACCCATTTTTCATATCGATTTTACATCCCATTTATATCTCGACTTTTCTTCCGTAAGATCAGCTAACTCAACAGCCCTTCAAAATCCAACAGCAGCTTCGAGATGGCAATTATGCAGATGAACATAAATAAATGTTGCTTTCTAGCACTTAATGACTGCATTGCAATAAAGATGGATTTGATTTGATAAATATGATAAACTTACAATAGTTTGTTTAGTGACGTTTAAAGTTACAACGGCACTGAAACAAGTGACTTATGACCGTTTTTCACAGTTATGACCTTTGCAGCATCCCCATGGCCATGTGATCAAAATTTGCTTATGAACAGAAATTGTGGGCTTAATTGCAGTTATAAGTTGAGTATCTTTGGTCCCCACACGTCCCCAATACCTGCTTTCCCAAACTTGCTTTTGTAGAAACAAAACAAACAAAACATTTTTGTAGAAACAAAGATATTTAAAGCTGCTGTTTTAAGCCTTGCCCCATCATTACTCCTGCACTCAAATATACTATTTCTTTGCTTGGTTTAAAGTTAATCAATTCCCGTCAAATATAAGCTCTAAGGGATCAATGTTAAATTTCCTGACAAACAGACCAAGAGCTTTTCTTGGCATTATAGTCTGAATTTTAATAGGCAGATCGCAAGCCAAAAGTCTCATTTTGTATAACCTTTAAGCATCCTAAGAGAACGAGAGGAAAGGAATGAGCCAATTAGCTGTTTGAAATAAGAAATATTACATTTGCTCACTGTTTACGTTAGAAATGTTTGCTTCTTTTGTTCTTCTCCACCCAGGATCAATGCCATACCAAACAGACACACAGACATAGATATAACCCCTGTGCATAATGCGGTTAGAACGTCAACTTTAAAAAATGGTTTTATTAACTGAATTGAAAGTTTAAAAAAAAATATAAACATTACACAAAATTGTTTTTAAAAGGAAACAAAAAGCTATAAAGAAAGAAAAACAGAGAGGGAATATATTAATGGATGCACATACATCTATGAAAATTCTACATGAATATTTCAATAAATGGTGGCCGTCTTCCATTATGAATATCCATCGCTGTTCTGTGCCAATAAGCCATTTGTGTTGCTAATAACATCAGTCTGCAAGACAGGACTGCTGCAATTAATATTTTGAAGAGAGACAATAATGTTGAGACTCGTCACGCAGATTTTTAAGTACATTTCAGTAAGCATACTGAGTTCCTTTCTGGAACAAAATAAGCCAAAGACAAAACAATAACCATGTACTTGGCTTCTGACACTTCATCTGGGAGAAATTCGATGCAGAAACCCTTTTTTTGTAAACATTGCAGCCTTCAGAATGACAGGAAGGGACCTTGGAGGTCTTCTAGTCCAACCCCCTGCTCAAGCAGGAGACTCTACACCCGTGATGGCGAACATATGGCACGCATGCCACAGGTGGCATGCAGCGCCCACTCCGCCGTCACCCCAGTTCAGCTCTGCCGCGCATGTGCATGTGCCTCCTGCCAGCCAACTGGTTATCAGGTCTCTGCCTTACGCCACCAGACTCCAAATTTTGGGCTTAGACAACTTAGAACTACGCCGACTTCAGTCTGACCTAAGCATAGTACATAAAATTATCTGCCACAATGTCCTTCCTGTCAACGACTACTTCAGCTTCAACCACAACAATACACGAGCAAATAATAGATACAAACTCAAGGTAAACCGCTCCAAACTCGATTGCAGAAAATATGTCCTCAGTAACAGAGTGGTCAATGCCTGGAATGCACTTCCTGACTCTGTGGTTTCATCCCCAAACCCCCAAAACTTTAACCTTAGACTGTCTACTGTGGACCTCACCCCATTCCTAAGAGGCCTATAAGGGGCGTGCATAAGAGCACCAGCGTGCCTTCCGTCCCTGTCCTAATGTTCCCTTTAATTGTACTCATTTTATGTATTCAAATTATGTTTATACTTTTACCTGTTATCTTATATATGATTGACAAAATAAATAAATAAATATTACCATATGTGGTGGACATGTGTAGAAGCTAAAAGATACTGGACTAAAATCCACACATGGTTGGAAAAAATGACAAAAAAACATATAGACTTTAAGACAGAGATTTTTTTATTAGGGATTGTGCCAGAAACATACAATAGAGAATTGAGATTATTATTATTATTTATTGAATTTATATCCCGCCCTTCTCCCCGAAGGGACTCAGGGCGGTGAACAGCCTAAAATTAAAATAACGTACAATATAAAAGTTAAGATAACTAAAAATAAATTAAATTAATCGGCCTCCCAATTTAAAAGCCCAAGCTATACAATTAAAAAACTAACCCATAAAACCTATTCAGGCCAGGTATTTGATATTTGATTGAGATATTTGATTGTGAATGTTTTAACAGCTGCTAGAATTGTGTTTGCTAAAAATTGGAAAAATGAGAAAATACCAACGCAAGATGAAATTATGAAGAAAATCATGGAATGTGCTGAAATGAATAAATTGACATTTGAAATTAGAGAACAAGAAGATAAACAGTACTACAAGATATGGGATTTGTTTTATCAATGGCTAGATAATAAAACATGGAAATGAAATATGAAATCTGAAATGAATGTTATAAATATAATATTTGAAAATAAATTTTTTGAAGCGACAAAGCCATAGATAAATAAATGATAAATGAGGATGTTGATTTGTTTGACAATATGAGAAATTAGATAATTAGTAAATTTTGAATATGGGGATGAAGCACAAAGGATTTGTAACCGACTGACACACTGTTTGCATTTGTAATGGATGATGGATTTGTTTTATGTTTTGTTTAAAAAATAATTTTTTTTAATAAATAAATAAACAAACAAACAAACAAATAAATAAATAAAAAACATGTGTGGGGGCATGGCATGTGGGGGGGGCATGCACGCATGCATGAGGGGGCCATGTGGGGGGCGTACACATGCGGGGGTCACATGCATGCATAGGGGCTGTATGCGCATTGCATTTGGGGGGTTTGGGCGTGCGTGCTATGGGCACTCGGGCCGGAAAAAGTTAGTCATCACTGCTCTAGACCATTTCAGACAAATGGCTATTCAAATCTCTTCTTCCAGTAATGAAGCACCCACAATTTCTGAAGGCAAGCTGTTCCACTGGTTAAGGTTATTCTTATCGTCAGGTAAGTTTCTCCTTAGTTCTAGGTTCTTTCTCTTTGTTCAGTTTCCATCCATTGTGTCTTGCCTTGCTTTCAGGTGCTTTGGAGAATGACCTGATCCCCTCTTCTTCGTGGCAGCCTCTCAAATATTGGAAGACTGCTATCCTGTCACCCCTAGTCCTTCTTTTCCCTAGACTAGGCATAACCAGTTCCTGCAACTGTTCTTCATGTTTTAGCCTTCAGCTCCCCAGTCATCTTTGTGGCTCTTCAAACATCATGAGGCCTCTGGAGTCAGGTCCACCTCCTACCATTGACCTGCTCTCTATCTTCCCACTGAATTAATAATCAAAGTTGATTAGATCTATTCTTCACTGATATCAGCTAATCTAGTTACATCTTGAACATCTGAATAATGATGGAAACTGATCTAGGAGAGATTCAACCTGGAAATAAAGAGGAATTTTCTGACAGTGAGAACAATCAACCCATGGAACAGAAGTTGCCCTCAGAAGTTGTGGGAGCTTTGTCACTTGAGACTTTCAAGAAGAGTCTGGACTGCCATCTTCCAGAAATGGTGTAGGGTCTGCTTGGCCGGAGAATTGATGACCTACAAGATCCCTTCCAACTCTGTTAATCTGTAATCTGTCATCTAATCTAATAGGACTCTCATTGGGATGAGTGGACCTAAATGGATCCCAATAATAGACTTAAACCCTGAAACATTTCTTTCTTTTTCCCTGTGCTCTGAAAGCTAAAACCACATCCTTTTCACTAGAGGATGTCATATATCAGTACTCTTCTCCTTAAATCTGTTTTTCTTTTCAAATTTATATGGCATTCACTTAGTTTCCAAAGGTTTGCAGGTTGTTATGGTTGCTACTGAATTAAAACAAGCCGTATGTGATACTTCTTGAATCTCACAGAGATTCCTTCCAGCTAAGCTCTCTTTTCTTTACAATATTTACAGTATATATAGTATTTATATTGGGTATTATAGAGATCCAATTTAGAAGAAAGGAGAACTTTTCCACCATTGAGAACAATTAATCAGGGGAACAGTTCCCTGCCAGAGTTATGGGTGCTCCATTGAATTGAATTGAATTCTTTATTGGCCAAGTGTGATTGGACACACAAGGAATTTGTCTTTGGTGCCTATGCTCTCAGTGTACATAAAGAAAAAATAAAATATATTTGTTAAGAATCATAAGATACAACACTTAGTGATAGTCATAGGATACAAATCATACTAGGAAACAATAAAAACAGTATAAATTGTAAAGATACAAGCAACATGGATATAGCCATAAGTGGGAAGAGATAGGTACTAGTAAGGATGAAAAGAATAGTAATACAGTCTTAGTTGATAATTTGACAGTGTTGAGGGAATTATTTGTTTAGCACAGAGTGATGGCGTTCGGGAAAAAGCTGTCCTTGTGTCTAGTTGTTCTGGTATGCAGTGCTCTATAGCGTCTTTTTGAGGGTAAAACTTGAAACAATTTATGTCCAGGATGTGAGGGGTCTGTAGATATTTGCACAGCCCTCTTTTTGACTCATGCAGTAGACAGGTCCTCTTCTGTAGGTTTTCAAGAGTACACATGACAACCATTTAACCAAGATAATATAAGGTTTCTTTCCTTGAGTAGGGGGTTAGACTAGAAGACCTCTGGGGTCTCTTCCAGCCCTGTGATTCTATGTTCTATTTAACTAATATCTGAGGATAACTTGGCCAGGCATTCAACAAAATCTTGAGGTCCTTGTTGAAAAAAAGGGGACACAAATGAAACAAAGACCTTTATTCAGTTCTCTGCAAAATATTTTTAGAAGCCCGAGACAGCTTTTCTTTATCCTAACAATTCTCCAAAGTGAACAAGATGAACAAGACCTAAAGTCTGATTTTCAAAATTCATGGCAGTACTAACTAGATAGACAGATAGATACTATTACCCTTCCGGTATTTTCAGGATGTTTTGGACGTCAATGCAGGTAGTCCACAACTTAACAGTTCGTTTAGTGACTGTTTAAAGTTCCAATGGCACTTTAAAATATGACATGTGACCATTTTTCACAGCTTTGCAGCATCCCCAGGGTCACGTGATCAAAATTAGGGCAACTTGGCAACTGGCATGTATTTATGACGGTTGCAGTGTATTGGGGTCATGTGGTCACCTTTGGTAAACAAAGTCAGTGGTGGAGCCAGATTCACACAATAGCCAAGTTACTAACTATAATTAACAGATTAACAGAGTTGGAAGGGACCTTGCGGGTCATCTAATCCAACCCTCCGCCCAAGCAGGAGACCCTACACCATTTCTGACAAATGGCTGTCCAGTCTCTTCTTGAAAGCTTCCAAGCTCCCACAATTTCTGAAGGCAACTTCTGTTCCATGGGTTGATTGTTCTCACTGTCAGAAAATTTCTCCTTTATTTCTAGATTGAATCTCTCCTTGATCAGTTTCCATCCATTATTCCTTGTCTGACCTTCAGGTGCCAGACAAGGAATAGCTTGACCCCCTCCTCTCTGTGGCAGCCCCTCAAATATTGGAAGAAGCTATCATGTCTCCCCTGGTCCTTCTCTTCACTAGACTAGCCAGGCCCAGTTCCTGCAACCGTTCATTGTATGTTTTGGCCTCCAGTCCCCTCATTATCCTGGTTGCTCTTCTCTGCACTTTTTCTAGAGTGTCAACATCTTTTTAATAGTGTGGTGACCAAAGCTGGATGCAATATTATTCTAGGTGTGGTCTTACTAGGGCTTTATAGAGTGGTATTAGTACCTCCCTTGAACTTACGAACAAGTGTGACAAAAAAGGTCGTAGAAAGGGAGGAAATGCACTTAACTACTGTCTTGCTTCACAAGAGAAATTTTGTTCGTAAGTCGAGAACGACCTGTACTATGCAATCCCTATGCAAGCTGGCAACTAACTGCAGCCCCAAACATCTGGAGGGCATAGGAGAGAGTAAGGGGCTGAATGTTTAATCCAATTTCCCCTTTATAACTTCTCCAGGACTTTCCTCTCTGCATCTGTTCCTTCCGGGATGAAAGCATGCCATTGTTCTTCCAGCTGCACACAGATCCCCCCCCCATTTATAAACACATCTTTATCCCTTTTGCCCAGAGGTCTCCATGTAATTATTAATTTTTATTGACAAAAATCTGCACTGTTTCAATCTAACAAGATCAGTTATTAAATAATATGGATTCTCTCCCTTAATTGGGAGTGCCTGAAGGAAGAATCCTTGCTTGTGGTATCTGACCCCCTTTGGCACAAGAAGCTCAACATAATTTAGGGGTCCTGAATGTAAAGCCCCCCTCTACTCCTCAGGGACCAAGGACTGGGAACCCCACATCTCTCTCTCTCTCACTCCTGTGGAGCCCCCTCCATAATTCAGGGCATCAGAAGGAATAGAATAGAATTCTTTATTGGCCAAGTGTGATTAGACACCCAAGGAATTTGTCTTTGGTGCATACGCTCTCAGAGTACATAAAAGAAAAGATACATTCATCAAGAATCATAAGGTACAACACTTAATGATAGTCATGGGGAAACAGTCAATATAAATCTTAAGGATACCAGCAACAAAGTTACAGTCATACAGTCATAAGTGGGAGGAGATGGGTGAGAAGATTAATAATAATAGTAATGCAGATTTAGTGAATAGTTTGACAGTGTTGAGCGAATTATTTGTTTAGCAGTGATGGCATTCGGGAAAAAACTATTCTTGTGTCTAGTTGTTCTGGTGTGCAGTGCAGAAGTGGGTTTCAGCAGGTTCTGACCAGTTCTGGAGAACTGGTAGCGGAAATTTTGAGTAGTTCAGAGAATCGGTAGTAAAAATTCTGACTGGCCCCGCCCCCATCTATTCTCTGCCTCCCAAGTCCCAGCTGATCGGGAGGAAATGGGGATTTTGCAGTATCTTTCCTTTGGAGTGGGTGGGAATGGAGATTTTACAGTATCTTTCCCCTGCCACGTCCACCAAGCCACGCCCACCAAGCCATGCCACACCCACCCAGCCACACCCACAGAACCGGTAGTAAAAAATTTTGAAACCTACCGCTGGTGCATGCTCTATAGCATCGTTTTGAGGGTAGGAGTTGAAACAGTTTATGTCCAGGATGAAGGAGTCTGTAAATAAGGAGTGTCTCCTATTACAATACATTCAGCCTTCATCCTGTGAAAAGGGCCCCTTATTTTGGGGTGCTGAAGCTAAGCTCTTTCCTTGAATGTCCCTTCTGGACTGCTGCCATTATAAGCCCCCCCATTTTTCAGAGGTTTCAGTTGTCGACAAAGCCATTATTTTGGGGGGGGGTTAATAATATGATTTCCCCCCTTATTTCTGGGTGCTGAAGTTTAGATCTCTCCTTGGGTGCTTCCTCCTGCCTACTGCCATTGTATGGGGTGCTCAGTGATATGGGGGGGGTGCCGGTGCCCCATTATTTAGGTCTGTTTCACACTATGAACCCCTTGAGCACTCCCTCCTGCCTGCACCCGAGCACACCTCCATTATTCAGGGGTGCTTCATAAGCTGATCTGCTCCGGCCCCCTGCCTGACCCCAAGACCCCTCCTCCCTTACTCAAGAGGTTGCTACATGGAAAAACACCTTAGGGTGTCTATGAGCCTTTATTCAGCTTGAACTGCCCACCCCCTAGGATTTTCTCATTATTCGAGGCGATTAATACTGTGAGGGGTCCTTGATGCTCTCTGAGCTTTTTTTTTTTTTTTTTTTTAATTTGATTTATATGCCGTCCTTCTCCGGAGACTCAGGGCGGCTTACAATGCGTTAAGCTTGCCGGTTTTCTTGCAGGTAACATCATCAGTACACTCCAATCCTTTGCAGAACTGATGATGTTACGTAGCTGGGTTATGAAACACCTGCATGAAAACCACCAAGCTCAGAGAGCACCAAGGACACCTTACTCCTCCTCTCTGCATACCCCACCCCATTCTAGCACTGATGGTGTTGTCTAGTTGGGTCATGAAACATCTGCAACAAAACAAGTAAGCTCAGAGAGCACCAAGGACCCCGTTCTTCTTCTTCTTCTTCTTCTTCTTCTTCTTCTTCTTCTTCTTCTTCTTCTTCTTCTTCTTCTTCTTCTCCTTCTTCTCCTCCTCCTCCTCTTCCTCCTCTTCCTCCTATTTCTTCTTCTTCCTTTTCCTTCTCCTCCTCCTATTTCTCCTCCTCCTCCTCCTATTTCTTCTTCTTCTTCTTTCTTTTCCTTCTCCTCCTCCTCCTATTTCTTCTCCTCCTCCTCCTCCTATTTCTTCTTCCTTTTCCTTCTCTTCCTCCTTTCTTCTTCTTCTTTTTTCTTCTTCTTTCTTTTTCTCCTCCTCCTCCTCTTCCTCCTCTTTCTTCTTCTTTCTTTTCCTTCTTCTCCTCCTATTTCTCCTCCTCCTATTTCTTCTTCTTCTTTCTTTTCCTTCTCCTCCTCCTATTTCTTCTTCTTCTTTACTTCTCCTCCTCCCTCTTTCTTCTTTCTTCTTCTTCTCCTCCTGCTTCTCCTCCTCCTCCTCCTCTCCCCACTCACAATTCCCTTCTAGCACGGATGACGTTGTCTAGTTGGGTCATGAAAGGTCTGCAAGGAAACCACCAAGCTCAGAGAGCACCAAGGACCCCACAGTTGTTGTTGTTAGTCCTTCTCCTTCTCCACAACTCCCCTCTTGCACTGATGGCGTCGTCTAGTTGGGTCATGAAACGTCTGCAAGAAAACAAGCAAGAGACCCATTCTCCTGCGTTAGTGATTAGTACCGTATCTCCCCTTCCTCTGGGGCTGGGGGGGGATTCTATAAACCCCCTCCTTCTGAGGGGGGAGGGGGCTCTGCTCAGACCCCCCCACCCCCATCATAACTGAGGGGCGCCCGCGAGGCCCCTCCCCCCTCCCCCTCCTCAGGCGGGCCGGTTTCCAGGGCGCCCGTGGCTCCGCCCCCCTCCCCCGCGCGCCCCTCCCCTCGGCCAAGATGGCGGCGGGCGCGCGTCTCCTCGGCGGGGCGCGAGGCGCGGTGGTGGCGGCTGCTGGTGCTGCTGGTGGCGGAGCCGTGTGTGACGGGATGCCGGCGCCGTGACTGGCCTCCTCCGCCACAGGTGAGCGGGGGAGGGACAAGGGAGGGCAGCCGGCCGCCCCGTGGTGGTGGGGGTCCCCGGGGGAGGGGGCGCTGAAGCCCCCCCAAGGTCTCTTGGGGGTCGGGGGTCGGCGACCCTCACCATTTTCTGGAGTGGGGGGGTTCATGGGGGGGGCACCAGAACTGGTGGTGCAGAGCCTTCCTGGCTTTAGGGATGCTGCTGCTACTCCTATTAATGGACCTAGCAATAATAAGCTGCTATTATTATTGTTGTTATTGTTGTTGCTATTATTGCTATTATTATTATTATTATTGCTCTTATCTTTGTTCATGAAATATGAAACTCAGTCAACTGAACATTCAAAAATGCATCACAAATACCATTGACTGGGATGTATGGATGTATGGATGTATGGATTGATTGATTGATTGATTGATTGATTGACTGGTAATTATTGCTATTATTATTATTGCTATTATTATTATTACTGCTATTGCTATTATTGCTATTGCTATTATTACTATTCTTATTGTTATTATTGCTATTATTATTATTATTATTATTATTATTATTATTATTATTATTATTATTACTATTGTTATTTGCTGTTGATGTCACCGGGACTGGGATGACGATTGTTAGGATGATCCGTGGGGGGGGGGGGGGAGCAGGTTTCTCAGCCTCCCCCTGCATCCCTGCCATGCTGGAGCCTTGGCACTGCCTCCCCCCACCCCAATCTCTTAGGGCACACAAGGACCTGGAGGTGCCCGATCCAGAGCCATGGGCATTTACCAGGGTAGCTCAGCAGGAGAAGCTGGAGGATAGGTGTGGATGATGGGGCAGGTTTCATTCATTCGGGGTTCCCCCTAGGAGGGCAACGAGGGGAAATCCCTGGGAAAGAGTGGGGGGCATTGGGAAAAGGGGAGGGGGTTTCCCTTTTTGGAGATGCCCACAAAAGGAAAGCCATATGGACCCCCCCCTCCTGATGTGCTGGTGAGACATAGAATCAAAGCACTGGAAGAGACCTTGGAGGTCTTCTAGTCCAACCTCTTGCCCAAGGCAAGAGACCTTATTCCATTCTGGACAAATGGCTGTCCAGTCTCTTCTTGAAAACCCTACAAAATGCAAGCATACGCTACTTGGTGGTGGGAGATGTTATGATCTTCCGACTCCCCCCCACTCTCCATCAACAGAGTTGTTTCTTCCAGCTTTTTTCATCTCAATATACCTATCCTAAATTCTCATTTTGTCAGGCATTTTAAATCAGGCACAGGGCAGTTGTACGAGTCGATGCCCGTCCGCCCGCGCGGAGTTTCCCCGGGGGCGGGGGGGAACTCAACCTGCATTTTAGACCCTTCCTCCCCTCCTCTCTCCCCACCACATCCAGGAAAGCTGGTTTGCCTCTTTTATTTTATTGTCATCGAATCTTAAGAGCCGTCTTGCTCCTTCCAAAGAAAAATGATTTGGGTGAAAATGCCAGCTTTGCTTTTTTGCTAAATGCAGTCCGTGTTCCTATTTCATGTAAACATAACAGCTCCGGTATATATCCGGTTCCATTTATGTAGAATTATAATTATAGGTTGGCTGCAACTATCCCATTCCTTGTATGTAGAATGATAATTAAATGTTGACTGTGTATATCCTATTTCATTTATATTGAAGGGCGTGAGTCTTCTGTTCCGTACAGTAAAGAAGCAGAAGATTCACATGCTTCAGTAAAGGAAGATAAAAACAGTTTAGAATATTGGCATTTTGCTGTGTACAAGAAGAAATCCTTAACTTTCTTGGGATGTATAACATAAATGCTTAAATTACTCCCGCTTCAGACCTGAAAATTAGGTAAGCAGTTCTTGCTTTGCGTTGAAACAGGAATAAATACGCTTGATTTTTATTACCCGAGACTGAAGCAGAGGTTGAAGAAGATTTTCTTTGATAGTATTTTTAGTACAGGATTATTACTGGTTGTAAGTAGTAGCGGTGGTATTTTCAGATTGCCTTTTAGGACGATTTTTTTTTTTTTTGGAAAAAAAGGTTCTTTCTTTGTCTTTGAGATAACTTACATAGGATTAGTAATTCGACACGTGGAAGTTTGCTATTGGAAAATAGAGCTGGGAGTTTAACTGCTAGAGTTGTTATGATTGTATGAACAGCTTAGGCATTTGGGAATGGCTGTATTTATAGCGATAGGTAATTCTGTTGGTCTTTTATAAACACGTCCACAGGAGAAACTGAATTCTAATTCTGTAAGATCAACTGTCGCATGTGGATTTTCAGGTCCAAAAAGATTTTCTTCTTCGGAGAATATATTTAAATGTGAGAAATATGTAGTGGGGGAAGCTATTTGCTCCAAATTGAATTTACAGTACATTGGAAGGAAGGATACTATTTGGTGAAGATGGGGAGAGTGAGATACACAAGGTAAAGTTCTGGGATAGAAAAACGCTTTTATTGGGGACTGGAAAATTGGGAGGAAGCAGGTTAATAACACTACCTTTTGCGAACACCTTTCAAAATTATCAAGTGGTTATGCTGATCTACGACGGTAGTAAAGATTTGAACATGAAGTGTCAGTATTAGAAGGCATGTTAGGAATGGCCAATGTAATCAGGGTGGATTTGATTTAAATCAAGTTGATTTAAATCACAATTTAAATCATGATTTAAATCACTAGTAAAAAGGCTTGATTTAAATCAACTTGATTTAAATCATAATTTTTAAAGAGCAACTGTCATCTCTGCTACTCCTTTGACCCACTGTTGACTCACTGATAGTCCCAGTGTTGCAGAATATACAGCTTCATGCTACATAACTAAGCTCCATTTCATGCTGAATAAATTAAATTATTTATGTATCTTAAATAGAAAACTATCTTACGATAGATTTTTACCCCAAAAGTTTTTTATTAAAATAAATTCGATAAAAATAAAAAAAATCCGATTTTTTTGATTTTTTTAAAAAAAAATCATTGATTTTTATCCACCCTGAATGTAATAAAGGAATGGGAATTGTCCAGAGCTCTGGAACAATTTGGGGGTTCCAGTGAGACCCCAGCAGTCCATCTTTTTCACCAGTCTCCCAGGAAATGCAAAACTGATTGGTTCGGTTTAACTCCCTCATTTACTCTTCTCTGTGAGTGAGGATGGTATATATGCTGTAATTTAATGTGTGTTGAGTAAAGGAGAGGATTAAACTATCTAAAATTAGACGCCTCAGTTTTGTTTGGAAGAGTCGTGATGTGATTTCCACCCCCCCTCCCCTTCATTTTCTGGTTTCCAATGGATACAGTAGCTTTCCTTTAGATTTTTTTTTTTTTTTAGTGTTTGACATTAGAGGAAATAGACTAGATAAATAACTTCCAAATTCATGTTAGAAATGGTTAGGTGCTTTAGTGCTTGTTATTCGTCCATGATCTGGAACTATATCAATGTCTTTTTGCATTATTAAATGGCATGATAAATGGATTTTTGGAGTGTAGGAATAAATTTGAGTTTGGGTTTAGCTTTGTTTTAGGAAGCTTTCGTTGTTGTTTTTTTCTTTTTAAGATATCGCTATATCATCGGAGTCTCAAAGATCAGGAAGAACCGAGGTAGTGATTATCTACAGCTACAAATCATTTGTTGACATTGACTTTGATCTGCACTCTTGCAGCATCATAAATGTGGTGAAAAGTTTCACTGCATAGAGTGAAGAAAGAAATGTTTTGAAGTTTTTGCTCAGTAGGCCTGCAAATTCAGTTGAACCGCATAAAACTGATAGCTAGAGTGGATTGGATAAACATCATTCACAGCGGCTCAATCCAGTTTGCTAGCAGAGATGAAAAATCAAATGCTACCCACCCTTTTAATGAATCCTTAATTTATCAGAACGTTCCTCTTGCAGTTGAGAGGACTGAAAAGATAGGAAAAGGTACATGCATAAATTGGCCCATTTTCCACTTTGCTGCCTTTAATAGTACCCAGAATGTGCCCACTGAGGCCATTATCTGTGCCAACTCTTGATGATGCTTTCCCTTGTCTACATAATATACATAATAATATCGGTTACTTCAAAAACAAGAGTGATTAGTATTTTTCCTCTAACAGAGCAGCAGTGTAAAGTGTAAAGGCTATGGGATTTTTTATGGTTATCCCTTCTTTAATAACCAGAAAAATCAGCAGGCCAGATACTAATAACACTTAACAGCTTGTTAATTATGGCAGCGGCTTTTGGAACCCTGCTAATCTCATGTTCTATTTTTTAAAAATGCACAAATGTTTCTTGGACACAACCCCAATCAAGATTTATGTTTCATATGTATTCTGGAAATGTTGAGTGGGTGGGAGGTATGGATTTCGCTCTTGAATTTAATGTTTGAAGAGAGCCAATTAGTGAAATGATACATTAGATAGTTTAAAAAAACATTACAGTTCACATCTAGTCCCACCTTTTGCTATCCAATATTTTCTTATTTTTCATTTTCTCAGTTATTAAATGCAGAACAGCAAGGATCTAATCCTGGAGGGATTGATTTTGGTAGTGGACATGGACTTTTGTGCTTGTTATGGCTGTCCAGTCTCTTCTTAAAATTCTCCAATGTTGGAGTACCCACAACATGTGGAGGCAAGTCGTTCCACTGGTTGATTGTTCTTACTGTTAAGAAATTTGGTTGCTTCTCTCTTTGTTCAGTTTCCATCCATTGCTTCTTGTCTTGCCTTCTGGAAAATAAGTTGACCCCCTCTTCTTTGTGGCAGCCCCTCAAGATCAGGAGCCTGAGTGGCATAGGAGGCTAATGCCTCCTACTAAGGCAGCATTTAACATCCAGCTGCCTGCAATTACTGCGAGTTCAATTCTCACCAGGCTCAAGGTCGACTCAGCCTTCCATCCTTTCTAAGGTGGGTAAAATGAGAACCCGGTTTGTGGGGGCAATAAGCTGACTTTGTATAAAATATACAAAAGTCTGAAGGCTATTGCTTAACGCATTGTAAGCTGCCCTGAGTTTCTGGAGAAGGGTGGCATATAAAAATAAATAAAATAAAATAAAATACTGGAACACTGCTATCATGACACCCCTCCTCTTCCTTTTCCCTAGACTAGACATACTCAATTTCTGCAAGCATTCTTCATATGTTTTCGCCTTCAGCCCCTCCAGTCATCTTGGTTGCTCTTCTCTGCGTTCTTTCCAGAGTCTCAAGATCTTTTTTAATATTGTGGTGACCAAAATTGGATGCAGTATTCTAGGTGTGGTCTTACTAAGGAATTATAAAGTGGCAGTATCTAAGTATCTTGTGATGACTCTTAAAAATAAAGACTTAGGACAGAGGTCCCCAAATTTGGCAGCTTTAAGACGGGTGGACTCCAGCTATGCTGGCTGGAGAATTCTGGGAGTTGGTTCACCAGTTTGGGGACCCCTAACTTAGGATCTTGTGGCTCAATCATCTAGGGCCGGGGTCAGCAACCTGCAGCTCTGGAGCCGCATGTGGCTCTTTCACGCCTCTGCTGCGGCTCCCTGTCACTCAAAATTTGCGTCACAACCGCCAATGTGCGACACCCACAGGCACACAATTTATTGAGCGTTTCAACCCACAGTAGGCCAACCATGGATAAATCCAAGAAAAGAAAAGTTTCAGACGAAAACAGAACGTTTAATTCAACTACAGAGGCTAGTTTTGTGGCCGCTCAAGAAATAGTCAGGCATGGGAAGGGTTTTGTGGCTCCCGGTGTTTTCTTTTCTGTGGGAAACGGGTCCAAATGGCTCTTTGAGTGTTTAAGGTTGCAGACCCCTGGGCTAGGGGAAATATTTTAATTTTTGCTCCGGAGTAAATACTGGCAAGTGGCACCTTTGATTTCAGTTCCTCTTGGGGATGAACTGAAGCAACTAAGGGGAGCAACTAAGCTATTCAGTTGCAAGGCAGGGCTACAAGAGAGTACAGTTGTGATAACAGGTTTTGGGAGGGAAGTCATATAAGGCTGTAACTTGACATCTGGTCTTGTTCCTTGGGGCTTCTGCGCTGAAATGTAGTACCAGATTTATTTATAGGGAAAAATGCAACCTTCCCAGAAGGCAACACGAAAAAATGTCAAGGGCAGCAAAGATTTCCTTTCTTGTAATTTACTTTCCACGTTGATGAAATTCATTCTTGCGCTTCGTAACATTTAAATCTTCTGAAGATGTAAGATTTGTTGGCCAGTCAGTTCATCTGGCATCGGTTGACAGATGGGTTGGGTGTGCTTCGCTGAATGAGATGGTTGTGGCGCAAAGGAAGGTGATTTTGTAGCCCAGGCTTGTTGCAATCGGATAAACATTATGGTTGTATGTTTTGTTTTGTTTTGTTTTGAATAAGAAACAAAAATTGTTTTATTTATTTATTTATTTATTATTTATTTATTTTTATATGCCGCCCTTCTCTGGAGACTCAGGGCGGCTTACAATGCGTTAAGCAATAGCCTTCATACTTTTGTATATTTTATACAAAGTCAGCTTATTGCCCCCACAAACCGGGTCCTCATTTTACCCACCTTAGAAAGGATGGAAGGCTGAGTCAATCTTGAGCCTGGGGAGAATTGAACTCACAATAATTGCAGGCAGCTGGATGTTAAATGCTGCCTTAGTAGGAGGCATTAGCCTCCTACGCCACTCAGGCTCCTTTTTGTTGGTGCGTGTAGTTGTATTCTGCTTGTCAACCGGAAGGGAAAGAAATTAGAATTTAAATTTGGACTGCCCCCCATCCCATGGAAGTTAGGATATGTTCCTTTTAATTCATGTTGACCAAATAAAAAGAGGGAAAAAAATGGGGTAAATCAGATGAAATATCTGCTCTTCTGTCTTAAATAATCCTATTACTTTGTGTCTGATCATCAAGACAGGATTGAACAGAAGGGAAAAAAACAGCGTTGGGGTTTAGGGCCAGTTGATACAATAACCAACAATGTATTTTGAAGTGTTTCTAAATTACATTGTTGGCATGCTAATACTATTCATTCATCTATGTAATTCCATATGTGTGAATATTAGGTGGCTGTCTACTTCCTGAACCAGGCAGCTATGTAGGTTGCTACTGTATGTGTAAATGAAATAGAAATAGAATCATAAAGCTGAAAGGAACCTCGGCAGTCTTCTAGTCTAACCCCCTGCCAAGGCAGGAATCCTCATTCCGTCCTGGATAAATGGTGGTTCAATCTTTTCTTGAAGACCTCCAGTGATGGAGCACGCACAACTTCTTGTGGCAAGCTGTTCCACTGGTTAATTATCCTCGCTGTCAGGAAATTTCGCCTTAGTTCTAGGTTGCTTCTCTCCTTGATTAGTTTCCATCCGTTGCTTATTATTTTGCCTTCAGGTGCTTTGGAGAACAGCTTGATCCCCTCTTCTCTGTGACACCTCCTCAAATATTGGAAGGTCTTCCCTAAACCTTCTCCGCCTTCGGCAAAACATATCTTTCTCCCCAGGAATAAAAGTAGGGGGAACTCCTTTAATTTCCTGAGGGTCTTCAAAAAAGGCATAGGACACAGAAAGCTAGTGAACAAATGAACTTGGAAAGAAATTCTGATTAGTTAAAATGCATTGCACCTAGGATAACAAATGGAACATGGATTTTTGTTAAAGTGTTGGAAATATGCTTTTCAGAAGAAGAGAGCCGAAAGGAATTGCACAACCAAATAAATGATCATAAAAAGCTATAATTGATGTAATCATCATTTTACATATACCGCTTTAATTTCTCAGAAGTGAAATGTGCAGTTATTAGGCAATTGTTGTCTGACATAGCAGGAGGCTGTGATGTAACCATTACTGGGTTTTATTTTTTTCCCAAACTTTCAATCTTCTGCTTGAGAACGGGCTCTCTTTTTTGCAGGGTGACTCTGATCTTCTGCTGAGAGGTAAGAAAACATTTCTTTCTCTGTTTAAAAGTGTAAAATTGCTAGGATTAGAGAAAATGGTAATTTTGAAGAAACAAGAATGATGTGCTTTCTTCTTTTTAATAATTACAATAATCAGCCCACGAGGTTAAAGGGAGATCATTAGGTTCGTTTAAGGAGGGAGATTCGTTAAATAAGGTTTACAAAATCTGCAGTTCGGTGAAATCCTTGTTGTTGTTGTTTTGAGAATTAACCATTTCGATGGAGGATTTGCTTGTTTTATACAGATCGGATGGGAAAAAGCTTCTCTGTTGAACTCGGATGAGTCATCCCTGTTTTTTTTTTTTTCTGCCAGAGAGCCTGGCTGGCTTTAAACAAACGCTCCCCCTCCATTGCAACAGGAGCCACGTTTTCGAAGGGGAGTAATTGCATCTGGAGAAAGAATCTGAGATCTCGTCCCTCTGTTTCAATTTTTTTAAAAAAAACAACCACCCATCCGTCTCCTCTTTTAAATCAATTAGATCAGCGTGTTTGATAAAATAGCATCAGCTTCCAAGGGATTAAGGAAGGTGAAACCAGTTCTCCCCTGTGAACAAACAGGTCATCCTTAGATGGAAACGGCTTCGTCTTCCTTGAGAAATGATCTGTTATTTGTGTTGTTTGGATCACCCCGTAAATATTTTATGTCTTCCTCTTACTTTATCAGTGCAATTGAGCTGGCAATTCTGAGTATTTTTTACCAGAGTTTTGGGGGGGAGGAGAAGTGCCACATTAGTGGGGCTGAAGCAACATAGCCACCTTTCAGTCGTCATGGAGAGAGATGATGTAGGCGTGATGGGATGTCATCTTTGGAAGTCCTGTTGGAATCTCTCCCTTCCCACACACTGAGGAATTATCTTTATGGCTAATCCCACCCTTTTTTTTTTATTATTAAATCAAAGCTGTGACTGCACCGATGCAGCTGAAAGAACCAATAATAGAAGCTTTCTGTGCTTATCCCTATTTTGAATCAGAATAACAGAATTACAGAATAACAGAGTTGAAAGGGGACTTGGAAGTCTTATAGTCCAATGCTCAACTCAAGCAGGAGACCCTAGATATCATTCTGGACAAACGACTGTTCAGTCTCTTCTTAAAAGCTTCCAGTGATGGAGCGCCCACAACTTCTGAGGACAAGCTGTTCTACTGATTCATTGTTCTCAGTGTCAGGAAACTTCTCCTTATTTCTAGGTTGGGTCTCTCCTTGATTTAGTTTCCATCTGTTGTTTCTTGTCCTGCTTTCTCTGTATGGAGGACAAGAAGTAACGCGATCCAAGCAGTGAATCTTATTTATTGATAAATGTGGGCTCGAACGGTAGATGTCTCCTTGCTTTCTTTGTGAAGGCATTCTCAGTCTAGCCTTAGAAGTGGAATATGTTCTTCCAGCAGGCTTGACTTAAGGAATGATTGACTGTTAAAGAATGTCACTTAACTGCTCTGACAGAGCAAATCAGTGGCCCTTCTTGGTATTTAGTGATGAATAGGAAGTCCAAAAAGGGAAGGAAGTGTCCTTCAAGAAGACACAGAGGTTCTTCAGCATTGCCCAACCGAGTGACGGAAACGTTTCCCCCTTGGACCCTTTTAGTCATTAGGCAACCTTGGGTCTTCACTTAGTCCTTGTCCTTTCTTTATATCCTTTGAGAACAAGCGGGAACTGAAAGCGGTGAGTGATGGCTACGCATGTCACCCTGACTTCCCTCGAAGGTTGGCACGCCATAATTTAAAAATACGCTTGATTGTATCGAGGCTTAGTTCTTGTGGAACCTATGAAACAGATCCAGCAGGTTCAGCGTCAATTGTACTGGTTTATTGCTGGTTTGGAGGTCCGGTTGCAAGAATCGCGGTTCCAATAACATCTGGAGATTGAAGAGTTGAAGAACAAGGAACCAATTTGTGGATCCAGGTGATGGGACAATTGACAATAGAAGCCAAAGGAAAACTCAAATGCTGAAGAGCCAATCGGGAGCTGGGAGTTTTCTGCTCTCCAATAAGCTTTGAGAAGAGGAGGGGAGCTGCCTTTGGCTTTCATCTTTCTTCTTCCTTACCAGTTGGAGGTCCCCCCCACCCCCAGGGATAGCTGAGCCTCAGGTAAGAGAAGAATCCCTAGTGATAAGGGATTGGCTTTAAACTCAGAACTGCCGGCTCAATTGTGCTGATAAAGGTAGAAGCGAACGAGAGACTAAAGAAAGCTAAATGCTGGTTTGAAGTTTATTTTCTTTTATAGGCTGTGATATCAGCTGTGGGGCTTCCACAGTCAAGGAGCAATGATTGAAAAGTCATTGGTCCACCTTTTTTTGTCTGTTTGCTTCCGTTCTCCTTTTGTGCCTTCTCTCTCTAATTCTTTATCCTTAATGTAGGATTAAAGACTTCAATACTTAGTGAATCAGCAATGCTCAGTCTGGGAAAAGCCTTTAGCCATGTTTTCTCCCTTTGCTTAAGCTGTGGATAAAAAGAAGATTTCTCTCTTTCTAAATAAAGAAGACAGAGAGGGATTTTTCTGGGGGGAAATAGTGGATAGCAGCAGGATGGAGGGATATGCAATAAGAATGTGGGTGTGGGGTTTAGAGGCTCTCGTGGAAATTAGTGACTACACTCTGTGTGTGTCTGTGTGTCTGTACACATGTGCTTATATGTATCCCCTAGAATTATTTGGTAGCAGCTGTGGGATGAACTGTCAACAGAAATCGGACATTAACTGCAAAGTGGAATGAATGAATGAATACAATATGATAAGGAGGATTTTTAAGAAGCGATTGGACAGCCGTTTGTCTGGAATAGTGTAAGGTCTCCTGCTCAAGTAGGGAGTTGGACTAGATGACCTCCAAGGTCCCTTCCAACTCTGTTAATCTGTAGGTTGATGCTGAATTAGTAAGTAAGACTCTAATTAGTATTATCAGCCTCACTAGTAGACCTGATGAGAACACCAACTCCATAAAAGCTGGGCTGGCTTAACTCATTTTAATTGTCTAATTTTAATTTGTTTTTAAAAACAGGGGTATTTTAATTAGTATGGGCCAAATTTATTTAATATGTTTTAAATTGTTTTTTAAATTTTGTACTGTATGTGTTTTATCTTGACTGTTCACCGCCCTGAGTCCTTCGGGAGTAGGGCGGTATATAAATCTAAATAAACTGAAACTGAAACTGAAACTAAAAGAAATAAAAAGTGCAGAGAAGAGCAACTAAGACAATTAAAGTCAAAGTCAAAAGCCTTTATTGTCATTGTACATCATGTATACAACGAAATTGGTTAAAGACCTGGAGACTAAAACTTACGAAGATCAGTTGCAGGATTGGGGTATTGATATTTTAGGCCAGGGGTCTCCAACTTTGCTGGCTGGGGAATTTTGGGAGTTGAAGCCTGCCAGACTTAAAGTTGCCAAGGTTGGAGACCCCTGGTCTAGACTAGTGAAAAGAAGGACTAGGGGTGACATGATGGCAGTGTTCCAGTAGGTGAGGGGCTGCCCCAAAGAAGAGGGAGCCAAGCTATTCTCCAAACCACCTGAAGGCAGGACAAGAAGCAACAGATGGAAAACTAATCAAGGAGAGATTTAACCTGGAACTAAGGAGAAATTTCCTAACAGTTAAAACAATTAACCAATGGAACAGCTTATATCTTGAAGTTGGGGGTTTCCATCGATGGAGGTTTATAAGAAAAGATTTGTCCAGAATGGTATAAGATCTTCTATTTCAGCAAGGTTTTGGACTAGAAGATCTCCAGGGTCCCTTTGAATTATGTTATTCTGTTTTATTCTTTTTATTGAATAGAATATAATTTTTTATTGGCCAAGTGTGATTGGACACACAAGGAATTTGTCTTGGTGCAAATGCTCTCAGTGTACATAAAAGAAAAGATACGTTCGTCAAGAATCATAAGGTACAACACTTAATGATAGTCATAGGGAACAAATAAGCAATCTTTTTATTGTTTATAGGGATTAGTGGGATCCAATCCGTTTTATCCCTTGTGTGTGTGTGCAAGCCCCATTAAATTCAAGTTCATTTCCCCCACCCCCACCCCTCAAAACTCACTGGGCTAGTCATCCTTTTTCAGTGTAAGCTGCCCCACAGGATTGCTATTAACAGAGAAATATTGTGAAGGGAAATCTCCAGGTAAGGTGCTTTGAAAAAAATAATAGAATATATATTTAGCATATCCCTTCTTTTCTTTTTAAATTATTAGTTACGATTTGTCATTCTGCACTTGATATTTCTGCAGTGCATACAGTTATTTTCTTAATTCCTCTTTTACCCACTGGTACAGAATAACGCTTGGGGGTCAGGGAGAGTAGGAAGGAGGGCTAATCTGGATTGCATTATATTTAAACTGTTACAAGCATTTGCTTACCCAGCCCATATTGTGTTTGAAAAAATATTGAAGTTCCATTATATCGGCACAAATTGCTTTTGAGGGTTGAGGCTATAATTTCACTTAAAGTTCCCAGTACAATATGTTATTTAAAACGATGTTGGTGGTGTGTTTTATATGGCATCTAACGCAACATGGTGATTTAACATACGTTTCTCAATCGTTTCTAAAACCACGTGGGCTTTAGTTCCTCTATGCTGGCTAGGGAATTCTGGGAGTTGAAGTTCACACATGCTAAAGTCGACCAGGTTGAGAAACACCAGTGTTGTTGTTGTTGTTGTTAGTTGCGAAGTCGTGCCTGACCCATCACAGCCCCATGGGCAAAGTTCCTCCAGGCCTTCCTGTCCTCTAGAGTCCATTAAAGCTCACCTCGACTGCTTCAGTGACTCCATCCAGCCACCTCGTTCTCTGCCGTCCCCTTCTTCTCCTTTTGCCCTCTATCATTCCCAGCATTCGGCTCTTCTCCAGGGAGTCCTTCCTTCTCCTTAGGTGGCCAAAGGATTTGAGTTTCCTCTTCAGGATCTGGCCTTCTAAAGAGCAGTCAGGGTTGATCTCCTCTAGGACTGACTGGTTGGATCAGCTTGCAGTCCAAGGGACTCGCAGGAGTCTTCTCTAGCACCAGAGTTCAAAGGCCTCAATTCTTTGGCGCTCAGCCTTCCTTATGGTCCAACTTTCACAGCCCTACATTGCATCTGGGAAAACCATCGCCTTCACTATGCGCACTTTTACACCGGTGTACACTATGATTAATCTTAGGCAAAAGGCTGAAAAGTGAATATCTTGATAAGTAATTCTGTTGTTATTGCAAAAAAGAACTGTCCGTGTGCAGTATGTGAGGGTTTTGAGTTCACAGCTAGATAAGCCCTTTATACTTCTAGTCTGTTGATAAATTGACATATCTGGGCTTTATATACTGTAATGGAGCTGGAACCTGAGTGTATAACCAAATCCTGAAATCCTGAAGTGTATTTTTATTCCATGATGAGGGGAGGGGAAAAAAGTCTCTTTTACATTAAACTGAACATGGCCGAGTCATCCCTCAAACATGTAATAGTTCTCGAAAGTTGCTGGTTTTAAGGGATACTTCCATATGGTCAACTTGACTATGTTATTTATTTATTTATTTATTTATTTATTTATTTATTTATTTGTTGTTTTTAATCCTTCACCAGATAGAACTTTCTGGAATGGAAGATGGAAGACAGAGGATCTCGGGTTGCTGACTATTTTGTGGTGGCGGGATTAACCGATATTTCTAAACCACTTGAGGAAGAAATTCACTTCAACGATGCTTGTCATAAGCTCGCAAAGCCCAAAGAACCAATCACAGATGTGGCGGTAATAATTAAATCTCTTGGGGAAGAGGTCCCTCCTGGATACAAATGCATCGATGTCACTCCGTCAGGACTGTCTGCTGATCTCAACAATGGCAGCCTCATGGGACCCCAAATATATATGTGCTACAGGAGAGGAAGGGACAAACCCCCACTTACAGATCTGGGGTAAGTCAGTTTTTCCTTACTAGTTTATTATTCTGGGGAAGCCTGGCAGGAATTGGAGGAGGATTTAATATGGCAGATAGCGTCCGTAGGGAATGAAATAGAAGGTGTTTTGAATAGGTTGGGCAAAGAATTTGAAATAAAGCTTTCGTAACGTATGTCAGGAGAATAAAACACCTGCATTTGGAGCTTTAAAGCAGCTGCATCCTTCAGGAGGATAAATGCGGCCGTGTTGATGGCTTTCTCGCATTTGGTGTATATCCATACTCGCTTCTACTGAGATCACTATTCAAACGAAGCAACCGGAGAAAGTCTTTGAAACAGTTACTCTGAGCTTTTTCATGGAATCACAAAATCATAGGGTTGGAAGGGAGCTTGGAGGTCTTCTAGTCCAACCTCCTACCGAAGGCTGGAGCTCTTATACCAACCCAGACAAACAGCTGTCCAATTTCATTTTTTAAAAACCTCCGGTGATGGAGCACCCTCAACCTCAGGAGGCAAGTGGCTCCATTGATCGATCATTCTCATGGTCAGGAAATCTCCTTAGTTGCAAGTTGGATCTCTCCTTGATGAGCTTCCATCCATTACTTCTTGACCTGCCCTCAGTTGCTTTGGAGAATAGGTCGACCCCGTCTTTTTTTTGACCGTCCCTCAAGAAGAGAGCCTTGGTACTACAGTGGTTTAAAGCACCCTGTTATTAACACAGCTGCCTGCAATTTACTGCTGGTTCGAATCTCTCCAAGGCTCAAGGTTGACTCAGCCTTCCATCCTTTCTAAGGTAGGTTAAATGAGGACCCAGTTTGTGGGGGCAATAAGCTGACTTTGTATAAATATACAAAAGTATGAAGGCTATTGCTTAACGCACTGTAAGCCGCCCTGAGTCTCCGGAGAAGGGCGGCATATAAATCAAATTAAAAAAAAAAAAAAAAGAAGGGGTGCTATTCAGCAGGTTCTGACAGGTTCTGGAGAACCAGTAGCGGAAATTTTGAGTAGTTTGGAGAACCGGCAAATACCACCTCTGGCTGACCAGAGGAGTGAGGAGGGAATGGAGATTTTGCAATATTCTTCCCCCAGGAGTGGGGAGGGAATGGAGATTTTGCAATATTCTTCCCCCAGGAGTGGGGAGGGAATGGAGATTTTGCAGTATCCTTCCCCTGCCACGCCCACCAAACCACACCCACCAAGCCACGCCGGTAGTAAACAAGTTGGAATTCCGCCACTGCCCTCAAGTACTGGTATTTGAATATATTTTTGAAGGAGGTAGTATTAAACACTTTAGGAGGGAGGCCCTGCTTTCATAGTCCTAGTTTTTAAATGGGGAGGGGAGGAAATAAGCGATGAGCCAAAAGGAGAAAAATACAATATAATGATTTTTCTATTTAAGTGGTAGCTGACTTAAAGCCACTATGGAGAGATGCTTGATTTTAAAATGAAACACAGCTATTTCAGAAAAGTGATAGGACATCTATTGATCTGTTCATCTCTTGCATTTTTAAACTGCCCAGTTATCATAATTTCATTGTGTGTGTGTGTGTGTGTGTGTGTGTGTGTGTGTGTGTGTGTAAAACGTATGTATAAAATAAACCAACTGAAACCAACAAAAAAAGCAGCGTTATGGACATAAAATGTTCAGCAGCAGCGATAAGAGCTGATAAATTGATTACAAAACAAGCAGCAAAATCACAGTCTATCACTATGAGACCTGAGAAAATTGCAGAAGATTTTTTACCATGATGCTGGAATGATCATAATGTAGGTGTCAGGTTGGCCTCTCTTGGGAGAGTCTCAGATGAAGATTACACAGTTTGGATGAGCAAATGTAAAATGGAATTATCCTTTGGATAGGCAGATTTCAAGATACCTAAGACTTCTTAGTTAAATCACCATTGTGAATTGTTTCCACCTATGCAGAGGTAGGTCAAAGATCATTGTGCCAGGCTGAGAGCAGCACACTGCCTTAGCTCATGCGCTGTGGATCTTGCCTGCTTGTATGATCTCATTTTGGCTCTGATCTGCATTATCTCACCTTGCCTTCAGAGGATGGCATCTTCAGAGGGGGGTGAATAGTTTCTACCAATTAGGATGCTGTTGCTTGCCTGCCTTTTTGTCTGCCTGTAAAAACTGTATAAAAAATAAAGCTCTCTGCAAGAGCGAGAGAGACATCTTTGATCAGAGCAAAAGCCTGGACCTTTGATTTACAACACACCTATGCATATGTATGTATAGCTTTGCCCAATCTGAGTTAGCAGTCTACCTGTTTTGTTTTAAACGAACTGAAGTTTAGTTTGTAAAGTTTGCCCATGTATAAATTTTATATTCTCATGTAATTTGTAGTGTGATATAATCAAGCATAAAATAAAATAAAATCCAGGGTGGTACGATGGCTCAGCAGATGAAGATGCTGAGCTTGTCAGCTGGAAAGCTTGGCCCGGGTTTGTCACCCGAGTGCCTCATAATGGGGTGAACTCCCATTCCTGCCTCAGCTCCTGCTGTCAAGGTTCCGACTGACGAACCCAACCAAGCCAGCAAATTGAGACAATCCGATCTCTTTAAGCACAACTTTATTGAGTATGTTAAGGAATTCGCAGAGTGACCCTTGAGTAGCAAGGGTGTGTACATGAAAGCGATTGAGAATAGTTACGAATAAACACAGCCAACACACAGATACACTGAGTTGTGTTTACTTTTAGGAAATAGTAAGGCACAATCCAATAAACAGTCCAGGTCATACCCATATAAAGCAGGAGATATCAAAACGACAGTCCAGGGATAATCCAATAACAAAGTCTTCTTACCAGTCGTCGTAGTCTGATCTGTCCCCGTCCCCACACACACACAACACAGCCAGCCGAGGGTTAAGGAAACACTTTGGAACGCACCCAGTTCTTATCTCCCTCTTGGCAGCGATAGACACACCGTCTGCCAAGGGACTTTATTTTCACAAACAGACAGATAAGATACGAACGTTCAAGAAAGTCCAAACAGAAATAATATTCCTCCCAGCAGTTCTGGACGAGGCTTTAGTGACTGTCCAAGGTTTACTTTGTTCGTCACAAGGATCCTTTGACCACTACCCTCTATTATATAGTCTCTGGGGTGTGGTCCAGTGACTCAGTTCTAATCCCTAGCACGCCTCCTAAGCTGCTGCAAACGTTTATCACGCCTTCGGAGGCGTGCGTCCAGGAATGATGTTTCATTATCACTTTGATTCGAATCAGCTGTCTCCTCTCCCTCGACCGGCACTTGAGACAATGCCAGAGGGGAGGGGCCTGGAGAGGGAGGCCTGGCTGACTCCTCTTCCTCATGCTCGGAGCTTTCTTCCTCCGATGGGACAGGCTCAGAGGGCGGGGCCACAACAGTAGTCATTCACAATTTGCAAACAGTAGCATACAGAGATATTCAGAGAGTAAGAACAGCAAAGAGAAACAAACCATGTTTCTAGTTCCCCTTTAAGGAGATTGGCTACAGAGCTAACCAATCAGGACACAGTCTGATGCAATACAGAAGTCTTAAAGCTACATTGATGGTTTATATATTGCCAACCCAACAAGTTAGGTAATAGTCATTTCCTAACAGAGTACATCATTTCGGCACGCATGAAGCAAAACCAACTCTAGCTATTTCTCGCAGTTTTCACCTAATTAAAGAATAGATTCTTCTCTTCCCCTCCTTCGGCCAGGTCACATTGTCCAGTTAGGTGCTGTGGTGTCTCTATGGCAACTCTTTCAAGTCCTTGCCAAACATCTGTTGGGATGACATTGATTCCCACAGGCTCAGGAGTCGGGGTCTGTGTGACCCCGACTCCCGAGCCTGTCCTAACAGAGGAGGAGGGCTCAGAAGGTGATGGGGAGGAACTGACAAGGCCTCCCTCTCCAGGACCCTCCTTTCTGGCAATGCCTCAGGTTCCATCCGAAGGCCAGGAGGAACAGCCTGGGATGTGCCAGGAGGAAGGCATATCAGAGCACCAATTGATAGGGAGCGAGGATGATGAATCCTGGCTTGATCCCAGGCAGCGTCGGAGGGAGAAGCGTGTGCAGCAACGGAAGAGGCATGGGAGGGCCAGAGATTGAGCTGAGTCACGGAGCCACGCCCCACCAGGAATAAAAGTGGGTGGGATTGCTCTTCAGGTTTTGTGACGGACAAAGTTAAACCCTGAAAGTCACATTGTGATCTCTGAAATTCGGCTTGGATATATTTTGGACTGAACATTGACTAAACTCTTGTCTCATGGATAATTTGTTGCTCCTGGAACAGACTGAAGATAAGTCCTCTTCTGCTTTATGGGAGTGAAAACGGTCTTGGCAGGCATTCGGCAGTTTGCTGCCAAAACCTTGGTCTGCCAGGAATTCTAATCTGAATACCTAATAAAATATTGGCAGGTGTGCTTGGTATTACGTTTGCCTGTGTGAGGAAGGGAGACAGAACAATTTCTCGTTGCCGTCTGGGACTAGCATTCCAAACCTCTCCCTCACCCCATAGTCTGTGGCAAGATGAGAAACGAAAACATGGTTGCAATAGCATAGGTACGTTTTGAAGTTGACACCTCCCCATTGAGCAGTTCGAAAGCATGCAAATGTGAGTAGATAAATAGGTACCACTTTGGTGAGAAGGTAACAGCGCTCTGTGCACCTCGGTGTTTAGTCATGCTGGCCTCATGACCATGGAATTGTCTTTGGACAATATTGGCTCCCTTGGCTAAGAAAGGGAGATGACCACTGTCCTCTAGAGTTGGACACAACTGGACAGGGAAAACCTTTACCTTGACAAAGTAATGCACATTAGGGAGGTGGGGAAGTCTAACGTAAAAGCAAGAGATCTGAGCAAGAATCGATTGGCTTGACATGATGATGAATAACTCCGTGAAAAACTGACTCAGGATTTGATTGCTATGAAAAATGTAAATTCTCTCCGGGAGGTTGTTGAGAAAGGCATAAAAAATTAAACTGTCAATATTAATAATATCCTAATCGAATTTATGGTGCAGATGATGATTTAGAATATTAGGTGTAATTCAAATACCACATATCATAAAAGATACTAAAAGCATAAAATGGCTGTCAAAAAGATTCGGTCATAAGGAGAAGAGTTTCTTCCTTTCTCAAAAACATGACAATCTGTGGTTGTCCCAGAACACCCATTAGTGGGAAAATCAGGATAAGCAAAAGGACTTGGTTACATAGATATGTAGCTCAAGATGTAAGGATAGCCATCAATTTGGAGACTTGACAACACCAAAGAGAAACCATCAGCAGCTAATATATATTTCTCTTGGTTTGGGGTCAGCAAGTTTCCCACTATTTACCTGTACTTGTAGCTGAGAAACCTAAGAGGAAGGTTGAGGGCCCTGTTTATGGACTTCCCTTTGGCCTCTCGTTGGCCACAGTGAGGACATTATGGTATAAGAGTCTGCATTTAGTGTGATCCTGCTCTTTTGGTTTTCCCTTCTTCAGATGATAATAGTAATGTGTAAATTATAAACCTGATGGGCCATTAGATACTGCTTGGTGGCAAAACTAGAAAACATAAAGGTTCCCCTCGCACATAGGTGCTAGTCGTTCCCAACTCTAGGGGGCGGTGCTCATCTCCATTTCAAAGCCGAAGAGCCAGCGCTGCCCGAAGATGTCTCTGTGGTCATGTGGCTGGCATGACTCAACACCAAAGGCGCACGGAACGCTGTTACCTTCCCACCAAAGTAGTCTCTGTTTTTCTACTTGCATTTTTTTTATGTGCTTTCGAATTGCTAGGTTGGCAGAAGCTGGGACAAGTAATGGGAGCTCACCACATTATGTGTCACTGGGGATTTGAACCGCTGAACTTTCCACCTTTTGATGGACAAGCTCAGCGTCTTCGCCACTGAGCCACCACGTCCCTAGAAAACATATTTATTTGCAAAAATGCCTATATTCGGCATTTGAGTTTGAGTATGTTACAGATTCTGACTGAAATGGTGTACAGGTAATCCTCAAGTTACAATTTTTTTAAGCGACTATTTGGAGGTGCAATGGAACTGAAAAAACTTAACTCACAGTCGCTCCTCGCACTTCCGACCGTCTCAAAATCCCCACGGTCACATGATCAAAATTCAGGCACTCGGTATTTATGACGGTCGCAGCATCCCCGAGTCATGGGATCGCCCTTTGCAACATTCCCAACCGGCTTCCGACAAGCCAAGTTTATGGGGGAAGTGGAATCGGCTTAACGATTGCGTGGTTCGCTTCATGACAGCATCCCAATTTGCTTTTTTGCCACCGTGGCGAGAAATCATAAATCTGGGCACAACTCATTTAACAACTGGTCGCTCAGCAAAGGAAATTCTGATCGCAATCGGGGTCATAACTGGAGGACTACCTGATGTGGCCCTCAATGAAATCGAGTTTGACACCCTTGCTGTAGGGGAGATCTGGGATTGTGCTGGTTCTATCGGGGCTGAATTTGCTCCGTGCCACAGCAGTGCTTACGTACTTGCTTTTCATTTGTCTCCCGCCTAGGGTTTTATACGACGGGAAAGAGAGGTTGAAACAGGGATGCGAAATCATCCAGACCACTCCGTCTGGCCGCCCTGCAAATATCAGCAGCGGTGCCTCGTCCCAGAAAGTGTACCTAACGTATCGGAGAGCTTTGGAGAACATGACCCAAAACACCTTGGCGGTCACAGACATCTGCATCATTATCCCAAGCAAGGGGGAAACCCCGCCACACACCTTCTGCAAAGTTGACAAGAATCTGAACAATAGCATGGTAAGGTGATTTCTGAATTTGAGGGGGTTTTTTTCTCTCCCCCCCCCAGTGGATTTATAATACTTGTCATAATGTATAGCATAGATGAGGGTCCGTTAATTCATCTTTAAGGAGCCTTGGTGGTGCAGTGGACTAAAGTGCTGTTAAGTAGCACTTAGCTGCCAGCTGCCTGCAATTACTGCAAGTTCAAATCTCACCAGGCTCAAGGTTGACTCAGCCTTCCATCCTTCCGAGGTAGGTAAAATGAGGACCCGGATTATGGGGGCAATAAGATGACTTTGTATAAAAAGAACACTGTTTAGGGGGGCCCCGAAAGCCCTACTAAGCAGGCATATACAAAAGTATGAAGGCTATTGCTTAATGCATTGTAAGCCGCCCTGAGTCTCCGGAGAAGGGCGGCATATAAATTGAACCAATAAATAAATAAACAATAAATCTTAATATTCTGAATTATTATAGGGATTTTAGCTAGGTGGGGCTGGGTTTTCCTGTGCTTCTCTTGATGAGTGAGCAACTATTGTTCTACTCTTGGTTACTTGGTTGTGTTATAATGTTGTCTGTTCTTGAATGCCATAAAGCAGTGTTTCTCAAACTGGGTAAGTTTAAGACTTCAGTTCCCAGAATTCTCCAAACAGCCATGGGGGTCCTGGCTAGGGAATTCTGGGAATTGAAGTCCACCCCTCTTAAACTTACTCAGGTTGAGAAGCACTGACATATCCTGCTGTATTCATACTGATTTCTCCTGATTTGCATTTAGCATCTGATACTAAGAGATTTTTCATGAATATTGCCCTTAATGGCTAATATTTCAAGTGCAAATATTATTTTTTAAATCAGCGTCCGGCAATTACCAATTCCTAGCTTCAAGCAATGGGACAGAAGGTTTTCATTATCTTCTTTGTATTAACTATTAACGGTTCTGAAATGATTCACTGGTTTAAAGGCATGAATTAAACTATCAGATGTTACTTATTTTCTGATTTTCTGGGTTGTAGAAAATGAAAACCTGTTTCAACAGTCAGTTGCGTCAAAAGGACTTCTTCAAAAGAATGGAAGCTAATAGTTTATTTTTGAAAATAAACATTTTCATAGAGCGTTGCTAGTCTTCCTATGTGTTAATCTGCAGGATTTCCTTATCTCCCTATTCTTTAGGGCTGCTTTTAAATGATAAAATGTGGTTTTAGGTCATTTCTTAGAAAAAAGGCAAAACCCGTGCATTTTGACAGCTGAAAGAGAAGCATGATCAACACATTTGAGTTTTAAATTTTATTTCTAATTACTAAGAGCTTACTTATTGTTCCAATCACAGTGATCAGAACAAATTATGGTGACAGAGTAAAACAGCAACCTTATTCATTTTAAAATTACAAAAAAATTAAGCAGGCATAACTTCTTCCCATGTAATAAATGTTTCTGTTAAATGGATACTTGTACAAGAAGTAATGCAAAGTGTGATTATAGGTCCTCCTGCCCATATTTATATCTTGCAAATATCTTGTTATTTGAACTTTTCATATATATATGAAATTTAAAATATTGAATCCAACTGCATAGATATAATACTAATAAATTCATTAGTATGATTCATTTCTTACAGGTTTAAATTATATGGGTCTTTTATGATTATAGTCTCTTCATTGAACTCATTTTACTGCTGGTCCTGAGGTCCGTACTGAGCTTCATTAGCAAGTTAATCTTTGGGAATGAAATGTCTTCAAAGCCTATTTTATTTTATTTTTGTTTGTATCCTCTAGATTCCAGATAGCCTTTGCTACTAAACCTTACAACAACACCATAGATTTCCAGCCTTTATATTGTATAGTATATCGTGTTTTGGCAGTGGTTTCTATTATTTCAAAGTTTATCATGCTATTCTGTGATAAGAATGGCTAGGACTCCCCTGATACTCTGCATTTCGAAATACAGAAATTTAATATTTGCAGTGATTCACTTAACAACTGTGGCAAGAAAAGTTGTAAAATGGCGCAAAACTCACTTAACAAATGTTTTGCTTAGCAATGGAAAATTTGGGCTCAGTTGTGGCCATAAGTCAAGGACTACCTGTAGGCTGTTTTAGATGACAGAAAAGAAAAGAAGCCAGTCTTTTAGACACTTTGTCGAAAGCACAATACTGAGAAAGGCTAACTTAGACAACAGCTCTTTAAAAAATGAAATAGTGGTATCAGTTCATGAGATGTTAGAACTGGGGGAACTTAGATAAAATGTGTTGAGTATAAGTGGTTGATTATGAAGATGCCTCTTCATGATTATTTTTACAGGTTTGGATGTTGTACAATTTCATATTCACCATAGTTATCTTACTATGCCCTTGCAGTTAATGGAAATTTTGTTTGTTGCCTGTTCTCGATGTCCTTAGCTAGTTTATAATTTAGTTCTGACTGCTAAATCAAAGGTACATTTTATCATGCACATAATACATGAAAACATGCCTTTTGCCACCCAAAATGTCTCTGTCCAAAATGCTTTTGTTGGCATCCCTTTCCCCTTTACTTCTGGTCTGCCCTGGAATTTAAATGTGTGGCAACATTTAGTGGGCTACCGTAAATGTTTTGTTTGCATAGACATGTTGCTAGCAGCAGAAATAAGTTAGTATTGCACATAAATCATTGAATTGCATAATATTTTTTTTGCTAAAAGTGGATCCTAGAGTGAGTAATTGCAAGTTAGGAGAACTAAGCATTGCCCCAAAAGATTTAAATCAGCATGAATCCAATAAAAAGAAGGGAGGGGGGGGAAAGGTTGCTATCTTTTACCTATATGAAAAAATAAATTATTTCATATGATCGTTGAACACTTTCCATTTGTAATTAGAAAAGTTGGTTTAAAGAAACAGCATTTTATGGAACATAGCTTGTGTTATCAAATTTGTTTAACATTTTGCGATCCAACATTTTGTTTCTACCAGGGTGGATAAAAATCAATGATTTTTTAAAAAAAATTAAAAAAAATCAGATTTTTTTTATTTAAATCGGATTTTTTTTATTTTTATCGAATTTATTTTAATAAAAAACTTTTGGGGTAAAAATCTATCGCAAGATAGTTTTCTATTTAAGATACATAAATAATTTAGTTTATTCAGCATGAAATGGACCTTAGTTATGTAGCACCAGGCTGTATATTCTGCAACACTGGGACTATCGGTGAGTCAACAGCGGGTCAAAGGAGTAGCAGAGATGACAGCTGCTCTTTAAAAATTTTGATTTAAATCGAGTTGGTTTAAATCAAGCCTTTTTACTAGTGATTTAAATTGTGATTTAAATCAACTCGATTTAAATCAAATCCACCCTGGTTTCTACGTTACCTAGAATGGAACATTGTTTTTCTACATGGCCTAGAATGCTAATCTGCCCTTTCCAATGTTATGTTTCCACAGTGGGGATTATCTGCCTACTTGTGTTATAAGAAATCTGTGGCAAAAACAAACACCATATCATACAAAGCAGGTAAGCATGGTCGATTCATTTCAAAAAAGGTTTCTGGGTCTGGGATTACATGTTATGGTTTCATGTCAACCTAGGGGGTCAACCTCCAAAGTACCTGAAGGCAGGACAAGAAGCAATTGATGGAAATTAATCAAGGAGAGAAGCAACCTAGAACTAAGGAGAAATTACCTGACAGTGAGAACAATAAACCAGTGGAACCGCTTGCCTTCAGAAGTTGTGGGTGCTCCATCACTGGAGGCTTTTAAGAAGAGACTGGACAGCCACTTTTCTGGAATGGTATAAGGTCTCCTGCTTGAGCAGGGAGTTGGACTAGAAGACCTTCAAAGCCCCTTCCCACTCTGTTATTATGTTCTGTTAATCTAACATGTTTAGAATATAGAACATAGAATAACAAGAATGGGAAGGGACCTTGAAGGTCTACTGGTCTAACCCCCTGCTCAAGCAGAAGACCCTGTATCATTCTGGCCAAAAACCTCCAGTGATGGAGCACTCACAACTTCTGGTGAAAGCCGTTCCACTGATTTTTGTTGTCAATGTCAAGGAATTCCTCCTTAGTTCTAAGTTGGGTCTCTCTTTAATGATCTTCCACCCATTGCTTCTTGTCCTGCCCTCAGGCACTTTAGGGAATAGGTCGACCCTTCTTCTCTGTGAGAGGCCCTCAAATATTGGAAGAGTGCTGTCAAGTCAGCCCTTGCCTTCATTAGATTAGATCTACCTAATTCCCCAATAGTTCATCGTATGCTTTAGCCTCCAGACCCCTTATTATCTCTGTTGCTCTTCTCTGCAGTCTTTCTAGGGCAGTGTTTCTCAACCTTGGAAGCTTGAAGATGGGTGGACTTCAACTCCCAGAATCCCCCAGCCAGCAGCGCTGGCTGGGGGATTCTGGGAGTTGAAGTCCACCCATCTTCAAGCTACCAAGGTTGAGAAACACTGTTCTAGGGTTTCAGAATCTTGTTTATATCGTGGTGACCAGAACTGTATGAAGCATTCCATACAGTGGAATTTAGATTTAGGCAGTCCCAAACAGCCACTCTTCCCCCAGCATACCTACAAGGGAATTCTAGTAGTGATACTTCAGTGTCAAGGGTCTCTATAGCTGTTCTTAAGTTTGAGAAGAAAACAAAAGAAAACTTAATTGTGGAACTCTGGAGGCATACAAGTATAAACAGCCAAGCACAGAAATAGCCCTATTTTTTTTCCTACAGAGCCTGCCTGGACAAGTCTGTTGAAATACTTCAGAGATTTAAAGTATAGTATGTAATCCACTGAGCAAAATGTCAAACTGAATTTTCTGACCGTGCTCCTGTAGAGTAGCACAGCTGAAGTAGTAGAGTTGAACTCATGGGAAAAGTTAGGAGCATCGTAAAAGTAGCCGTGCTATCTGATACAACCAGTATTTAAAAATTGCTACCTGAAGTTAGGGCATGGAATTTGTCAACTGGCTTCTCAAAATATTTTGGATAATGAAATAATGCAACCGCAGCTCCTCTGAGCTCTACAAATTCACGTGACACAGATTCATTACGTGCATTTGGAGACAGGGCAGCATCCAAAATTCCACTGATTGCAGTTTTCAAGGATTTTATTTAATTGCTATTTTCATTTATTCCATTGATATCCCACCTTTCGGTTCAGTCAATTGTTTGAGGCAGTCAACTGCAATAAGAAGTAAACAAACATATATTTTAAAAGATACTTTTAAAAAAAAGAATACCATTGAAAAAGATACAGAACATAGAATGATAAGGTTGGATGGGACCTTGGTCATGTGAGGTCTAACCTTAATCTTAATCTAATCCAGGGATCTCTAAATTTGTCAGTTTTTAAGTCTTGTGGACTTCAAGACTTCAAGCTCTGCTGGCTGAGGTATTCTGGGAGTTGAAGTCCACAAGTCTAAAAGCTGACAAGTTTGGAGACCTCTGATCTAATTATATGCCAGGTCTAATCTTCTAATGGGAAGTTTTTTGGGGCGAGTCTTCCTTAGAGGTAAGGCCAGGAAAAGGCTTTGAACGTCTTACAGAGCTGAATGTCCTGACAAATTCAAAAAGATTCCCTCTATACATAACTATACCCTGTTTCCCCAAAAATAAGACATCCCCTGATAATAAGCCCAATCAAGCTTTTGAGCGCATGCGCTAAAATAAGCCCCCCCCCCCCCGGAAAATAAGTCGTCCCTGAAAATATTTAAACGCAAGCGCAGCCGGTCCCTGCGATTTCCTCTGGTTAGGGTTAGGGAGGCAGAGCTGGAAATCAGGTAAGACGGCAAGAGGAGCCCCATCTTGCTCCACGCGCCCCAAAATAATAAGACCTCCCCGAAAATAAGGCCAAGCACTTATTTCGGGGTTCAAAAAAATATATAAGACAGGGTCTTATTTTCGGGGAAACACAGTATATAATTCTTTGTTAAACTATTCTAATAGCATTTCCCCCTTTTTATTTTGAATTTCTAGTAATCTGATAGCTGCATAAGCCACAGTCTTTATTTATTTATTTTTATTAGTCATATTTCTATGCCGCCCGCTCTCTGAGGACTCTGGACAGCTTTCACCAAAGACAGTATACTAAATAGCATATTGCCCCCAACAATCTGGGTCCTCATTTTACCCACCTCGGAAGGATGGAAGGCTGAGTCAACCTTGAGCCGGTGAGATTTGATCTGCTGATTTGCTGAATTAGCAGTCAGCTGAAGTAGCTGCGGTACTGCACTCTAACCACTGCGCCACCTCGACTCTTACAGCTGGGTGGCCCTGTTTGGTTGCCAAATAGATACACATCTTACCACCCACACTTGTTATTAAGATAATAATGATAGCAGTGTGAAAAATAATGCTAGTCAAAACAATGGAGATTGAGTAGCAGCCATGAAATGAGTACACAGACATCCAGATATAAAATTCTTAAATCACCAAACTTGAATCAAATTCAACGTCTTGAGTAAAAACAAATTATTTTATACTCCTTTTCTGTGGATATATTACTGACAACTTAAGAAGTTACTCCTGCATTTATTGGTCAGTTCATCAGTAAATAACTCAAATAAACTAACCCTTGATTTATATCTGTTTGGTTCCACAGGGGAAATTGGGCTCAATTAATATAACATAAGCAAGGATTTGAAAGCCTGCAGGAGTTCTAGAATAAATTATTCAAAGATCAGCCTTCTAAAGAGATAAACGAACATGACATCTACCCCGGTCATAGTTGTGATGTCCACAATAATTTAAAAAATGTTATTCCTTTTTTGAAAGAGTTAGTGGGGTTTTTTTTAGGCCTTTGAATGCCATGAATGTAGGCTAAACAGATTCCGAAACAAAAGGAATAAATAAATTGGAGGACATCAAAGGGATGGAAGAAACTCAGCTTGCCAGAAGGATATTTGTCTTGACATGTAAAAAAAAAAACAAAAAACCCACATTTAGGAGTCCTGGATAATTACACTGAACATAAGCCAGCGGTGTGATGCAGATGCCAACAAAGCTCATGAAATCTTAGGCTGCTCAGCATAATCTCCAATTAATGAGAAAGAACCACGAAGCATTATATCTCCAGTTCATGAGAAATGGTTCCAGTCGGATGATAACAATAGCACTTAGACTTCTACACTGTTCCATAGTATTTTATAGCAGAGTTCCCCAACATTTCTGGCTTTATGGAGTGGCGGAGGGTTAGGAGAGAAGAGGGGAGGGATCTGCACGAGCGGCACACGCAACTCCATTTGCGCAAGCGGTGTGCATGCGTGTCTGCTGTGCATTTAAAATGGAGCATGCATGTGCGTGCTCACACACTGCTCGCGCAAGTGCCTGTGAGCTCACCAGCTGTTTCTGCGGCCCGTTTGCAAGCCCCTCACGGCCCACTAGTGGGCCGTGGCCCACAGGTTGGGGACCCCTGATTTATAGCTCTATCTGAGCCATTTACAAGATCAGCATATGGCCCCCAACCTGGGGTCCTCATTTTGCCAACCTCGGAAGGAAGGAAGGCTGAGTCAACCTTGAGCTGGTCAGGATCAAACTCCTGACAGTGGGCAGAGTCAGCCTGTAATCCTGCATTCTGATCACTGCGCTACCATGGGTCACGTTTCTCTGGTTAGGGTCTTAACCTCTAGAACAGGGCTGTCAAACTCCCGGCCCACGGGCCAGATGCGTCACGCGCTGGCCACGCCCATGCCCGTTTTAGCAAAGGGGGGGGAAGTCCCGATATGTCACATGACGCCGCCATGACACTCCTGCTCTAGAAGAACCTCTAGAAACCGAAATGTAGCCAAGATTTATTTATTTATTTATTTATTTATTTATTTATTTATTTATTTATTTATTTATTTATTTATTTATTTATTTATTATATTTCTATACCGCCTTTCTCCCGTAGGACTCAAGGCGGTGTACAGTCAAGAAAAACATAGACACACAAACATCATAAAATTGCTAATTAAAATTGCCACTTAGTTTAGTCAATTAAATAAAACCCAGAATTAGATAACATTTAAAAAATCATTCGCATGTTTGTATGTTTAGCCCCGCCTGTTGGAACATCAGGGTCTTGAGGGCATGGCGGAAAGCACGGAGATCAGGGATATTCCGTATCTTCGGGGGCAGTTCATTCCAAAGGGTTGGAGCCCGCACAGAGAAGGCTCTCCCCCTGGGAGTCGCCAGTCGACATAATTTGGCTGAAGATGATGATGATGCAGCCAGTCAGAAAAATTAGTGTTTGTAAACCAACACAAAGAATAGGTGACAGATTTGAGTATATCACAATCTAGAGTTGAGGTGGCGCAGTGGTTAGAGTGCAGTACTGCAGCTACTTCAGCTGACTGCTAGTTCAGCAGATCAGCGGATCAAATCTCACCGGCTCAAGGTTGACTCGGCCTTCCATCCTTCCGAGGTGGGTAAAATGAGGACCCAGATTGTTGGGGGCAATATGCTATTTGGTATACTGTCTTTGGTGTAAGCCACCCAGAGTCCTCGGAGAGTGGGCGGCAGAGAAATATGACTAATAAAAAAAAAAAGATCAGAAAAACCAAAGGGGAGACATTATGACTGTCTTCATGCATCTGAAGTGATGTCATGCAGAAGCTGGAACAGACTCATCTACTGGTTATTCAGAGGACAGGATGAGACGTAGTGGATAGCAATGGCATTATTAAACTAAACTTCCAGTTATAGCTTAGCAGAGGCATCGTCTTTGCTCAGATATTTAAGACTGGATCAGAATGCCTTAGGACCACCTTCAACACAGGAAGTGCAGAGACAAATGCTAGAGTGTCATTTGCCAAGGATGCTCTAATTACATCCTGTACCAGTGAATCAGGTGGCATACATATTTGTGTCATAAGATAAATATGGCACATTTTCTTTTGCATGGTGAATTCGGCTAAAGATCTGTACTGGTACTGAAGATTACATAATTTAAAAGACTGCCTTGAGAACTATAAAGGTAAAGGTTCCCCTCACACATCTGTGCTAGTCGTTCCCGACTCTAGGGGGCGGTGCTCATTTCCGTTTCAAAGCCGAAGAGCCAGCGCTGTCCGAAGACCTCTCCGTGGTCATGTGGCCGGCATGGCTCAACGCCAAAGACGCATGGAACGCTGTTCCCTTCCCACCAAAGGTGGTCCCTATTTTTCTACTTGCATTTTTTTACGTGCTTTCAAACTGCTAGGTTGGCAGAAGCTGGGACAAATAACGGGAGCTCACCCCATTATGCGGCACTAGGGATTCGAACTGCCAACCTTTCTGATTGACAAGCTCAGCGTCTTAGCCACTCAGCCATTGCGTCCCACCTTGAAAACTATAAATACAGGCAATTCTCGACTTGCAACTGTTTGTTTAGTGACTGTTCAAAGTTACAAAGTCACTGAAAAAAGCAACTTGCGAGCCTTTTTTTCACACTTCTGACCATTGCAGCATCCCTGTGGTCAAGTGATCAAAATTTGGACGCTTGGCCACTGGTTCATATTCATGCCAGTAGCAGTGTCACATGAACAGTTTTTGCCACCTGACAAGCAAAGTCAATGGGGAAAGCCCGATTCACTTAACAGCCGTTTTACTAACTTAATGACTGCAGCGATTCACTTAACAAGCGTGGTTAGAAAAGTTGTAAAACGGGGCAAAACCCACTTAAACAAATGTCTCGCTTCACAACATAAATTTTGGGCTCAATCATAGTCGTAAGTCGAGGACTACCTGTAGTGAATAAATAAGCAATGGGAAATTAAGCCACATCGGACTTTGAATTTTCCTCATTTGCTCTAGTTGAAGATGTTTTCAAACATCTACAAGGGGTTTGATTTTAAATATTATAAACACAAATGAATATTCCTGGCACAGTAATTAGGCTACCTGTTGGGTTTGAGCTTACCTGTTCAGTTTTTCGTGAATTTCATTCTCACAGTGGTCAGAAGAAGCAGGCTTAAACTATAGCTTGTGCGGAACAGGTACGATGTTATTTTGTGGCTGTGTTTGCACATAGGAAGCTTGGTTAATTTTAAGGTTACTTGTATTGATTAATCCTGCCACCTGAATTTGCACAACACGCTGAATCACAAAGCAACCAACTGTCTTGAGATTGCACAACAATGAACTCATCCACAGAAGTTACAACCAGTGTTAAAACTAATCAAATTTAGCTAAATTAAGAGTCAGCTGGATTGACAAGGGCAGCTATAGAAAAATGAATAAACAAAAGAAATTAGGCAAATTCAGGCAAATATTCAAATTCAGGCCTCTGATCTATTCATTGGGTCTTAATTTTGAATCAGAATGAATTCAAATGATTACTATTTTCTACAGAGAAGTAGAAGGAGCGGGTGACTCATGAGGTTAGAACACTCAGACTTGCATTCGAGACCCGTTCTGCTGTGGGACGGGGTGAGCTCCTGGTGCATGCTCCAGCTTCCGCCGACCCAGCAGTTTGAAAGTGGGTCGATGGACAGTAGATAAATATGTACCACGAAGGTGGGCAACTTTGCAGGGACACAAAAGGAGCCCCCAACTGGGCATCCCCTGGGCAACGATGATGTCACCAACAGATCCTTTTACCACTTCAGTGCTTCTGACACGGAAGTATTAGTACAGAAGAAGTAGAGAAATTGAAAACTGTTTATTTCTATAGGCATTAGAACGGAGGTTTCCAACCTTGGCAACTTTAAGACTTGTGGACTTCAACTCCTAGAATTCCTCAGCCAGGAATTCTAGGAGTTGAAGTCCACAAGTCTTAAAAGGTTGGAGACCCCTGCATTAGAGTTCATATATGGTGCGGTGGCCTAGAGGTGGAGCTCTCGCCTCACAATCAGGAGACTGTGAGTTCGATCCTAGTTAGAGGCAGATATTTCTCTCTGGGCACACAGAGAATATATCTGCTGAACAAAACTCTGCATTGGCGACGGGAAGGGCATCCGGCCATTAAAACACTCTGCTAGCTCCATTCAGTTGCCATCTCGCAAGGGATTATGGGGTCGTTAAATTAAGATGATGATTAGAGTTCATATATATTTTAGGTTTTTTTCCTTATGTATATAAACTTTGAGTGACACGGAAAATTGCTTCCTCTAGGTCTCATATGCAGATATCCAGAAAAAGACTACGATTCATTTTCTCTACCAGAGTCAGTCCCTCTCTTTTGTCTGCCAATGGGGGCAACAATTGAATGCTGGCCCTCCAACAGCAAATATCCCCTCCCAGTGTTTTCTACGTTTGTGCTCACTGGAGCCTCAGCTGAAAAGGTACGATCCATTTATCCTCAACTGTCATTTTGCTGTCCATGGAGATACTCCGTCATCCAGGTCATGGTTGTCCCAAAGGTGCTTTTTTTCAGGAGGCAACTGGACTTTCTTGGTTTTTCTTTGAAGACGTTTCACTTCTCATCCAAGAAGCTTCTTCAGCTCTGACTGAATGGTGGGGAATGGAAGGATTGATACTCCTTGCAGACAGCTGGTCATTTGCATCCTTTTAGAGAGTCGTTGAGGCCACTTGGAGGTTTATCTGTGTCCTCAGGGTCACCTGAGTATGCAAATGGTTCCTGTAGCCTGCAATTTTTCTCTGAAAAATAAGAAAGGCTGAGCGTCAAAGAATGGAGGCCTTTGAACTCTGGTGCTGGAGAAGACTCCTGTGAGTCCCTTGGACTGCAAGGCGATCCAACCGGTCAGTCCTAGAGGAGATCAACCCTGACTGCTCTTTAGAAGGCCAGATCCTGAAGAGGAAACTCAAATACTTTGGCCACCTAAGGAGAAGGAAGGACTCCCTGGAGAAGAGCCGAATGCTGGGAATGATAGAGGGCAAAAGGAGAAGAAGGGGACGGCAGAGAACGAGGTGGCTGGATGGAGTCACTGAAGCAGTCGGGGTGAGCTTAAATGGACTCTAGAGGACAGGAAGGCCTGGAGGAATGTTGCCCATGGGGTTGCGATGGGTCGGACATGACTTCACAACTAACAACAACAACAACAACAAAAGAGGGTTGTTGAGGCCACTTGGAGGTTTATCTGTGTCCTCAAGCTCACTTGAGTAGTGCCAATGGATGTGGAGCCTTCTTGGAATTGCTGAAAGGACTGTGTTGTGGAGTTTCTCCTTTCTGCAGGATGTTTTCTGCCCTCTGTCCCTTCCCTGTTGAATGCAGGCTGCTGGGGATGAATCTTTGCCTCGCAAACTGAAGCACAAATGTCTCCTGCCGTCTGCAATTTTTTCTGCAAATCCACTTCGGTGTTTGTTGTTTCTCTTTTTTTCTGCGTTTGGTCAGTTAGTCAAAAGAGCTGGAAGGCTGGATGCTTTTTCTAAAGTGACCATTTGTTCACTTTTTCCCTTGTTATGCAGCCATTCATTCTTTTTTTTTTCTTTTCTTGTCTCTTTGCTACATTCAGTGCATCTGTCCAGCCATCTATTTTCTTTTTGGCTCATACAAATACAGCTGGTCCTCGACTTACAACCATCTGTTTAGTGACTGTTCAAAATTACAGTGGCACTGAAAAAAGTGACTTACGATAAATTTTTCACACTTAACGACAGTTGCAGCATCCCCCGTGGATTCATCCCCACGTGATTCAGACGCTTAGCAATCAACTCATATTTATAATGGGATCATGTGATCCCCTTCTTGACAAACAAAGTTAAGGAGGAAGCCAGATTCACTTAATAACCGTGTTATTACGTTGACAACTGCAGCAATTTACATAACAACCGTGGCAAAAAAAAGGTCGTAAAATGGGCCAAAACTCACTTAACAACTGTCTGGTTTAAGAACAGAAATTTTGGGCTCGTTGTGGACGTACGTCGAGGACTACCTGTATACAGAAACATCCTTACACATTTTGAGTTTGTCAGTCTGTCCGAATCCTTGTCAAAACAATTTGCTGCTTCAGTTTGGGTGACAAGAGGATCGCTCTCTGCTGTCCGTTTGAGCAGGAGCAACTTTACAAAGTGTAGAATGAAATGTGATTATAGCATTTTGCTGTTAGAATTGCTTTTCAACCTGGAAATTCAAACTGGAAATAAGGAGAAATTTCCTGACAGTGAGAACAATCAACCAACAGAACAGAAGTTGCCTTCGGAAGTTGTGGGAGCTTCATCACTGGAGGCTTTCAAGGAGAGACTGGACTGCCATCTGTCAGAAATGGTGTAGTAGGGTCTCCTGCTTGGGCGGGAGGTTGGACTAGATGACCTACAAGGTCCCTTCCAACTCTGTTATTGTGTTATGTTGAGACTTTGGAAAGAGTGCAAAGAAGAGCACAAAGAGCTAAAATATATGAAGAATGGTTGCAGGAACTGGGCCTGGCTAGTCTAGTGAAGAGAAGGACCAGGGGAGACAGGATAGCATCTTCCAATAATTGAGGGGCTGCCACAGAGAGGAGGAGGTCAAGCTATTTTCCAAGGCACTTGAAGGCCAGACAAGGAATAATGGATGGAAACTGATCAAGGAGAGATTCCACCTGGAAATAAGGAGAAATTTTCTGAGAACAATCAATGGAACAGAAGTTGCCTTTGGAAGTTGTGGGAGCTTCATCACTGGAGGCTTTCAAGAAGAGACCGGACTGCCATCTGTCAGAAATGGTGTAGGATCTCCTGCTTAGGTGAGGGGGGGGGTTGGACTAGATGACCTACAGTATAAGGTCATCCAACTCTGTTAATCTGAATCTATCTAAGATGATTAAAGCCTGGAGACTAAAACATATGATGAACGGTTGCAGGAACTGGGCCTGGCTAGTCTAGTGAAGAGAAGGACCAGGGGAGACATGATAGCAGTCTTCCAATATTTGAGGGGCTGCCACTGAGAGGAAGGGGGTCAATCTGTTTTTCAAGGCACCCAAAGGCCAGACAAGGAATAATGGATGGAAACTGACCAAGGAGAGATTCAACTTGGAAATGAGGAGAAATTTCCTGATAGTAAAAACAATCAACCGATGGAACAGAAGTTGCCTTTGGAAGTTGTGGGAGCTTCATCACTGGAGGCTTTCAAGAAGAGACTGGACTGCCATCTGTCAGAAATGGTGTAGGGTCTACTGGGCGGGTTGGACTAGATGACCTACAAGGTCCTTTCCAACTCTGTTAATCTGTAAGTTTTCTTCCTGGAAACGAGGAGGTCCTATTTCCTCCATTCCCCCCCCCCCCAAATTTCTTCCAAATTATTTTTTGATGGATTCTATCCAAAGTCTTTGAAAAAAGAAAAAAAGGAGAGGCTCATTGGGATCCATTCTTAGGTTGCAATTACTCTTTGAAAAGTGATGCATTAGCCGGCTGCTATACCACTACATGTGTGCGAGTAGAACTTGGCTAGAACTTATTTTTATTTTTCCAGGTTCCTAAAAGCTACATTTGCCATGTCTACAGCAGACATGCCTTACATTTGAGTGTCTCCCGTGGCAGATATATTTGAATGTCTTAGGCCTGAAAGAAATACTTGGCAGATGCAGACTGCCCATGTCACTTAAATTTCAATGTACTGTCACTTGCAGGTCTACGGTGCTGCCATTCAGTTCTACGAAACATACTCTGAGGAAAACCTGACAGAAAAACAGAAGTCTCAGCTGGGCTTCATGACCATACCCAGCTCCAAAACCGTTCAGACAAACAAGTGCATTTGCCTGCTGTCCCGCTGGCCATTCTTCGACGCGTTCAAGAAATTTCTCACTTTTCTTTACCGCTATTCAATATCGGGTCCACACGTCCTTCCTATTGAGAAGTAAGTTGGAGGGGTATTTTGGGTTCCACACATCATCATTAACTGTCATTGTAATACATAATTTTGATCGTTTCAATGGGAAGGGCATTTGAGCCAGCCTATGCCCTTGGTAACTGGGGCAAGCCTGCCTGGGGTCGCCCCAAATCCTGTCCCCTCCTCAAATTTGATTATTCTTTTTTCCCTTTCCTGGTCTGCATCAACGCAAACTTGATAGTGTGCGGCCCTCCAGAGCTCCGCTTTCGCTGGCAGAGAAAATGGGGCCCGGGGAGCTGCGCGTGGCTCTCCCGAGTTCCGTTTTTGCTGGCAGAGGGACAGCGTGCAAGCTGTCCCTTTGCCAGCATGAAAGAAACATGCAAGAAGGGACAGGAAAGAAGAAAGGGAAAGACAAAGAAAAAGAAGGGAAGAGAGCAAGGAAAGAAAAATAAGGAAAGAGGGGAAGGAAGAAGAAAGAATGAAGAGGGAAGGAAAAAGAAGGAAGGAAGGAAAGGAAAAAAGGAAGGAAGGAAGGAAGGAGATTATAGTGAGAGTGAAGGTGGGTCTGAGGGAAGTCCTGCTTTACCACTTGGCCACCTCAGGTGCCCCCAACATGAATGATGTCAAGCTGGTCATGCCCCCCCCTCGAGGTCAAACACAACCCTGATGAGGCCCTCAATGAAATCGAGTTTGACACCCCTGCTCTAGGGATAGCTTTCATGGTAGCGGTGGGGAGACAGAACTCAACAATGATACGGTGACATCTCTGTTGGGGTTAGGAAAGGAAATATTTGGCTTTTTTGCCATTGCCTTTTAGAGTTTGGGGCCAAGCAGAGGTTTAATCCATCCATTTTATATTTAACTGCTGTTATAAAAAGCCAACATCTAGAAGCAAGATCTCGTGTGTGTATTTCAGCTGCAAATATTGACGGAATGCATACTGGTCATAGCCGAGTCCTCCTGTTTTTCTTTTCACGTGATCGATGATACTATAATGTGTTTGTGCAAACCGTTCAACCAAAATTCTTCAGAATACTTTTTATGACTCATCAAAAGTACACTGGGGATGTTTGTTCCCCAGTTTGTCTCCTCAGCTCTGCCTGCAACTGAGATCTTACTAAACTGGCCAGAGTCTAGTTTTCTGTATGATTCTGAGCCTAGATGATAGATAGATAGATAGATAGAGATGGATGATATGTAGAGATAGATGATAGATAGATGGATATAGATAGATAGATAGATAGAGATGGATGATATGTAGAGATAGATAGATAGATAGATAGATAGATAGATAGATAGATAGATAGATGAGATAGATGAGAGAGACATGATAGATAGATGAGAGAGACATGATAGATAGATGAGAGAGAGATAAGAGAGATGAGAGAGACAGAAGATAGATAGATGAGAGAGAGAGAGATGATAGATAGATAGATGAGAGATAGATAGATGAGAGACATGATAGATGAGAGAGAGATGAGAGAGAGAGATGATAGATGAGAGAGAGATGATAGGTGAGAGAGATGAGCGAGATGAGAGAGACAGAAGATAGATAGATGATAGATAGATAGATGATAGATAGATAGATAGATAGATGAGATAGATGAGAGAGACAGATGATAGATAGATAGATAGATAGATAGATAGATAGATAGATAGATGAGATAGATGAGAGATAGATGAGAGATAGATGAGAGACATGATAGATGAGAGATAGATGAGAGAGACAGATGAGAGAGAGATGAGAGAGATGAGAGAGACAGAAGATAGATGAGAGAGATAGATAGATGATAGATAGATAGATGAGATAGATGAGAGATAGAAGAGAGACAGATGAGAGACAGAAGATAGATAGATGAGAGATAGATAGATGAGAGATAGATAAAAGATAGATGAGAGATAGATATAGATAGATAGATAGATAGATAGATAGATAGATAGATAGATAGATCTCTTCTTAGTTTCAAATGGGTTTAATCTTCGCAAGCTATAAACCTGCACCTCTTTGCAAGCAATAAACCAAGACTCTGAAGAATATTCTCTTAGCTTGTTGAATATGATATCTTAAAAGTCTAGCATGCGTTCTATAAAAAAATGCTGATTTATTTATTTTCCTTAAGACAAAGTGATTATTCCCTCCTTAGGCATATTTCCCATTTTATGCACAAGGTTCCTTTTCCATCTCCACAAAGACCAAGGATTTTAGTTCAGGTAAGTGTAAATTTATTCCATTCTGTTCATACGTTTATTCAGATGACTAGGTTCCACTAAAATTTTAATTTTACTTTAATTCCACTTACTGATTTTAATTTGGTATTGTATTGTGATTTGTATTGAAGTTGTCATTTTGTAAGCCGCCTTGAGTCCCTAGGGAGAAAGGCGGCATATAAATCGCAATAAATAAATAAATAAATAAAAAATAAAAATAAAAGGCACTGTAAAAATGTTACAGACTTGGAACCACAAATTTGCTACTCAATGCTGGAAGTCATCAAGAAATGTGTATGAGTCACACTTTTTATGTTACAAGGCTGCTTATTTGTCAGATTATCTACTTTTTAAATATATCTAGGCCTGGGAGCAGCTGGTAAATGAAAATGATTGGCTTTTTCTCAATGTCATCATTATAAAACAAAGAGTATCAGATACTAATTTTTAAAAATCCCATTGTCTAGAAATTTGGCATGTTAAATCTGTCCACTGATAAATATTTCTGGATCACTTTTTGAAAAACAAACCCCAGACACATTTTGATATAGAATTCAATTCTATTTTCAAACTTTCTTGGATCCTACCCAAAAATATATACCTTTTTTTTGCTATTTTAAATCATTTCACAATTCAGTCTGATTGGTGGAAGCTTTCCCATTATGAAAATCAATTCTGTATTAAAGTTTAAAAGCTGCAATGAATGTGATGTGGGAGGTGAATTACAAAAAAGATATCTGGCAGTTTTTAAAATATTCAGCTTGCATATTTTTTCTGGGCACGCCCTGGGATTTTTTTGGGGGAAAGGACATCTGTAATAAATTATTTAACCAGTTTTATAGAATTTGCGAGCTAATAGAACAGCGCTTGAAGCTGCTTGAGATTCTGGAGTCAAATCATAATATCTATTTCACGTTAATATATCTTTATACTTTTTTTTTAACATTAGAGATCTGCATATTTAACCATTAAGTTTTTCAAGCCTACAGCAATGGTATTAATTCTGTGACAGCAATATGTTTTCTATACAAACAAATTGCTTTATATTTAAATCTTCAGGTAAATATAAAAACCATGCTTTTATTGTTTTATAGCTATCACCCCATGATAATCTGATTCTTAGTCAGCCCATATCATCACCTCTACCGCTGAGGCAAGTAAAATATATGTGTGTGTGTGTATATATTTGTGTGCTGTTATGTGAGGGATGAACAAACCAATTTAGAAATTAGTGAAGAAGACAACAATAAAAATGTATAAATATGTCAAGAAAGAAGAATTAATTTACTCTCTAACTCTGCGATGGCGAACCTATGGCACGCGTGCCACAGGTGGCATGCAGAGCCATATCTGTGGGCACACGAGTATTGCCCTAGCTCAGCTCCAGTGCGCATGTGCGCGCTGGCCAGCTGATTTTTGGGCCTACCGGAAGTCGAGAAACGGGCTGTTTCCGGCCTCTGGAGGGGCTCCGGGAGGGGGGGCGTTTTTATATTCCCCAGGCTCCAAGAAAGGCTCTGGAGCTTGGGGAGGGCAAAAAACGGGGCCTACTGGGCCCACCGTGCCATTGTATGCCAAAAGTGGGGGTCGCGCGGAGGGGTTCGCGTGGGGCATATTGAATTATGGGTGTGGGCATGTGCACACACAACCCTCCCATGCGACCCCCGCTTTTGGCACGCGACGGCAAAAAGGTTAGCCATCACTGCTCTAACTCTTAAAGGTTGCGATGAGGCAAACAAGACAGAAAAATAATATCTATAAAAATTACCCATTTAAAAGCAGAAACTTTACACTACAGAGTTTCCTTTCAGTTGCATCTGGATTTATCTTGCTTTTCTTTTCCTGCTTATTCAGGCAGATTAGTCCTCAACCTACGACCACAGTCAGCCCAACATTTCCATTGCTAAGTGAGACAGTTTTGTTAAGTGAGTTTCGCCTCAGTTTACGACCTTTCTTGCCACCGTTGTTAAATTGAATCACTGCAGTTGTTAAGTCAGTCACACGGTTGTTAAGTGAATCTGGCTTCCCCGTTGACTACTATACTTGTCAGAAAGTCACAAAAGGTGATCACATGACCCCAGGACACTGCGATCATCATAAATACATGTCAGTCGCCATGTTTATTTTGATCACGTGACAGTGGGAATACTGCAACAGTCGTAATTGTCCTACAGGTAGTCCTTGACTTAACAATCATTCATTTAGTGACCGTTGAAAGTTACAGCAGCCCTGAACAAAGTGACACGATCGTTTTTGACATTTAGGACCGTTGCAACCATGATCAAAATTCAGTCCCGTGATCAAAATTCAGATGCTTGGCAACCGGTTCCTATTTATGACGATTGCAGTCATGCGATCCCCTTTTGCGACCTTCCGACAAGCCAAGTCAATGGGGAACCCAGATTCACTTAACAGCTACATTACTCACTTAACAACTGCAGTGATTCACTTAACAACTGTTGGAAGAAAGGTTGTAAAATGGGGCAAAGTTCAATTAAAGTCTCACCAAGCAACAGAAATTTTGGGCTCAATTGTTGTAAGTCAAGGACTTTGTTGTTGTTAGTTGTGAAGTTGTGTCCGACCCATCGCGACCCCATGGACAACGTTCCTCCAGGCCTTCCTGACCTCTACCATCCTCTGGAGTCCATTTAAACTCACGCCAACTGCTTCAGTGACTCCATCCAGCCACCTCGTTCTCTGCCGTCCCCTTCTTCTTTTGCCCTCAATCTTTCCCAGCATTAGGCTCTTCTCTAGGGAGTCCTTCCTGCTCATTAGGTGGCCAAAGTATTTGAGTTTCATCTTCAGGATCTGGCCTTCTAAAGAGCAGTCAGGGTTGATCTCCTCCAAGGCAGGGGTGAAATGCTCCGGGTTCGGACCGGATCACTCGATCCGGTAGCGATGGCGGTGGGTGGTTCAGAGAACCGGTAGCAAAAATCCCTGCTGAGAGATACCTCTCTGCCAATCAGGCAACTCAGCTGGGATCGTCAGAGAGGTATTTTTTAAAAAGCCTCTCTGACAATCCCAGCTCAGTTGCCTGATTGGCAGAGGCTTTTCAAAGCATTAGAAAAAATGCTTTGAAAAGTTAAAAAAAAAAAAAATTGGGCACGCCCACCAAGCCAGCCCACAGAACCGGTAATAACAAATTTTACATTTCACCCCTGCTCCAAGGACTATATGATCCTTACTTCATTGCAGTGTTTCCCAACATTGGCCATTTCCAGAGGTAGGGACTTCAATTGTCAGTGGAATTCTGGGAACTGAAGTCCACCATCCCAAAATGGCCAACGATGGGAAACGCTGCTTTTATCGTTTCCGGTTTGTTTCATTTAGTGGTAGATTACTCAGAGCTGTAAGATTGGGGCAGTTGACAGATGTATTAAGAAAGCAAATAAATAAATAAACGTTATGAAAAACAGTTTCCGGTTTGTGGTTTTTCTCTAGGCGAGGAGGTCAAACGCACTAAAAATGGGAAGTGTCACTTTCCAGTCAAGCTGAGGAAACCAGTCTAAGCTAGATGACAATTTGTTCTTGGTTTGTGAACCCTAAAGTTATTGAAAGCAGGGAAGAATGAAACCAGGTTCAGAGAGTGTGAGAAGGGTTCCATGTCTGGTTTGTTTGATCTCGAATGACTTGTTTGCAGTGAACTAAGTCCGTTTCTCGCTGTACTGTGTGCACATGTTAATTTACAAACTCCACTCCGCAACTTTATTTAAAAGTTAATGGAGCGCCAAATGGAAAACTGCTTTTTAATCTATTCTGTGCTGTGTAATTTTAGTGTTACTCAGACTAGTAATTGAATACCCTTATGCTGAGTCATTCGATGCTGGGCTAACTCTGGGGAGAAACGTGGTTCAATTCCTGGAGAAAAAAAGATGCCGTTTGTAAAATCTATTCCTGTTCCTTTTTTTATTATTATTAGTAGCGGAGGGAAGTTTTCTGCTCTTCTGCAGAATCTGGGACCTGAGAATGCTGTAAATCTCCTCGTCTTCGCGGTGACTGAACATAAAATCCTCATCCACTCTTTACGCCCTTCGGTCCTCACCAGCGTAACTGAAGCCCTGGTCTCTGTAAGTTGTGAGAATTTCTCAAACAAGTATTTTCAAATTAAGATAAATGGAAAACACCCCCCACCCCCCACCCCCCACCCCCAGCTAACTGACTGTAAAATATCTTTTAAAGCTCAGGGCCCTAAAAATAATTATTACAATTTGTAACAGGTAGTCCTTGACCTGCAAGCATTTGTTTAGTGACTGTTTGAAGTTACAAGGGCACTGGAAAAAAAAAAAGTTTTCACACTTACAATTGTTTCAGCCTCCTCATGTTCACATGATCAAAATCAGGCCCCCGATTCATATTTATGATGGTTGCAATGTTCCAGTATCACCTGATCTCCTTTTGCGACATTCTCACAAGCGTGGGGTAAGCCAGATTCATTTAAAAAAAAACCACACGATTGACTTACCAATTACAGTAATACACTTTAAAACTGTGGCAAAAAGGTTGTAAAATGACACACAGCCCCCTTACAACTGCCTCGCTTAGCAGTGGAAATTTTGGTCGTAGCTCCAGGACTACCTGTTCTATTTTATTTAAATTTAAAATGGGCTACAGTGGATGTGGGCATATAAATCAAATTAAAAAAAAAATAGAAGGGATTTGTGGATCTGGTAACGATGAATGATTGTGTGAACTAGGCATGTCTAGTCTAAGGACTGGGGGGGCGATATGATAGCAGATTCCAATATTTGAGGGGCTGACACAAAGAAGAGGAGGAGGACAACCTATTCTCCAAAGCACCAGAGGGCAGGACAGGAAGCAAAAGATGGAAGATTAAAGAGAGATCCAACTTAGAAGTAAGGAGAAATTTCCTGATGGTGAGAACAATTAAACAGTGGAACGACTTGCCACCTGAAGTTGTGGGTGCTCCCTCACTGGAGGCTTTTCAAAAGAGACTGGACAGCCATTTATCCGGAATTGTATAGGGTCTCCTACTTGATCAGGGGGCTGGACCAGAAGACCTCCAAGGTTCCTTCCAACTCTATCATTCTGATGTTGTGGTTCTGATGGGGCTTTGCTCCCTTGTCTAGGATCCACAGCCGTTTGCAAAATTTTTCAGCTCGTGGATTTTAGAGTGTTTTGCTCAATACCAGCTGCAGATCAAACTGAGCAGGAGGTTCGAACCCCATTTGTGGAGTGGGTAGGAAGGCCAGTTGTTGTTCAAAGAAATGAAGTCAAAAATTCCACTGAGCTAGCACAAGCCCCTCCTGCCCTCCACTTCACGCTGAGTGTCATGTTTTAAACATTTTGTTTGTTCTGCTTTCACCTCCTGAGGATGTTTGTACAGATGGCTGCGGAGCCGTATTATTCATCTCGTTCAGATCATTAGCACAGTGCTTGTCAAAGGTTCTCCATTTCGTACAAATTAACAGAGATAAATAAAACATCCTTTGTTGATGGAAAAGGCAGGTATAAATCTAATATATCAATCAATAATCATGGGTTGTTATTATTAATACTGTTATTTCAAGCTGTTTATTGATGAGAACTTCCCAATTGTATCTATCCATTGGCCTAAATTAATATTTTAAAAGAAAGAAATGGCTACTTTCCATAATGATGTACCAGTATTGAAAGTAGAACATGGTTGGTGAATGTTCCCTTTTCTTCAGAGGTAGACAGCCTTTCCTTTGTCAAGAAACAACTTTTTTCCAGGTATAATATGCTAGTCCTCATGAAGGGTTGAGCAGAATCAGACAGATTCTGCTTTATTTCGGTCATGGACCAAGAAATACAATCAATAAAACGAGTAACTCAAGACTATCTCCTAATAACAAGAATGTAGAGATACTTTGAGATGCTTGTAGTCCGAGACCCTCTTTTTCTTCAGCAGAACATCCCAAAGGTGCTTTTTCAAAAGGCCACTGGACTTTGTTTTTCTTTGAAGACCTTTCACTTCTCATTCAAGAAGCTTCTTCTGTTCTGACTGAAGGTCAGGTCAGAACTGAAGAAGCTTCTTGGAAGAGAAGTGAAACATCTTCATGGAAAAACTAAGAAAGTCTGATTCCCTTTTGAAAAAGCACCTTTGGGGCAACCATGACTTGGATGACTGAGAATCTCCATAGACATTGATTAGAACAGGGGTCTCCAACCTTGGCCACTTTAAGCCTTGGAGGACTTCAACTCCCAGAATTAACCTTGGTAACTGGCAGACTCCAGCCTTGGTAACTGGTGGACTTCAACTCTTAGAATTCCCCAGCCAGATTTGCTGGCTGGGGAATTCTGGGAGTTGAAGTCCTCCAGGCTCAAAGTGGCCAAGGTTGGAGACCTCTGAATTAGAACATGTTCTTTTGGGAACACAGAGCTCTTGCTCGGGATCTAAATGATCTCTTTGGATGGGTTGAAATGAGTTCAAGAGTTACTAGGTTGTCCACCCTGTTTTCCTTGAAGCACATTTGGCTATCTGCATTCAACATGTTTGTTCTTCTCTTTTGAAAGATGATATTTCCTTTCCACTGGCCGTGCCCGTACATTCCTCTCTGCCCTCTAGCCCTGGCTGATGTCCTGAGTGCACCGTGTCCATTCATAGTGGGAATTGATTCCAGATATTTCGATCTTTATGACCCTCCACCAGATGTTAGCTGTGTTGACCTAGATACAAACACCATTTCACAGTAAGTATTTGGAGAGCTTTGTTTGCTTGGCTTGCTTTTTTGATAAGACGCAATTCAGGGGGCAGACTTTTAAATTAATTTTCCTAGGTTTGCTAAATTATTTATCAGTGGAGGGAATTGAGGGTCCGTTCATATTTTTGCACGTATGTCCCTTGTTTACTCAGCAGTGGGAAAACGTACAGTGGAATCTGTAAATTGATTCCACTAAAAAGCATTGTTTTGAAAATTAGCATTTAATCCTTGGATATTAGATCTCTTTCACAGAGGCAAATTGCATTTAGTAAATATAATTATTTAGCATGTGCTTGTAATCCATTGCATGTTGTTGCAATAACCTTGTAAAATAAACTGGCATTAGCTTTAAACTGGGAAGCGAGATTAAGAGAATAATTGGCCCTTTACCTAATAAGTTCCATGCTGAACTAGAATCAGAGGATAAATGTTCGTGTAAGGACTATTATCTGTTTGTTTTCTTTTATTGCCTTGCTTTACAGGAACAGTGTATTAGTGAATGACAAAGACATATTCGTTGCCTCAGCAATTTGTTTTTGCCAGTCCGTGTACCAATTAATCTTTTAAACGCTTAGCAGATAGTCTTTCATTATTCTTAGTACTTCGGAAAAAGCTTTATTACCACAAAAAGTTGAAATCCTTGGGGTGAAAGAATATTTCTTAAAATGAAACACAACTTGATGATCTAGATTTAAGCAGCTCCAGCAAAAGGAAAAATTGCAGGGGAAAATGTTTCTGTAAAGTGAAGGAAATTATCTTCATGAACAAATTCCAATTTATTCATAGTTTAACTGCTTCTGAACTTGGAAATCTGTTTTGTGTATGGTTACACTTGGTATTCGTGCTTACTCTTGGTACAGTACATCTAGTCCTCATTTAATGACCCTAATTGGGACTCGAAAATCCATTGTTAAGCATCAAGGTTGTAAGTGGAAAAGCCATCTGACCATGCCACTTAGGCAGGATGTCATTGTTAACAAGGACTATGCAGATCGTTAAACGAGGACCTCATGTGATGGTGACTCCCGATTTCCTGCAGGTTTCCCCATTGACTTTGCTTGTGGGATACTAGCGGGGAAGGTTGAAGATCATGGTCATGTACTGGTAAAACCACAATATCACTGGAACGGCATTTTCCTATCGTTTGTAGCCTTTTAGGGTGGGGATGGACAGGTTGGGCTTTAGTAGGAAGCTATAACCAACTCTTAAAAATGCCCCAAACACACCTAAAGGTAAAGGTTCCCCTCGCACATATGTGCTAGTCATTCCCAACTCTAGGGGCGGTGCTCATCTCTGTTTCAAAGCCGAAGAGCCAGCGCTATCCGAAGACATCTCCGTGGTCATGTGGCCAGCATGACTCAATGCCAAAGGCGCACGGAACGCTGTTCCCTTCCCACCAAAGATGGTCCCTATTTTTCTACTTGCATTTTTTACGTGCTTTCGAACTGCTAGAAAACACACTAAAACACACCTAGAAGACCTAAAATTTGAGCATTTTGCCATTGAATGACAGAGCTAGAGAATTTCAAATAGGGTGTTGCAATACCCCATGAATTGTCGCTCAACTAAAGAATCTGTCATTTGCACCACGCAATAGTCACGTGCTCCAGGAAAACTGAACTTCCTTTTATGAATCTGCCAAGCCAACAAGCAAATTTTTCTGCAGGAGCTGAGAATATAAATATCTTCACCCAGAAAGTGCATGCATCCAGGAAGGAAAAGAATAAATATTCATATTTGGTTCTTCTGTTTATATTTGCTGGGTCATACTGGGTTGGGAGGGAACCTTCCTGCTGCAATTTGTCATCCCGTCTACATTGCCATTGGAAAATTAATTGGTGAAATAATGATGCCAGGAAAGGAAAAGCAGAATCATCTCAAACTACGAGATAGGCAGCAAATAAATTTAATAATAATAATTTAACAATAACCGCTCTGACTCTTCATTCCCTGCTTACCTCTGAAGCACCAGGTTTTTCTCCCAACCAGCCCTACCTGCGGCACAAATTAGGTCCCCTTCTAGATTATAGAAATGATTCTTTGCAGATAAGAAGGCAGAATTGTATCATACAGGTAGTCCAGAAGTGGGTTTCAGGTTCTGACCAGTTCTGGAGAACCAGTAATGGAAATTTTGAGTAGTTCGGAGAACTGGTAGTAAAAATTCTGACTGGCCCCACCCCCACCTATTCTCTGCCTCCCAAGTCTCAGCTGATCAGGAGGAAATGAAGATTTTGCAGTAACCTTCCCCTGGATTGGGGAGGGAATGGAGATTTTACAGTATCCTTCTCCTGCCATGCCCACCAAGCCATGCCACGTCCACCAATCCACACCCACAGAACCGGTAGAAAAATTTTTTGAAACCCACCACTGAGGTAGTCCTCAACTTAGGACCCCAGTTGAGCCCAGCATTTCTGTTACTAAGCAAGACGGTCTTAAAGTGTCTTTTTTTCGGTGCTGTTGAAACTTCAGATGGTTACTAAACAAATAGTTGTAAGTCAAAGACGAAAGGTATAGATTTCAGGAATCAAATAACGATGACACATTTATACATTTAATAAATAAAATAATAAGCAAAACATGTTTCCTGTCTGGGCAGGGGGTTAGACTAGAAGACCTCGGTGGTACCTTCCAGTTTTATGATTTTATGATTCCTTGAAATTCTGTTTCAAGATTCCCATTCCACTGAATTAAGTTCAGCTGACAATACTGAAGCAGAAATCACTTCTGGGAATTCGGATGCTCAGATTTGACCAAATATTTGAGTCAATATTTGGTCTCAATGAATAGTAATAGCATTTAGACTTATATACCGCTTCACAGTGCTTTACAGCGATTTACAGAGTGAGCATCTTGCTCCCAACAATCTGGCTCCTCGTTTTACCAACCTCAGAAGGATGGAAGGCTGAGTCAACCTTGAGCCTGATGAGAATCGAACTGCCGAACTGTTGGCAGCCAGCAGTCAGCAGAAGTAGCCTGCAGTACAGCCTTCTAACCACTGCGCCACTCCGGCTCTTAATCCCTAACATTTCCCTTTGCATTCCAGGCCAGGAGATAAGCGAACGATCGCATGGAAGATCTTGCCGAAGAAGTCTTGTAAGAAACTGATGAACACTCTAAATCACTTGTATCAGCAGCTGGCAGCATGTAAGTGGAGGAGGGCCCACTTCTGTGATTGTGGTTGTGGTACACTATGATAGTGAAACCCTTTTTCATATGAAGGAGGAGCAGAGGGAAATTAGATTCAGGTTATACAGAGGGAAATTTGTGCTCTGGGGAAGTAGCACTAAGGAACCCAGCCAGGGGTGAAATGCTACCGGTTTGGACCGGTTCACCCAAACCGGTAGTAAAAAGTGCTACCGGTTTGGGCGAACCTGTATTTCCAACGATCAGCTGTGCCGCGCGATTTATATTTGCTAGAAAGCAGGAAATCCTGCTTTAGCGAATCTAAATTGCGCGGCACAGCTGTTCCCCCGCCCACCTGCTGTTCTACTTACCTTTGCAGACCCAGAAGAGGCTTCCTTTTTCAGCACTGCACGGTAGCGCCTGCGGTGTGCAGGTGTGCATTTGATGTGCACTGCGCATGCACGCGCAAAGCAAACTGGTAGCAAAGCAAACTGGTAGCAAAGCAAACTGGTAGCAGACTTCAGAGCATTTCATCCCTAGACCCAGCACTTCCTTTGCATGATGTGCCACTTCCTTTGAAACCCTTGGTGAGGTTAAAAAAAAAGCAACCCTTCTTTTATTTAAATTCTCAGAGCAATGTTTCTCAACCTTGCCAACTCTTTTTTTTTCCATTTGAGTTTTATTGGGTTTTAACAATTAAACAATTCTTATTCAACTCTTGTGCATGACTGTGACTATTTATATATCACACTAATATTCTCCTATACCAGTGATGGCTAACCTTTTTACCATCGTGTGCCAAAAGCGGGGGGGAGCACAGTGGGGTCACATGCAAGTGTGCCCACATCCATAATTCTATGCACCCCGCCCCCCCATGCTCCCCCCGCTTTTGGCATGTGATGACACGGTGGGCTCGGTAGGCCCGTTTTTTGCTCTAGGAGCCTGGGGAGGGCAAAAACGACCTTCCCACCCCCCAGAGGCCCTCTGGAGGCTGGAAACAGTGTGTTTCCTGACTTCTGGTGGGCCCAGAAGGCCCGAAAATCAGCTGGCTGGCGCACACATGCGTGCTGGAGCTGAGCTCGCGTGCCCAGCAATATGACTCCGCGTGCCACCTGTGGCACCATTGCCATAGGTTTGCCATCACGGGTATAGGGTCTCCTGCTGGAACAGGGGATAGGACATGAAGACCTCTAAAGCCCCTTCCACCTCCGCCATTCTATAAATATAACCATTTTTTGACATTTCTATTTTTTTTTTTTTTTTAAATCCACAGTGCAGCAAAGACCCCGAGACGATGCTTTAATGGAGCTGGCTATGAATGACTACGATTTTCATTCAGGCTCGAAGCTGCATCTGATCGATGTAGAAATTCAAGAGGCGTTTCTCACTTTTATGGCTTCGATCCTAAAAGGTTACAGGTCCTACCTGAGGCCTATTACGCAAGCCCCTTCGGAAACGGCAACCGATGCGAGCTCCCTTTTTGAACTGCAAGGTAAACCAGAGCCTCTTGTGTTCGTAGCGTGTAAGTTGGCTAGAGAACTTAAACTGGTGCATATTAAGCTATATAAATATTCAAAAATAATTACTGTGACTTGCAGAGATTGTGTCTATCACGATGGGAAGACTTTGGTTGGTGAGCTGTGTGCCTAGCCTCTAAATCAAATTCTCAACCTTGGCAACTTTTAAGATGGGTGGACTTCAACTCCCAGAATTCCCCAGACATCTATCTAGCCAGCTGGCTGGGGAATTCTGGGAATTGAAGTCCACAAATCTTAAAAAGTTCCCCAGGTTGAGAAACACTGGTGTAGAGGCTGGGTTGAAATAGAAAGCATGAATTAGGGGCATTTTGTGGAGGTCTGTGGCATCAGCAGTTGTGGATCAAAACTCTGCCCCTTTATAATGTGTGTTATACATATGCAAAAAGGGGGTGGGACTTGGATTTTCCAGTCACACCCACCATTTTCTATTGACCACTCCCCCCAATATGATCAAAGCATCCAGCTAAAATCAAATTGCTTCTCTTGAAGTCTCTGAATTGCTTCTGATCTTGGCACTCCAAGTCTATGTATAATTTGCTGGTTGATAAATTTGGTTAATTCTAGTATTAAGTAGCAGTTGTACGTGACAGACCTAAATATCCTATATTTGTCGAGTTTTTAGTTGTTTTTATGTTGTTTTCTCTAGTTTTCTATGCCTCTCAAGAGTCCACTGAAGTTGGCTGGCCAATAAATTTAAATAAATACATAAATAACGCCACCCAAATTTTAGATTACAAAGTAAAACGTTTTCCTCATTAGAATAGTGCAGAGGCAATTTTCAAAATAAACCAGACAAACATTTTGGCCAAAGTTTCATTGACATTAGAAACCTCATTAAAACAAAATGGGTTTAAATCTCTCATGTGAAAATGCCAATAACATCCAGTACGTTCCTTATGAAAGTATACTCTATTTATTTATTGCTGGTCATTGATAGTCAATCAGTTACCTTATTGATTGATTTATTTGATATGTACTCCAGTTGTCAACCAGCTACAAGGAGCTCTTCAGTGCCCTGGTTTCCCTGTAAATTCCTGGATTGTTAAATCCCAGTTTACTGAAACAAAACCACCATCAGATGTGATGTTAACAGTAACAAGCTATAGATGAAACAAGAAAACATGATTTAAAACTATCAGGATTAACATGCTGATAATGAAGGCAAGGGAGCAGTCCATGATTCAGCCCTAATACTCAATTTGCAAATTACAATTTAGTATACTAGAAACATGTATCCAAAATGGATTATTGTGAATTTGTCAATATTTACATATTTTGCTCATTTTATCTCCCTCCCTCTCTCCTCCCTCCTCTCTACCTACCTACTTACCTACCTACCTACCTATCTACCATGTTTCCCCGAAAATAAGACCCTGTCTTATTTTTTTTGAACCCCGAAATAAGCGCTTGGCCTTATTTTTGGGAAGGTCTTATTATTTTGGGTCGCATGTAGGAAATCAGAGGAAATGGCGGGGACTGGCTCCACATGCGGTTAAATATTTTCAGGGAGGGCTTATTATCAGGGGTTGTCTTATTTTAGGAGAAACAGGGTATCTATCTATCTATCTATCTATCTATCTATCTATCTATCTATCTATCTATCTATCAAATTTATATGGCCACCCATCTTGCAAAATAAGTGACTCTGGGTGCTTGTATAACACAAAACCCAGACACACCCACCCACCCAGACAGACAAAGACACATAGATCAAAACATATGTGGCTTAGTGAGAGTATGAATTAATTGGTTGTGTTTAATTTCATTTCTTCCTTTGTTCGTGGAGTTTAAGAGTTTAAGAGTTTATTAGATTTCTATACCACCCTTCTCCCAAAGGACTCAGGGCGGTGTACAGCCATATTAAAACACACAGATTTATAAAATTTAAAACCAATTAAAATCGAATATAAAATTTGGCCGCGAATTAAAACATACATACATTTTAAAAATTCATACTAGGCCAGTCCTAGTATGGAGTAGTTGCTCCTTGTTTTTCTGCTAGTGGGATCTACAACATCATTTTTTTTTTAATCTTACAGGATTCTTGAAAAGCCGTGATCGTTCACATCAAAAGTTTTATACTATGATGACTAAAACCCAGATGTTCATTCGCTTCATTGAAGACTGCTCTTTTGTTAGTGATAAAGATGCAAGCCTTGCATTTTTTGATGACTGTGTAAATAAAGTAAGTGTGCTTGGACATCACACCCTATTTGACTATTGACTTGTTGCTCCAAGGACTTTTGGCCACTCACTACACTATAGAGGGACTCCCACCTCTAACTGGCTACAGTTGCCGAAGTGTCTAGCAAGAAAAACACATTGGTTAAAGAAGGAATAATGTGATTTACAACCCCTTTTCTTCTATTCGTTAATTGGCTTGAAAGGTATGACTGTTTTCTTATTTTCACTGAGCTAGCAGGGAGAAGATGTCCATACTAGCTTCTAGAGGGTTCTTGACCCTTTCCTTTTGTTCTCCCCCACTTCAATGAATTATCCAGCTGGTCTAGGAGAGGACATTCCTCATCTTACCCAATCTGGGCATGTCTGCTAGGGATATAGGGAGATAATACCCAAACATCTGGAGGACGCCAGGCAGAGGAAGGTTGCCTTGACGCAAGATGCAAGGAAATAACAAAACTCTCTTGAACTCAGAGCAGTCTAGACGATTGGGTTGGGTAACAGAAAGATGATTAGTTCTCAACTCCTAGTTGTAAGCTCTTCGGTGAAAGAAACATAGAACATAGAATATCAGAATTGGAAGAGACATTGAAGGTCTTCTAGTCTAAAGCTAGAGACCCTGTATCATTTCAGACAGGTGGCTGTCCAGTCTCTTCTTAAAAGCCTCCAGTGATGGAGCACTCACAACTTCTAGAGTCAAGCTGTTCCACTGGTTGATTGTTCTCACTGTCAGGAAGTTTCTCCTTAGTTCTAAGTTGGATTTATCTTTGATTAGCTTCCACCCGTTGTTTTTATCTTGCCTTTGGATGCTTTGTAACATAGCTTGACTCCCTGTTCTTTGTCACAGCCTTGCAAATACTGGAACACTGCTATCATATCCTACCTTTTTCACTAAACTAGCTTTACCCAATTCCCAACAGCGTCCCACAGTCACATGACCACGATTTATGACGTTTTTGCGTGAAACGGTGCTTACTTCTGGTTTTCAGAAAGAACACCTCATAACAAACAATGGGTTTGCTTAATAACCATGGTGTTCACTTAACAAGTGTGGATTCACCTATATGACCATGGTGATTTGCTTAACCACAACAACCAAAAATGCCAGAACTTACAGGGACATCATACTTTATGATGATGTCACTTAGTCACAGAGTTGCTGGTCCCCCGTTACCTTTATTAACCAAGGACTACCTGAACTTGAAGCCTTACAGTTGCATAAGGAAGCCATTTTATCCCTTGCAGCCCTGGCTTCAATCATTTTTGGAGATGAGGCTCTGATAGGCTGCGCAAACCCCAGTTGCTCTTCCAGTAGCAATAGCAATAGCCCTTAGACTTCTATACCGCTTCACAGTGCTTTACAGCCCTCTTGAAGTGGTTCACAAGGTCAGCCTCTTGCCCCCAACAATCTGGGTCCTTATTTAACCAACCTTGGAAGGATGGAAGGCTGAGTCAACCTTGAGCCAGTCAGGATCAAACTGCTGGCAGTGGCCAGAGTCGGCCTGCAATACTGCATTCTGACCACTGTGCCACCATGGCAATAGAAGAGAACAGAACAGAACAGAAATAGAACAGAATAGCCCTTAGACTTATATACCGCTTCATAGTGATTTACAGCCCTCTCCAAGCAGTTTGCAGACTCAGCCTATGGCCCCCAACAATCTGGGTCCTCATTTTACTGACCTTGGAAGGACAGAAAGCTGAATCAACCTTGAGTCGGTGAGATTCGAACTGTCGAACTGCTGGCAGTCGGTAGTCAGAATTAGCCTGCAATACTGCATCTAACCACTGGGCCACCAAGGCTCATAGTAGAGGAGATTTACACATCCCTTCCCTCGTACTTGTCAAAATATTTGTTTGTCTTGATCTACCCAAGGCATGTTTGTGTGCATATTGCATCTGGAGTTTGGGTGCATATTTAGATCTAAAGTCTGCCACCTTAATGACATTCCTTGTGAAATGACTTTTTCAGAGATTCTTTTGATCACACTTTCTTTGGCGCAGCTTTTCTGACAAGATGTTAAATTTAGTGAGACGTTTCGCGTTAGCCTTCCTCTGCAATTTGAGTCTTTTCTTTCTTACTCTCATAAGCGATAATCCTTGTCTAGTGACAATTGGGATCGGCAACTCAATTGTTAAGTGAAGCAGTCACTAAGTGAAACCACCACTGCTGCTTACTTCAGCGTTCCCGTTCCTTACAGGATTTGTGAAGGTTGTAGATGCGAGGTTTGGCCACAAACCTGCTTTTTCATCACTGTTGAAGCAACTGCAAATGGTCACTAAATGAGGTAGTCACTAAACAAGGACTAAACAAGGATAATTTGTAGGCTCTAATACCAATAGGCTTACAAGGAAGGATTTTGTCTGTGGAAACTTAACTTTAAAGTATTATTTATTTTATTTAGCCTCTGGCTTCTTTAAAGTACAAATTGAAAGGATAAAGTATATTCCTAAAGTACAACATCAGCAAAACTCTCTATTTTTGTTTGCTTCAACACATTATATGTCACTCTGAGAGGGAGAAATTTCATATGGATTGTGTGTGTATTATCACAATCGCTCTCCGTTTGGTAGACACAAGAACCTTATGTTCTTATAGATCTGGCTAGAGTCCCTCAAGCGTAACCTAAGAACAGAAAGTGACTGGGGATTAGTTGTTGTCTGTTGCCTATAAAGTGAGTTTGCCTTAGAAAAGAAGCTTTGGAAATCATCTTTCAAAGATTGCATTAGCAAATAAGTCACACAGCATAACTCTCCTGCCAGGATCACAACCTATTAGAGGTGTTCTCTTCAGCTGTCAGAAGGCAAAAATTCTCCTTTACCTGTCACTAAACACGGAGTAATCAATCAGAATAGAGATGGAAGAGACCTTGGAGGTCTTCTAGTCCAACCCCATGCTCAAGCAGAAGACCCTGTACATTTCAGACAAGTGGCTGTCCAGTCTTTTCTTAAAAGCTTCCAGTGATGAAGCATCTACAACTTCTGGAGGCAAGCTGTTGCACTGGTTAATTGTCCTCACTGTTAGGAAGTTTCTCCTTAATTCCAAGTAGCTTCTCTCCTTGATTAGTTTCCATCCATTGTTTCTTCTCTTGCCTTCTGGTGCTTTGGAGAATAAGTTAGCCCCCTCCTCTTTGTGGCAGCCCTTCAACTATTGGAATACTGCTATCATGTCTCCCCTAGTCCTTCTTTTCTCTAGACTAGCCATGCCCAATTCCTGCAACCCGTTCTTCATATGTTTTTGTCTCCAGGCCCTTGATCATCTTAGTTGCTCTTCTTTGCATTTTTTCCAAAGTCTCAACATCTTTTTTTGTAATGTGGTGACCAAAACTGGATCATGTCTGGTGATGGTGATGTTACCTAGATGTCTTCACTTGGGGAGAGTTATCTTACGGATAAAGAACTTCAGCAAACAGTATGTAGAACCAAATAGCCACTTCCTGCTCAGGATGACAAAGGATTCTCTTTATTTACCACCTCTCTGTTCCAAAAATAGAGTAGAGTAGAATAGAATAGGACAGGACAGGACAAGACAGAATTCTTTATTGGCCAAGTGTGATTGGACACACAAGAAATTTGTCTTTGGTGCATATGTTCTCAGTGTACATAAAAGAAAAGATACATTCATCAAGAATCATAAGGTACAACACTTAATGATAGTCATAGGGAACAAATAAGCAATCAAATCATATTAGGAAACAGTCAATATAATTCGTAAGGATACCAGCAACAAGGTTACAGTCATACAGTCATAAGTGGGAGGAGATGGATGATAAGAACTATGAGAAGATTAATAGTAATGCAGACTTAATAACTAGTTTGACAGTGTTGAGGGAATTATTTGTTTAGCAGAGTGATGGCATTCGGGAAAAAACTGTCCTTGTGTCTAGTTGTTCTGGTGTGCAGTGCTCTATAGCGTCATTTTGAGGGTAGGAGTTGAAACAGTTTATGTCCAGGATGCGAGGGGTCTGTAGATACTTTCACAGCCCTCTTTTTGACTCGTGCAGTATACAGGTCCTCAATGGAAGGCAGGTTGGTAGCCATGTTTTTTTCTGCAGTTCTAATTATCCTCTGAAGTCTGTGTCTGTCTTGTTGGGTTGCAGAACCAAACCAGACAGTGATAGAGGTGCAGATGACAGACTCAACAATTCCTCTGTAGAACTGAATCAGCAGCTCCTTGAGCAGTTTGAGCTTTCTGAGTTGGCGCAGAAAGAACATTTTTTGTTGTGCTTCTTTGATGATGTTTTTGATGTTAGGTGTCCATTTTAGGTCTTGATATATGGTAGAACCTAGAAATTTGAAGGTCTCTACTGTTGATACTAGATTAACTTCATGATAAATCATAGAAACATACCTTTGGATGGGATTATTTAGACCACTGAAGTCAATCTCTTCTTGTAGTGTAGAGTCCAGGTCTTCTTTAATTTTCCATCAAGGGTATTTTCCTACCAGAACTTCTATTCCTGGATGGGAAGGTTAACCAACTTCAGAACAATTCAATTTTTCTTTGGTTTCTCCTATTATATTATTTTGCTTTCCCATTTTCCTTTTTCTGTGTGATCTTGACCCAAGGGCCATTCTTGTTCAAATATTAATAGTCCACTTTTGATTGATGTGGTATTTCCCATTGGGCGTTGAAAAAGAAAAACAAATAGAATAATGAAGTGTGAGATGCCATAGCTTCAGTATAGCTTGCATTTATAATGTGTTTTCATAATGAGGTTTATTCTCGGCACTGTTTTGCTTCAGACAGATTTTATAATCTATCCAAGTAATCAACATTTTCATGGCTTGCTCTCAGTCTCATTGAGAGCAAGCCATGAAATTTCTGTGCGCTGTGGAAGCCTTTTGAAGACAGTAACATTTATTTTTGCAAGAATCCCCTTGGGCTAACAGCTGCAAATATGAAAACTACTTATCAGTCACCTGAGAGGAATGAGCATAGCAACTATGAAAATTAAGTACATTTCCTGCGTGCTGTAGAAAGAGGGCCAGCTCCCCCAGGTGCCATTCTATTGATGACAAGCTCTTCGGCTGGCAGGAAAACATGTTTTCTGTTGAGACTCAAGTGATCCTGTGGAAAAAAATGCCTTTAAGAAAGTGGCACATAGAATTTCTTTTATAATGTTGTTAAACACATCTAAGCAAGCTTGTTGATTTAAATTAATACCTAAATCCCCCCCAAAAAGTAATAACTTCACATTGTCTCCACAAAGAGGCTGAACAATTGCAAAAATGTTTGCAGGAGAATAGAAAAACAGATGATGATGATGATGATGATGATGATGATGATGATGATGATTATTATTATTATTATTATTATTATTATTATTTCAACTTATATACCACCCTTCTCCCCAGGGGGACTCAGGGCGGTGGACAAACTTAAAACACATATAGTACAAAAGTTAAGAAAAAAATAAAATAAATTAAATCATCGGCATTTCCAATTTAAAATCCCAGATCTGCAAAATCGAAAAGTTCCCAATTTAAAACCCAGAATCAATAAAATCGAAAATTTAAAAACCCCATTAAAACCAATTAAACTAGGCCAGGTTAACAGAGTTGGAAGGATCTTGTAGGTCATCTGGTCCAACCCCCCCCCCCCACTGCCCAAGCAGGAGACCCTACACCATTTCTGTCAGATGGCAGTCCAATCTCTTCTTGAAAGGCTCCAGTGATGAAGCTCCCACTGGTTGATTGTTCTCAATGTCAGAAAATTTCTCCTTATTTACAGGTTGAATCTCTCCCTGTTCAGTTTCCATCCATTATTCCTTGTCCTGCTTTCAGGTGCTTTGGAAAACAGTTTGACCCCCTCCTCTCTGTGGCAGCCCCTCAAACATTGGAAGACTGCTCTCATGTCTCCCCTGGTCCTTCTCTTCACTAGACTAGCCATGCCCAGTTCCTGCAACCGTTCATCGTATGTTTTAGCCTCCAGTCCCCTAATCCTCCTGGTTGCTCTTCTCTGCACTCTTTCTAGAGTCTCAACATCTTTTTTATAGTGTGGTGACCAAAACTGGATGTAACTACTAGGTGTAGTTTTACTAGAGCTTTATAGAGTGGTATTAGTACCTCCCTTGAATAGAATAGAACAGGAATAGGAAAAGAGTGGAGTGGAATGGAGTAAAGTAGAGTAGAATTCTTTATTGGCCACACAAGGAATTTGTCTTCGGTGCATAAGCACTCAGTGTACATAAAAGCTATAAGTGATAAATCATAGTCATCATAAAAATACATTCATCGCGAATCATAAGATATAACACTTAGTGATAGTCATAGGATACTAAATAAGCAATCAACATATATCATACTAGGAAACTAAATAAAACAATATATATCATAAAGATACAAGCCACAACGTTATAGTCATAAGGAGAAAGGAGAAAGGTAATAGGAAAGAGGAGAAGAATAATAGTAATGCAGCCTTACTAAATAGTTTGACTGTGCTGTGTTGTGGGAATTAATTGTTTAGCAGAGTGATAGAATTGGGAGGTGGGGGGAACTGTCCTTGTTTCTAGTTGTCCTGATGTGCAATGTCCAGGCATGAGACCATTATACGAAAGCCTGTGTTTTCTCAAACTTAACACCTTTGAAAATGTGTAGACTTCTGCATGCTGGCTGGGGAATTCTGGGTAGTTGAAGTCCACACATCTTAAAAGTTGCCAAGGTTGAGAACCACTGCATGAAAGCAATCTCTTCACAGGGCAGGTATCGTTTGAAAGAAACGTGTTGAAAACAACCCGATGGAGTCCAGTCAGAAAAGAGTGCAAGAAAGAAGATTATCCTCTCTTTCTACGAGATTGGTAGAATTACAAATAATACCAACAAATCAAAAACAAAGTAGTTTTTAATAGAGGTTTTTAACGTTATCCCTTAATCTGCATCCTGGCAACTGTTTGCAAAAGCTCACGGATTGAAGGGTTCCTAACTTCCTGGCAAGGAATGTAATAACTTTTTCTAATCCATTTTGGACAGGTGGATATAGACAAGACCGGCGACACACGGCTTATAGAACTCGATGAGTCCCACAAGAGCGAGCACACCGTCTTCGTAACACCCCCGGAGATCCCTCATCTGCCCAACGGAGAGGAACTCCCATATCAATACAGGTAATCCTGGGGATCTTTCAAGCCATCCGGTGAAATCCCAAAAGTGGTTTTTTCAAGAGGCAACTGGAACTTTCTGGCTTTTCTTTGAAGCGGTTTCACTTCTCATCCAAGAAGCTTCTTCAGCTTCTGACTGGATAGTGGGGAATGGAAGGATTTATATTCCTTGCAGACAGCTGGTCATTTGCATCCTTTTAGAGAGTCGTTGAGGCCACTTGGAGGTTTATCTGTGTCCTCAGGGTCACCTGAGTAGTGCAAATGGGTGTAGAGTCTTCTTGGTAGAAAACATTCCTGCAGCTTTCTACAGCTGAGCAATTATAATTAACGTTTTCGACTTCTTGACTGCAATCATTTCAGTGGGTTTAAATGGGCACATTTTAGTTATGCATGGATTTGGTACTAGGGTATTTCTCTTGTGCAGTGGTGGAATGTAAAATTTGTTACTACGGTTCTGTGGGCGTGGCTTGGTGGGGGGGGTAATGTGGGGTAATTTTTTTTTTAACTTTTAAAACCACTTTTTCTACAACCTCTTCAGCCGAAGAGGTTGTTAAAAAAATGCTTTTAAAAGCCTCTGATGATCAGGCAACTCAGCTGGGATCGTCAGAGCCTTTGAAAAGCATTTTTTCTACAACCTCTTCGGCTGAAGAGGTAGAAAAAATGCTTTTAGAAGCCTCTGACGATCCCAGCTGAGCCGTGCGATCGTCAGAGGCTTTTTTTTTTTACTTGTAAAAGCATTTTTTCGTCGGAAGAGGTTGTAGAAAAAATGCTTTTAAAAATAAAAAAAGCCTCTGATGATCGCGCGGCTGAGCTGGGCATGGGGGGTGGGTGGGCAGGGATTTTTGCTACCGGTTCTCCGAACCACTCGCCTCCATCGCTACCAGATTGGGTGATCCGGTCTGAACCGGGAGCATTTCACCCCTGCTCTTGTGTTCAAATGCACGTAGAAAAGGCTCCTATTTAGAATATCAGCTTCAGAGGTTGGCAGTGAGCAGTCTCAATGAACAATTTATTAATTTATTATTTATTAATTCAATTTGTATGCCGCCCCTCTCCGAAGACTCAGGGCGGCATACAACGATCAGACTGCAGTCATATAAAAAGGTAAAGGTTCCCCTCACACATAGGTGCTAATCGTTCCCGACTGAACGACTGCAGAATATTCTACACTGAGCTTTATTTTGAAAGAGGTTTAAAATTTCAGTGCATAGCCTTTCTAACAGATATTTTTTACTTGAGCTCTAACAACCTTTTCATTGTACTTCAGCAACAGCTAAAGAGTCTCTCATACCAATTAAGATAAAACGCATGTAATGAATTTAATTATTTGATGTCCCAGACAATAATTTATTTCTGTTCTTTTTCACCCATTCTGAGACTCCATTTTCCTCCATCATCTAATTTTCCTCTACCAAATGAATCTACGGTTTAGTATTGATTTTCATGGGCTGTTGCTTCTGCTAGTTCGCTAAAAACTAAATAAGCTTTATAAACTGCATTCTTAAATGTGGTCAATACTAATGAAGTTGTCAGTCTAACTGAATAGCACGTGAAAATAAAAACAAAATCTATCCTGCTTAAATACTGAAATTTAAGTAAGTGTACAGTTTCCTGAACAGCAACTAGTTTTGAGCAATGACATAGAGAAACCTCAAAGCCTCACTGTGTGTCTTCCAGGTCAGTCTGCCATGTCTTTTGATTCTCACAGGTACTGGTTCTCTAGCTCACTAATGGTTTATAATACAAAAAAGATGCTGAGACCCTAGGACAGTGATGGCGAACCTATGGCACGCGTGCCACAGGTGGCACGCAGAGACCTCTCTGCGGGCACGCCAGCCGTCGCCCCAGCCCAGCTCCACCGCGCATGCCTGCACTCCTCCCACCGGCCAGCTGGTCTTCGGGTCTCTGCTGCAGATGCACGGGCAACAGGGCGCATGCACGGGGGTGCTCACATTGCATTTTGGGGGAGGGTGCGCGGGCATGTACCCCCCTGTGCTCCATTTGGGGCCTGGAAGTGGGCTTGTCAGTGGTTGATGTTCAGCAGCCCAAGAAAGTGATGTCAATATAAACTTCTGGATTTCAGAATTTGGAAGCGTTTCTTTCCAAGAGAAAATGTATCTTGTATAACATATGAACGAAATGTATATTTTAAAAATAGTACATTGGTAAAAAAAAATAAGTAACAACTACAGTAGTGGCCAAAATTGTGGAAACCTTTCCACAAAATTGTGGAAAAGTGTATTTTCTAAAACTAGCTAATAACACCACTTTTTGGGAGGAGTACCATAAAATTATTTACCAGTGGAAAAATAATTTAATCAAGGATGTAATGCAATAACTTTTATGAAGGATTTGCTATTAGAGTAGCAGTTACAGTATAAAGAAGAAAAGTGAAACATGTAGAAAAAATGAGATATACAAAAATTATCACCATAGAAAAAACGAGATCTACAAAAATGATCCCCATCTCAGTTAATACTTATTTGGGTAACCTTTAGCATGAATTACGGCCTTACAACATTTTCCCGTGGAGTGAACCAAGTCTTTGAGTTCTGCAGCTGTTATAATGTGAAACCAAGATTGAATGATTGCTTCTATTCACTGTCAAGTTTTGTGTTTTATTGCTGGGTCACTTCTGATTAACCAGTTTCTTTAGTCAGCTCCATAGATTTTCAATTGGGTTAAGGTCTGGGCTATTCCCAGGCCATTCCAGCAGTGGAATAGGATTATCTTGAAACTTCCCCCAAAAAGTGGTGTTATTAGCCATCAAACCTCAAAAATACACTTTTCCCAAAAGGTTTCCACAATTTTGGCCACTACTGTAAGTAGCAGCCCATCTTAAGAACTTTGTGGTCTCCTCCAATAGATGAAATAAAATACGGTCCACTCAGGAAATAAGCATTTTAGACATGCTCCAGATGTTCTACCTTAATGGCAAAGTACGAAAGAGCCTTCAGGGGTTGTTGATTACAAGTAAATAAAAGTATGCCTTACTCTTTTTCAGCTACAATGGATTTCCGGTACTAAAGCAAAATTTATTTGAGCAGCCAGCAGGACTTCTGACAATACAAAACAGTAAATTGTCTTCGAAAGTCAGCAGCCCAAACAGTCCTTTGCCAGTGTTCAGAAGAACAAAACAGGTAATTTATACACTTGTGGTATAATGCAGAGTTAACATAGGTGAAAATAGAAATAACAAACTAGATGCCCATAAAATCTTGTGGGATTGCTGCTGGGATAGCTTGTCTAGATAAACTCCTTGAAGAAAATTGTAAATGCAATTTAATTCCTTTACGGCGTTTTATCTAGGCAAGCTATCCCATAGCAAGAATGCAAAATCTGATCTGGATAATATTAAGAGAGAGATTTTTTTTTCTTTTATAGGGTTATAGTGGCAAATAAAAGCATTTCTTTTGAAACAGTCTGCCCCCAAAATTTTTTGTATGTAAGTCCTAGTGAATAATTTTGATCCTGTATTTCATCTCTCTCAGGGTCTAAAATCAGTTTTTACTTTTCCGGTTGCAAATATATTAGCCACGGCAGATTCCTTCCTTTATTTTGCAATTCTTGATGTGCCTTTAGTCTATTTCTTGAGATGTATCATGTCGACATATGTCATCAGATCTCTCTTGCCATCGTTGCCTTTGAAATCAGAAGTATTTGACAGTAATGCTAGTAGTAAAATACTTGGATTTATCCTTGCCTTTAAGGAGTTTTCTCTTCATGTCACTTCATATCATTGCCTTCTTTGTTCCTTTATATCATCAATATCCGTGAAAATCATTAGCTAAATCTGCTCTTTCTGTAGCTTATATTCTACGAATAGGAAATTTTATTCATTCGGGCGTCATGATAAATGGCATACTTTATAATATATCCTCAAATTGGAAAAAAATTAGTTTCTCCTCTCACATCCTGGACATAAATTGTTTCAACTCCTATCCTCAAAACAATGCTATAGAGCACTGCACCAGTGGTGGGTTTCCAAATTTTTTATTACCCGGTTCTGTGGGTGTGGCTGGGTGGGTGTGGCATGGCTTGGTGGGCGTGGCTTGGTGGGCATGGCAGGGGAAAGATACTGCAAAATCCCCATTTCCTCCCGATCAGCTGGGATTTGGGAGGCAGAAAATAGATGGGGGCGGGGCCAGTCAGAATTTTTACTATCTATTCTCTGAACTACTCAAAATTTCCGCTACCAGTTCTCCAGAACTGGTCAGAACCTGCTGAAACCCACCTTTGCACTGCACACCAGGACAACTAGACACAAGAACAGTTTTTTCCCAAACACCATCACTCTGCTAAACAAATAATTCCCTCAACACTGTCAAATTATTTATTAAGTCTGCACTACTATTAATCTTCTCATCGTTCCCACCATCCACCACTCATACACTATGACTGCATGACTGTAACTTGTTGCTGTATCCTTACGATTTATATTGATTGTTTTCTAGTATGATTTGATGGCTTATTAGTAACCTTGACTATCACTAAGTGTTGTATCTTTTTATTCTTGATGAATGTAGTTTATCCTTATGTACACTGAGAGCATAGACACCAAAGACAAATTTCCTGTGTGTCCAATCACAGTTGGCTGATAAAGAATTCTATTCTATTCTATTCTATTCTATTCTATTCTATTCTATTCTATTCTATTCTATCCTATCCTATCCTATCCTATCCTATCCTATCCTATCCTATCCTATCCTATCCTATCCTATCCTATCCTATTCTATTTTATTCTATTCTTCTATGACGTGCAAAATTTAGAATCTTACTCTTCTTTTTCCTCATTCCATATCAATCTATTAATTGTTCTTTGCCAATTCTGCAATTTGTTTTAATCTGGGGTTTGAATTGGTGCCATTTGAAATAAGTTCATCTCAGGTAGTACATTTGTTTTTATTTCTGCTGTAAATCTTAGCCAGGGAAATGTTAAGCTTTTCCATCTTTCAATGTCTTCTTTTATTTCCTTCCATAATTTGTTACAATTGTTTTAAAATATGTCTTTATTGTATCCCATCAAGTAAAATCCTAAACATTTCACTGGATCTTTTGTTATATCAGGCTCTTTATTCACAATTTTTTTCCCCTTGGAAATTAAGTTTTTGTGTTATCTTTGTTGATTTTATGTCTGGAAAAGCAACCAGTACCTTTAATTAATTTCATCAACTGCCTTGTGGAGTTTTATGATTTCTAATTATTAATACTTCATCATTTGCATAACAATTAAGATATTCCTCTCCTTTTAATTTCGACTTTGAATTATCTATTCTTTATATTTTTTTTTAGGTCTTGTTGGCCAAGATTGAAAGTGACCAAGATTCAAATAACAAATGCTTGTTGTATGTTTAGCAAGCAGCCATATAAATACGATAGATAAACAAGCAAAGTTTGTAAGGCCAGATTCCAAAACTATGATTCTTAGGATAAATTTATTAAACTTCAGTGACAAAAGAAGTATGCTAAGGAATAAAGTATTACTTTTAGAAAGCTAATTTTAGAACGAAGGATGGGATTAATGTGTATACTATATTAGAATGATAGCACAGTGACAAAGCAAATGAGAATTAAAAATATAATAATAATAATAATAATAATGATGATGATGATGATGATGATGATGATGATGATGATGATGATGGATGGTTGATACCTAGGACACTGGCAGCAACCCGTATCAACAATTAGCGCCAGTCAATGGTATTTGTGATATATTTTTAAATGTTCAGTTGACTGAGTTTCATGTTTAATGAATAAAAGTATAATAATAATGGCAAAAGAATGAAATTGATAAATTGGATGTTAAAATGAGGTGCAACTTAGCTGTTGCAAAACCTAATCATCAAGCCCTCTGCTTCTCAGTGACCCAAGCAAAGGTTGAAGGTCTGTGGTGGATTTTAAAGAGAAGCCAGGACCTTCCTTCCTCACTTGGTATTAGAATCTAATTTCTCATTTCCCAATATATGGGGAAATGGGAGATCCCAGTATTTGGTCCACTATTCACAATAACCGTGGTGCTGCAGCTGTGATTAACCTCTTCCTTTCTGCCTCTCCCTGCAGGAAATCAAGTCTGCGCACAAGATAGCCAAGAGATATTCCTCCATCCCCCAGATGTGGTCCAGGTGTTTGCTGCGCCATTGCTATGGCCTGTGGTTTATCTGCCTACCTGCTTACATCCGCGTCTGCCATTCCAAAGTGAGGGCCCTGAGGACGGCCTACGATGTCTTGCGCAAGATGCACACGAAAAAAATAGAGCCACCCGATGAGGTAAAGGGACGGACTTTCTGGCCAGTGAGGCCGTTGACAGGTGTTAGCTTTCCAAGAGTGAAAAAATAACCTATCTATCTATCTATCTATCTATCTATCTATCTATCTATCTATCTCTATCTATCTATCTATCTATCTATCTATCTATCTATCTATCTATCCATCCCTCCCTCCCTCCCTCCCTCCCTTCCTCTCTCTTCTCTTCTCTTCTCTTCTCTTCTCTTCTCTTCTCTTCTCTTCTCTTCTCTTCTCTTCTCTTCCTCTCTCCTGTCTTTCTTCTCTCTCTCTCCCCGCTCTCTCTTCTCTCTCCTCTTTCTCTCTTTCTTCTCTCTCTCTCTCCATCTCCCTCTTCCCTCTCTCCTCTCTCTTTTCTCTCTTCTCTCTTCTGCCTCCTCACTTTTCTCTCCTCTTTCTCTCCTCTCTCTCTCTCTCCCTGTCCCTTCTCTCTCCTCTCTTCTCTCTCTCTCTCTCTCCCTCTCCCCTCTTCCCTGTTTCTTCTCTCTCTCTCTTCCTTTTGGTCAGGTATGCTACCGGGTGTTGATGCAGCTCTGCGGGCAATACGGTCAGCCTGTCTTAGCCGTGAAAGTCCTTTTCGAGATGAAGAAAGCCGGCATCGATCCTAATGCCATTACCTATGGTTACTACAATAAGGTAAATTGATTGTTTGGCATCAGATAAGATGGAAATACCATCTCACTCCCCTGTCTTTGATTAGCCCTTGTTTTCCAAGCCAGTTCAGCATCCTTTCCATACTCCACACGGGCTTATCCATATTTATTTTTATATTACATTTTTAAAACTTCCATCTCCCTTATACAGCAACTCTGGGCAATGTACAAATAGACATACAACATAATAGTTGTACATAAATATTATAATAAAAAAAACCTTTTATTTGTTTATTTATTGGCTGCCCATCTAGGCAGAGGGTAACTCTGGGCGGCTTACAGTATTGAAAAGATAAAACTTTCAGAACAGGATCTAATCTTTGCCAAGATCCTCAGAAATGCGTGATTAAATATCCATTTGATGTCATTGCAGGCTGTTTTGGAAAGCAGTTGGCCGTCGAGCAATCGGAGTGGCTACTTCCTGTGGACCAAGATAAGGAATGTCATTTTAGGAATAACCCAGTTTAAAAGAGTTCTAAGGAAGCAGCCTGCAAACGGCATCCACAAAACTCTTTCTGGTAAATCATTTGTGTGTGGTTTTTATTTTGTAACTCTAGGAATGTTTGTACTTCAGACTGCTAGAATTACAAGAAATGTTTTCACCATAGTGATGATGCCTCTGAGCCTGAGTAAATAAATAACTTACTAGCACAATGATCTGTTGCCATGTATTTAGGGCAGAGGTCTCCAATCTTGGCAACTTGAAGCCTGGTGGACTTCAATTCCCAGAATTCCCCAGTCAGCAAAGTTCAATTATGGGAGTTGAAGTCCTCCAGGCTTAAAGTTACCAAGGTTGGAGACCCCTGATTTAGACAGCCAGAAGTTCTACAAAGATGAACTCTGGCTGCCAACTATCGTTAAGTACCAATTCTTCAATGTAATCTGGCTACCAATTGATGCTAGTCGTTTGGTTCACACTACCGACAGCTGTCTAACAACTTCGACATCAACACACAATGGAAAGCCAAAAGGGCTGCTGGGTGCCCAGATACAGACAGATACATAGACGACCCTACACAAAAGTTGTCAGATTTTGACCTTCCTCGTCAGCATTGGTCAACTCTGAACAGGATCCGTACCCAACATGGTGTCTGTCAGGACTTATTGTTTATTGTCTCCACCCATCAGTGTGACTGTGGTGCTCCTTGACAAAATATCCACCACATCGTGTCTGAATGTCCATCAAGAGCTTACACTGGCCCAATGTCTGATTTTTTCAACATAGATCACTCTGTCCTTGAATGGCTGGTGGACTGGACATTAACATTTGAACCACTATAAGTCCATGTATTTGCCATACGCTAAATACATAAATAGGGATGCGGTGACTCAGGGATGTGGTGGCTCAGTGGCTAAAACACTGAGCTTGTTGATCGAAAGGTCGGCAGTTCAGCGGTTCGAATCCCTAGTGCCGCGTAACAGGGTGAGCTCCCGTTCCTTGTCCCAGCTTCTGCCAACCTAGCAGTTTGAAAGCATGTAAAAAATGCAAGTAGAAAAATAGGGGCCACCTTTGGTGGGAAGGGAACAGCGTTCCATGCGCCTTTGGCATTGAGTCATGCCGGCCACATGACCACGGAGATGTCTTCAGATAGCACTGGCTGTTCGGCTTTGAAACAGATGAGCACCGCCCCCTAGAGTCAGGAACGGCTAGCACATATGTGCGAGGGGAACCTTTATCTTTACTTAAATACATAAATAAGCACAATGATCATGCTAAAAAAAGAACTGATAGCAGCACTATAGATTGCTCATATATTAAAGTTATTAAATATTAACAGCCAGTAAAAATTACACAACATGTCATTGTAGTCAGTGCTCTAATGGAAACGTGCATTCAAAGAAACATGGACCTGAATACAAATCTTAAATGCAGCAAAAGTTTGAGACTTGCCTCTGCCTCAATGTTACAAGACCATTTCAGGCAAACTGGAAACCCTCCCAAATAATAAATATTAATGTCCACTTCCTGTTTCTGTACTTTTCCCTTTCTGGTTTCTGTTGAAGCTGATGAGTCCTCCTTGAATAAATTAAAGGCAAAACGATCAGATTAGCAGTAATAAATCAAATTGTACAAACCATTACAGAAACTGGAAATAGAAAGATTAAACAAATGTGCAGTATGGATATAAAATTAAGAATTAACTACCGTGGATCGTATTAAAAAAACATTAAATACAATCTTTGCAATAAAACAGGGTATAAGTAATAGAGAAATAGATGGTCGCACATTAATAGCTAGCAACCAATTTCTGGAAAACAAAGAACATCAGGAATTCTAGGAAAGGAAAAACAGATCATACTCTTCAGCTCCAGAGTTTACAAATGTATTTATTCATCTGTTCGACCTTTATCTAGATTGTTGATTGAGTGCTGAAAGGTGCTCGCAGTATTAATTAAATAGAATTTTTTATAAACTTGAAATGTAATTTATTTTATTTATTTTATTTTTTATTTTTATTTGATTTATATGCCACCCTTCTCCGGAGACTCAGGGCGGCTTACAATGCGTTAAGCAATAGCCTTCATACTTTTGTATATTTATACAAAGTCAGTTTATTGCCCCCACAAACTGGGTCCTCATTTAACCTACCTTAGAAAGGATGGAAGGCTGAGTCAACCTTGAGCCTGGTAAGATTCGAACCTGCAGAAATTGCAGGCAGCTGTGTTAATTACAGGGTGCATTAAACCACTGTACTACCAAGGCTCCTCTGATTTCATTTATGAAGCCATAAATGAAATTAAGAGGGGGTGAAGACCAAGAGGGGAACGAAAGGTGCCTAGAAACACACCCACCGACATAGTTCCTCAGTGCTTAAAGGAAAGTAGACCAAAAGGAATAGCCAGGAGGCAAAGATAACTCCATGCTATTATCCAGGAGTGGGGAAATATGCCCCGTTCATGACCTGTGGACTTCAACTCCCAGAATTCCTGAGCCAGCATGGCTGGCTCAGGAATTCTGGGAGTTGAAGTTCACAGGTCATGAAGGGGGCATAGTTCCTCACCCCTGCTATAGGCAGTCTTAACTAAAGTAGGGACAGGTGGTCCCTGAGTTATGACGGTAATGCAGCCAGACAATAATGGTCATAAGTTGTGATGGTCATAAAACAGGTCTTCGTGTGACCAGACCTAGATTTTCAACCTTTTTTTTTTTTTTTTGCATCAGTTGTTAAGAAGCCAACACTGCATTTTCAGCGTTTTTGCTAAAAACTGGTAGTAAATGGATGGCACTGCCAACAGGGCTTGACACTACAAGCAATAATTTTATGAGCTCTACTTAATTAATTGCATCTCAATTTAATTTAAATTCTACGGAAATCAAATAGATATTTGGTCCTGGCTCCATTTAGAAGCTTAGATGAGATCTTCAGTCTGGGGGGGGGGGGGAGGAATACGGTCCTGATTTAGAGGCCCATGCTTTTATTAAATTTCAGCTATGATGCAGGGTTTTTTTTCTCCATACAATAATTGAAAAATAAAACAAGCCACGCAATCATCATCCCCTCATTTGAGGATTTATGTTGCCCTATTTTAAGATATGTTTTATCCTGTTTTTTAAAATTGATTTTATTTGTTTTGTTTTAATAGGGGACCATTCCGATCTCTTATATAAGTTGTCTAAAGAAGCAGTTAAGCAAGGAAAAACAAACATCCAGAAGAGCATTGACCAAAGAGATGAGAAAAAAGAGAGCGACTCAAGTTCCTGTATGTACCAAATGCAATACAATTGCATTTGATTTTTTTTTTTTGGTTTTTTAATACTCAGGCTTGATTTGTTTCAATTCCAACCGTGGTTGATTTTGCCATCTCGTTTGAAGGTTATTTTACCGCGAAACTTTAAAATAATTTGTCCTCCTTGCTTGTCATAGATCACTTAGTTTCCAATAGTGGTGCTTCCAGCAGAAATGTACAGAAAAACCGAGCTAGATTTCATGTTGGAGGTAATCCTTGCCTTATGATCACAATGGAGCTCAAAGTTCCTGTTGTTAAGTGAGTCGCTGCAGTTGTTAAGTTAGTAACCCGGTTGTTAAGTGAATCTGACTTCCCCACGGACTTTGCTTGTCAGAAGGTCGCAAAAGGGGATTACATGACCCCGGGACACTGCAATGGTCATAAATACGAGCCAGTGCTCACGTGACCATGGGGATGCTGCAACTTCCTAGCAGTGAGGACAATTAACCAGTGGAACAGCTTGCCACCAGAAGTTGTGAATGCTCCATCGCTGGAGGTTTTTAAGAAGAAATTGGACAGCCATTTGTCTGGAATGCTATAGGGCTTCCTGGTTGAGCAGCGGGTTGGACTAGAAGACCTCTGAGGTTCCTTCCAACTCTGTTATTCTGTATTCTGTTGTAAGTGTGGAAAACGGTCATACAGCAAGTCATTTTTTTTCAGTGGTGTTGTAATTTTGAACATTCATTAAACCAGTGTTTCTCAACCTTGGAAGCTTGAAAATGGGTGGACTTCAACTCCCAGAATCCCCCAGCCAGCGCTGCTGGCTGGGGGATTCTGGGAGTTGAAGCCCACCCATCTTCAAGCTACCAAGGTTGAGAAACACTGCATTAAACGAATCGTGGTAAGTTGAGAACTACCTGTATTCATTTACATCCATTGGAATACATACAAAAGTACATCTGTTTGGTGAACTAAGTATGTGCTCAGAGGCAGATAGATGAGACCCATATTTTTTAATTATTATTCTATACTTTCAGATTGATGGTTTTTCATTGTTATAGTTATATACTAAAGCTCCTTTGAATGCAGTTAAAAATAACAGGCATATTCAGCTACATGGCAAGATAATACAGTGGGCACCATTCTTAAGATTTGTCCCCTTCTGAGGTCTAGCATAGTTTCCCCATATTTGGGACAAGGAAAAGAAAGAAGACGTTTTAAAAGGGCTGCATTTTTTTCTTAATCTTCCCGTCTACTCTCATTTATTATATTGCCTAAATATTTATGGAGAAACATACACAGTTTAAAAATATGGTGTCACAATTCTTATAACTGGAATGATAGAAATAGGTTTAGCTATTTTACTCTTTTATGTGGTACTTAAGCAAAAAAAAAAATTAAAAGTTGGCTTAAGTAAAAACTTGACCAAAATGTAGATTTAATTTTCTCCCCCTGAAAACTCTGCAAAATCAGTTACATAGCACATTAATAGTTACAAAGGTTTAGAGCAGTGGTTCTCAAGCATTTTGGTCTCAGGATCCTTTTGGGTGCTTAAAAATGATATTTGATAATCATTTGATAATGACAATTTGATTGATAATCAGTCAAATAATGATTACCCAAAGTATTTCAATGTATGGGTTATATTCCTCAATATAGATTATATTACAAATGAAACATCAGAAATGTTACAGTATTTATTTATTAGATTTCACAAACCTGAAAGTGACTCCCGGGTTCCCAGACCACCTTTGGAAAACCCCTGGTTTAAAGGAAGATGCACGTTGAAACAAACTTTGTATGAGAGATTGTGGCTTCTGTTCATAGATGTTGCTGATACGCTAGTCTCAATGACAACATTTTATTGATGACATTTTGGGCTAAGGCCGGTTCCCATAATCAGGCTTCTATTCAGACATATTTGCTGACATTCCAGGCTCCATAAAAATCAATAGTTGATAATAACCTAGGTTAAAGAATAATAAATTGAGTACTTTCAGCCTTTGATTAAGAGTAAGTCTAACTTTTGATCAGTTCTCGTGCATTTTTGTGTGCATATAGTATCTGAAATTGAGAGTGGAAAGGGAAGCGGTGACTGCCTCCCCGCGTTGAATTATCAAAATTCCAGCTGTGTCAAGCTCGGTTCAAGGATCGTTCGTGTTAATGATACAACTGGCAAAATATCAGATGCAGCAGGAGACAGGGCTATAGGTAAGCTGATGTGACTGAGAGTTCTTTCTAAGCATGGGTGAACTTTATTGATAATTGACTTGCACACGTCTTCACTAATGGCCAGATTTTCCTGAAAACTGTTGTGGCCTATCGGCTGCTGGCCCCTCCAGCAGCCAAATCAGAGGAGGAGGAGGCGTGGGAGTCAGGGTCAGCATCAAGGCAACCTGAGAGCTCTGAGGGGGAAGAGAGAATGGAGCTGGCAGAGAGAGAGAGAGAGAGAGACACAGAGGCGGAGGCTGGACTGTATCCTCAGATGCAGAGTCAACAGCCCCCTGGAGGTGGCTGATGAGGAAAGGGAAGAACAGCTGGGTCCTGTGCCTGATGCGCGGATGTGCAGAAGGCAGAGGAGAGGAGAGCAGTGGAAATCTATGGGCCGGTCCTTGGAACAAAAGAGCCATTGCTGCTAGCGAAGCCCCACCCTAGCTCTGGGGATAAAAAGCAGGGGGCGGAGATGAATAGGTGTGGCAGACAACTATTCATCTCCCTGCTGGGCAGACTTGTTAGCCTGCTGAAAGAGAGAAACTTTTTGCCGGGGCTGCTGGCGCTCGTAATAAAGGAATCATTGATTTAACTACAGTTAAATCAACCATGTTTAGGAGCCGGGTCAGAACAAAAACTCATCACGAATTGAATAGAAAAATAAGACTTGTATCCTTTCCATTTTAAAAAAAAACTACAGCAAAACCCTGTGAGCATATTAAGGGGGTCCTGTGAATCTGCTGGAGTTTTAGTAACTTAATGTAATATCCTTGGATCTTGTCCATGCTTTTTTTTTTTTCTTTCCAGAAACCTCTGCAGGATTGCTCTTCTCTTGTTTTGACAATATCAATAAAACGGGAGTCTCTAAGGCTGAAATGCTGAGAAACAAACATTTAAATGCAGCTGAAACGGAACACAAACGGATCGTTTGGCGCAACAGAAAATTGAGTGGAGATGCTCTAATGGAGCTCATGAAGAATCAGATCAATCAGGAAGCCAGACCCGAAGAAATTGTGGAGAAACTGGGCGTGGATGCCAAAATCCTTTCTAAAATGTTTGAGAAAAGAATGAGGCCGAAGACTCTCAACCTCCGACCAGCTGCTTTGGGACCTGCTCGGAAAAGCAATTTGGAAAAAGAATCTAGCGATGAAGATGTAGCCTATGAGAACGGTCTCGCGGATAAGACCGAGTCTCCGGTTATATTCGATTTGGAAGACCTGGATAACGAACCCATCCCGCAAGTGAAACCTGCGAAGCCGATGCATAAGAAGCCAAAGAAGATCCAGCGGGCCATAAGTGTTCCGGTAAAGCCCATCGAGAAAGTTAATGTCGAAACTGGGTTTGATCCGCTCTCCTTGCTGGCCGCTGAGACAGGGCAAGGGAAGGAAGAAAAGGAGGAGGGCGAGGGCGAGGACAAAAGGGCCTCCACCCCATCGGCAAGGCGCGATTTAGCCGAAGAGATCGAGATGTACATGAATAATATGAGCAGCCCTTTGACAAGCCGGACCCCCAGCATCGATCTGCAAAAGGCCTACAACGACAAGAACCCCAACAAAAAAAGCCCGACCTTAGGCCAGCCGTGCCGAAGATCCAGCCTCCCGCCAAACTCACCCAGGCCGATAGTGCTCCCCAAATCCAAGAGCTACCAGGTGAAAAACGAAAGAGGAAGGGACCGGCTTTGGTCCTCTCCCGTGTTCTCTCCCAACAATTTGTCGAGGGGACAATCTCAAGACATGGCCGGTGCAGTAACGCTCGCCTCTCCAACCTCCTTCAACCTGGACACGCTCCTGACCCCGACTTTCGATGTTCTGAAGAGCAGCATGTTTTCTGCAGGGAAAGGGGTGGCGGAGAAGGCCAGCAGGTGGTATTCGAAGTTCGCCACCTACACGGCAGCATCGAAGGTAAAGGCTTTTGAAGGGTTGCCGTGAAAATACACAGTTCAGCAGTGATTCCGGTGTGGCTGGTTGCCCTTCCTCACCCCTTGATGGCTCAGGGTTGAACACTTCTTCGGCTCCACAGGAGTTACCTTTCAAGGCTCTGAAAATCCTAGGTCAGGGGTGTCAAACTCGATTTCACTGAGGGACGCATCAGGGTTGTGTTTGACCTTGGGGGGGGCGTGACCAGCTCGACGTCACTCGTATTGGGGACGCCTTTGGTGGCCCGAGCACTCTGGCAGAGAAAACAGGCTCCCGAGCTCCGTTTTCAGCCACAATGACCTCCTGCAATCCTCTGCCAGCAAAAACGGAGCTCTGGAAGGCCGCATGTGGCCCTTGCAAGCTCCATTTTTAGCTGCAACAGCTTCCACATGCGGTCCTCCAGAGCTCTGTTTTCGCTGGCAGAGGCAGTTTCCAGGCCGGGCCCGCAGGCCAGATCTAAGCACCCATGGCCGAATCCGGTCCCTGGAAAACCACTTGGAGTTTTCTTTCGTTGGGGGTGTTACTCGGAATCCTGGCAACTATTTAGTTTTGGCTACAAAACCCCAGCTATCTCTATTTCCCCCTCCCTATCCCTCATCTCCCGTGTGGCAGCACTGAAGCCTCCAAGATGGCCTCAGTCAGGCCAGCTTCAGAGTTGACAGTGGGTGCACTTCGAATAGTCTTGAGCCAAGGACCACCTGCAGTGCTTTGCCGCTAGATCAGGGGTCTGCAACCTTAAACACTCAAAGAGCCATTTGGACCCGTTTCCCACAGAAAAGAAAACACTGGGAGCCACAAAACCTGGGTGGGCGTGGCCAACTCGACATCACTCACTTCCACCAGTCACATGACCCTCTAGCCACGCCTACCCAGCCAGTCATTAGGGCAGAGAACCGATTGTTAAAAAACACCGGGAACCACAAAACCCTTTTGACATCTCTCTCTCTCCTCCCCCCCACTCCCCGTATCTCTCTGTCTCTGCCCTAGCCGCTTCTCCATCACCCGCCGTCGCCCTTACCTTCTCAGGCCAGGGGAGAGTGAGGGGCAGGGCCAGCCAGTGGTGGGATCACCCGACAGGGAACCACAGCAGAGGGCCCGAAGAGCCACATGTGGCTCCAGAGCTACAGTTTGCTGACACCCACGCTAGGTGTTTGCTACCAGATGTGGATCTGTAGCAACTCCCAACCTACCCCCCGCTCCAATACCTGTTCTCGTTTCAGGATCAAAACTCGGACCGAGCGAGCTTGTCGTCCCTCGGGGCCCTGGATTCAGAATCTGCCTCGCTAACCGATGAAGACATGTGCAACGATCTGGAAAGCAGCTCTTCTCCTCGGGACGATGCGTCGTCAGCTTTCAAGGGCATCGGCCTGAGCTCCACCAGTCTCGAAAGTGCCGCTTCTCACAACGGCTCCTCGAAACGTTCCTCGCACTGCGGTAAGAGAGCTGCTGTTGTTTTTCCCCTCGTCTGCTTTCATTTCGTCAGCTGACATGGGCTTGGGAAACTCCTGTCACCCTATGAACTGGCGGGATAGCCACCTCTCCTTCCAGAAGGCATTAGAATCGGCCCAAAGGAGTCAGTCTTACAAAATAGAAATCCTTGCAAGGTTTCAGATAAAATAAGGGTTGAAGAATACTGACATCTCGCGGGTTTCATGAAAGAAATCTAGAATAGTCTCTAAAGCTGAAAGATTCCTTCTTGAGGGCAATACGAGAAGGACTTGTCTCTCTCCTGCCATCTTTGCCCTCATTGGTTGTTGGTTTTTTTGTCATTTTAATGTCTTCTTTAATGTTTTAAATATATCTAGAATAGTGCATCCAGTTTTGGTCACCACACTATAAAAAAGATGTTGAGACTTTAGAAAAAGTTCAGAGAAGAGCAACCAGGAAGATTAGGGGACTGGAGGCTAAAACATATGAAGAACGGTTACCGGAACTGGGCATGGCTAGTCTAGTGAAGAGAAGAGAAGGACCAGGGGAGACATGATAGCGGTCTTCTAATATTTGAGGGGCTGCCACAGAGAGGAGGGGGTCAGACTGTTTTCCAAGGCACCTGAAGGCCAGACAAGGAATAATGAATGGAAACTGAACAAGGAGAGATTCAACCTAAAAATAAGGAGAAATTTACTGAGAACAATCAATGGAACAGAAGTTGCCTTCGGAAGTTGTGGGAGCTTCATCACTGTGTGCTTTCAAGAAGAGACTGGATTGCCATCTATCAGAAATGGTGTAGGGTCTCCTAATTGGGCAGGGGGTTGGACTAGATGACCTACAAGGTCCCTTCCAACTCTGTTAATCTAATCTAAAGAATAGATAAACTTCCCAGAGTTTCTGGGAGTCGGGTGGCAAATACATTTTAATTATTTCTATTGTTGTTGTTGTTATTGTTATTATTCCTTTCTCTTTGAAATAAAGGGAGCGGGCAGCTGGGAGGAGATCTTCTTTTCTAGGCCTAGTGTAAATATTTGCTTTTACAATGTCCTTTTGGTTTTTAGGCTCCGTTTCAAAATCCGAGGTGGTTTCCTCTTGTAGCCCAAGCAGCACCAGCGTCTTCCAGAATTACGCCCTGGAGGTACGGTATTTTTTGCTATCGTTACCATAAACCTGGTGAAAGAGATTTCAAAAGAAGGTTTATTTGCCTTCTACTTTTACATTACATTTTTCCTAAAATTCTAACATTTCAATCCAAGGAATTTTGCGATTTAATCAGCTAGAATTTCATGGGTGCATTTTTGGACAGCTATTAACCCATCACCCTTCAAATAAACCCTGCCAAGCATCATTGTCATCTGGACTGGCCCGTTTTTGATAGTCCCGGAATATGGGAGCTGCTCTGAGAAAAATAAAAAGGACAAATCAGTTTAAAATGTATTTGTCAGCTGTATACATAGATTAATTCGGTTGTTAATTTTGTTGACATTACAGTGCCACCACTTTTTCTTCTGTTGAAAAAACTAATTAATTTTACTGCCTGCTTTGGCCTCCTGTTTCAGCATCAGGGCTTTTTTAAATTAGGTAATCAATTAAAAGCTGGAAAGGCACTGGTTTGATCCTCAGTCCCCCAGAGCTAATTAAAAGGTGTGGATTGGTTGGCTCTGATCTTGGCTTCATTATTTATACTTTCAGTTAACACTCAGCTTTTATGGGCAACACTTACCCCCTCTGAGTCCATTATTATTATTATCTATTGGGGAGAAGGGGTGTTCATCAAATCTGAACTGATTTTACACGTGAATAAGATTCACTCACAGAAGACTAGAGTGTATGAACACATTTTAAAGTTTTTGATCAAAGACTGCTAAACCATTAAATGAGGGTTTGTGGTATAGACAGCACAGCTCTATATCCTAGATCCGTGATGGCAAACCTATGACATGTGTAGCTATATCAATGGGCACACGAGCTCAGCTCCGGTGTGCATGCGCATGCCGGCCAGCTGATTTTCGGGCCTTCTGGGCCCACCAGAAGTAGGGAAACAGGTTGTTTCCTGCTTCCGGAAAGCCTCACGGAGTAATGGGGAAGGCCCGTTTTTCTGTCTCACCAGGCTCCAGAGCCTTTCTAGGAGTCTGGGGAGGGCAAAAACGGCGTTTCCCAACCCTCTGGAGGTCCTAAATGGCGCGTTTGTCAACTTCCGGTGGGACAGGAAGTTGGCAAACGGGCCATTTCCAGCCTCCGGAGGACCTCCGCAGGGGTGGGGAAGGCTGTTTTCACCCTCCCCAGACTCCTAGAAAGGCTCTGGAGCCTGGTGAGAGAGAAAAACGGGCCTACTGGGCCATTGCGTGCCAGGAGCAGGGGGGCGGGGGTTGCGGGGGCATATAATTATGGGTATATAATTATGGGTGTGGGCACGCACACGCAACCACCATCCCGGCTCCTGACACACAATGGCAGAAAGGTTAGCCATCACTGTCCTAGATATTACCACCCTTAAGAAGAAGAAGAAAGACCTACATTCTAATTACTGTTCAATCGGTCCGTTAAATGCAATTAGTAAGAGGCGCCTTTCGTTCTCTCCGAGCTTGGTTGATTTCTTGCAGACATTTCATGACCCAACTAGGTAACATCATCAGTGCTAGAAGAGAGTGTGCGAAGGCGGATGAGGAGGACGAGGACTGTGGGGTCCTCAGTGTTCTCTGAGCTTGGTTGTTTTCTTGCCGACGTTTCATTACCCTAACTAGATAGCATCTTCATTGCTAGTCCGGGGAATGCTGACTGGGGAATTCTGGGAGTTGAAGTCCATACATCTTCAGGTTGAGAAGCACTACAATAGAGTCTATGCAATCCAAATTCTTTCAGATGCTCAGTTGTGTGCCAAGTATGACACTGTAGTTTGAAGAAGGATGGTAAAACTGGAATCCAGAGCCTGTTCATAATTTTTAGTTCTTCTGCCTGTAGGGCCCAGCCCCCTTAATCCTGGTCCATCTCTTTTTCACTTCCATGGATGTGGGAAGTAGAGAAGACAATAATTCCTGTTAAGGTCACCCCACAGTTAACCTTCATCGCATCACACTCGTGTCAGAAGCACTGAGGTCCTTCCAGGTTGAAAGGATTAGCTGGTGATATATCACTGTAGCCCAGGGGACATCCAAATGGGGTGCTCCTTTCATGACCCCCGCAGGAGCTGGAACGAAGGACAGGAGCTCACCCCACCCCATGGTAGCTCTGGGGTCTCAGAGGCAGGTGTCAGGGTTCCAAGTAATAGACCCATAGTAAGCAAAACTCTGAGGCAGGTAGATTCCTCAAAGAATAGATTTATTGGATATATCATGTTGGCACAGATCTGGTGAAAACCAACTCTGAAGTTTTCACCTAATTAAAAGTAAAAGTTTCTCACTTTCTCAAAACAATCAGTCACATGGTCCAATCACGGCTCTGTTTGGTTGCCTGGTGACATCACTCCCCCTTCCTCTGACCAGGTGTGAGAACGTCCTTGGTTCCCAAGAGGAAGTATTTTGTTTTGGCTACAAAACCCCCAGCTATCTCTAATCCCCCCCCCCACCCTGACCCTCAACTCCACTGTGGCAGCACTGAAGCTCCAAGATGGCTTCGGTCAAGTCAGCTTCAGGGTTGATAGCAGGCTTACTAACTTCCAACCCAGCGTCCTACCTACGTGGGCCACCATGCTTCTTGGCTATCCTTCATAATGGGCAATGAGGAAGCTGAGACAATGCAATGGCAAGACTTTAATTGGTACTGACATGGAGGCAGACTGTACTGGAATATGTATTATTTCTACCAATGAACTAACTGGAAATTAAGACGTTCAAATCCTACGAGGAAAATTATGGGGAATATCCTTTTTTTTTTCTTTTTTTTTTTTTAGCAAAATGTCAGAAAGCATTTACCTTGGTGTGTTGAATATCCTTCCTTTAGCAGCCCTAAAAGACATAAAAGGTATAAAAAGGCTCTGTGATGAGAGATTTTGCCCTGGGGAAGAGAGGATACTTAAAACCCTGCCTCCTCCTTTCCTTTCTGCTCCTTTTACGAGAATTTTCTCATTTCTTTGCTGTATCCGATCGTCTGCAAAATCGCCTAAACGCCCAGGTTAATTTTTAGGTTAGTCAGGTACGCAGACGAAGTTTCTAGAATTACGGGGCATATGAAAAATTTGCTGCCTGTTTATGAAGCAATTAAAGTTTTAAAAAAATGTGATTTGCTTGCTTGTTAAAGGTGCTGTGGTTAATTTGATTTGAATTTTATATTGCTCAGTTTATCTGCTGAGTATCTTGATCAGAACTTGAGTATTAATCAGTAACAATAATAAAAATGGCATTATTTACTCATTTCTAAGGGCAGGGAAGGATGTCCCTGGAAATACCTACTGAACATTTCACAAAAATTTTATATAAGCTATATGAAAAAGTCAGCAGTTAAAAAAAACATTTTTTAAAAAATAGACCAGGCAATTTAAGGTTGTGGGGTCCCTAAACTATTGGTATATACATAATAGGGATAATAGATCTGTTACTATCTGTGTACCTTGGATGAAACATCCTCCTGTTTTCCACTGGATCTGTTTGTTAAAACTGGACTTTTCCCCCCAGGCTAGCAAGTTGTAATTAACTTAATTCGTAGATTAGTCAGCTAAAGCTTTAATTAGTTTAACTGACACGGGGAGCAGTTTTTTAAAAAAACACCTTTTTTCCCCGAAGCCGTTTCAGTGCTGGTACTTGGGGTTATCTGTAACTATGCTGTTGAAAATGTTGTCCAGTTGTGTTAAAAAAAATAAGAGTCTCCACAACCTTCTGGCCAGCCGATCATCCTTCTCTTTTGTTCTTCCTGTTTTTTTTTCTTCTATTTCAATGTCATACCTGCACAGGAATCGGAAAATACTTCGTGCGGTAGCTTATCCCAAGTTATTTCTATTAATTATTTGGAGTTTATGCTCTTTGGTCCTTCCCTTAGAAGCCTCCTAAACCAGCAGTCGCCAACTGGTGGTCCGTGGACCACTGGGGGTCCGTGAGAAAATTTTGGTGGTCCGCAGAAAAATTATTTGCATTTTTTATATTGCACTAAATTAAGGGTCCTCAAACTACACCCCCTGGGTGGGATATATGCAATGAATGTTTGTGTTGCTGCAGAGAGTCTCCCCCTTTGGGGGTCTTTTTGTGTGGGGCAGAGGGGGGCAGAAATTCCGACTTGGGGTCTGCTTCAGCCTCCTGGTACGGGGCTTTGGGTGAAGGCTGGAGGGAAGTGTCTCTGGTGGCGAAGAGCCGGAGGACCTTGTTCCAGTGGGACTGCATCATGGCCTGGAACTGGCTGACCATCTCAGCTTGTTGAGCCTCCAGGTGCCGGTACCTGGCCTTGGACTCCTGCAGGTCTTCCCTCTGCTTGGAAAGCCAATGCTCCTAGTCCTCAGTGAGGTGCTTCTGTTGAGCCTCCTTCTCAGCCAGATCCAATTTGAACTGAATCAGCTGTTTTGCAGCTCTTTCTCGTGATGGCTGCTTAGCTCCAACAACTGCTTTCTGTTGGGGCCCTAAGGAGCCCGGGCGGGCAGGCGAGGAGGGTTGGGAGGGGAGGGGCAGGTAGAAGCCGGCAAGGCTCCCCTCGACGTGAGTGATGTTGAGTTGGCCATGCCCACCCAGTCACATGACCACCTAGCCATGCCCACCCAGCCAGTCATTAGGCAGATCATATTAGTGCTCCACGGGATTTAAAATTATGAATTTAGTGGTCCCTGAGGTCCGAAAGATTGGGGACCCCTGTCCTAAACCACTCCTGTTTGTGGGAAACAGTTTGAAGGACCAGAGGTTTTTGCCATACCCCATTAAAATTCTCCTCGTCAGGTGCAGTGACTGGCATCCCTCCACGGTCTTTGCCCTGTGCCCAGATCTGCAGTTCTGAGTTTATAGCGACTTCTTTTCTTTTAAGGAAAACCTTGCGAATAGAAAGTCATTCCCAAATGCTCCGTGAGGCTTGAACATATCCATCTGTTGTGGGGTAGAATGTGACATTAGAACAAGGCAAACCAAAAATAAAACAGAAAGCGGGGACAAGGAGAGCAGAGAGAGAGAGAGAGCAGAATTTCCTGCTTGAATAAGAGCATTTTGGTGGGGTCTGCCTGGAAGGAGATCCCATCAAGAGAAAACACTCTTCCACAAGGGAGCATGGGAAGAATGACCATTGGCCAGCCTTGCCAGGTAATCCAGGCGGGAAGCCACGCCCAGATGAACTAATTATCACATTACCTTAACAGAATCTTGCAAGTCTTAAAAGTATATTTCTACTCCCACGTTTACAGGCCAAGATATTAGGGAGGGTCTCTTCTAAGACTTTGCCACACCCACAATTTCCTTATGAAGACTAAGCTGCTTTTATCTGACTGCTGAGGTTCTTTCCTCTATTCTTCTTTCTTTTAAAGACCCCATAAAGCCTTGTGGGGTCGAGTCTGGGCAACTGAATGGAGCTGAGTGTTCACTGGCCGGATGCCTTTCCTGTCGCCAATGTGGAGCTTTGTTCAGCAGATATATTCTCATTGTGCCTAGAGAGAGAAATATCTGCCTCTACCTAGGATTGAACTCACAGCCTCCTGATTGTGAGGCGGGAACTCCACCTCTAGGCCACCGCACCACTCCAGGTTCTTCCCTCTATCTCCTAAAATTATTCCTATGTGCCATTACATCATCAGAACATACGATGACTGCTTCCTTTGTCTACAAGGCCAGAACATGGTGGGTGGGTGGGAGGGAGGGAGGGAGGGAGGGAAGGAAGGAAGGAAGGAAGGAAGAAAGAAAGGAAAGAAGGAAGGAAGGAAGGAAGGAAGGAAAGAAAGAAAGAAAGAAAGAAAGAAAGAAAGAAAGAAAGAAAGAAAGAAAGAAAGAAAGAAAGCAGGCAGGCAGCAATAGCACTTACTTATATACCACTTTACAGCCCTCTCTAAGTGGTTTACAGAGTCAGCCTCTTGCCCCTAACAATTTGGGTCCTCATTTTACCCATTTCAGAAGGATGGAAGGTTGAGTCAAGAAGGAAGGAAGGAAGGAAGGAAGGAAGGAAGGAAGGAAGGAAGGAAGGAAGGAAGGAAGGAAGGAAGGAAGGGTTTGCTGACCGCAATTGCAAACTCAACTTTTCTGCTCTGGAAATATGTATACATTTGTTTTTAAAAAATGGCATTAAAAATCCTCACTTTTGCAGGCAGGGCAGGAGGCTGGGAAAGTACAAAAGTATTGTACTCAAAGAGACATCCTTTTTTTCAGCATCTTGTTAGCCTCAGGATTGTATGCCAAACCAAAAACAAAATGGCCCCCGTGGCTTTAACTCCGTGCCTCCCTCAGGTCCTGATCTCAAGCTGCTCCCGATGTCGAACCTGCGACTGCTTGGTTCATGACGAAGAGATCATGGCAGGCTGGACGGCGGATGACTCCAACCTGAACACGACCTGCCCCTTCTGTGGAAATCTCTTCTTGCCTTTCTTGAATATTGAATTCCGAGATCTCCGGGGACCTGGAAGGTACTTGTTGACTGATCCTTTGGAAAGGGAATTTTTAACTGGCAACATTTTTCACACGCAAACAGTTTCATAATCATGTGAACTCTTTGTAGGTACTTCCTGAAGTCCAGTCCTTCTTCGGAAACTATCCAGCTTCCGTCCTCTTTGATGAACCAGGCCGACAAGACTTGCATTGCTGATCCCCTTTCAGGGTTTACTACAACTTTAATTCCAGCTCAAAATGACGTGGTTTCAGAAAGGTACATTTATTTCACAGTTTTTAAAACATTCATAACTACATTTATAACCTCCTTTTTGTTGTGACCCAGGCCCAAGTAGGTATTATCAGACGCAATCAGTTCTAAACAAACAGATTTTATTAGAACAGCTGAGAATTAAGTCATTCTCAGCATAGTCCAAACTAATTCAAAACAAATTCTTCATAACACAGTTTTTCGGCCTTATCACCAACCTTGGTCTACTTTGGCAACCTGCCAAAGTCTTTTCTTGGCAAAAGTTCAGAAGCAGGAGATGCCGACAAGAAATAAATGCAGCAAGACAAGAAACAAATCTATCACCATTGTTTTCCAACAAAGAGCCCAAGAGCCGTTGCTGGTCTTTTAAGCCTTATGGGAGGGGCCAATCCAGTGGTGGGTTCCTCCCGGTTCCGCCGAGCCGGTAGTGGTGAGGATATGATGTCACCGAACCGGTTCTGCCGCCCCCCATCCACCCCCCACGTTATTCTTACGTTTTATTTGGCCCCACCCCCATTCTATTGCTGCCTCCTGAATCCCATCTGATGGCTAGAGAGAAAAAAAACTGTTTAAACTCTTGCCGCGGGGCTTCAAAGGGCCGCCCTACAACTGATCAGTGTTAAAAGAAAACAAATGAGTAGACCAGTACCTGCAAAAATAAATGGGTAGATCAGTGCCTGCAAAAATAAATGAGTAGATCAGTGCCTGCAAAATAAATGGGTAGACCAGTGCCTGCAAAAATAAATGGGTAGACCGGTACAGCTCTGCAAGCAGTTAAAAGCCTGGTAGACCAGTACCTCTGCTAATCCTAAAGAATTGTCACCATCAAGCCATGCCCACAAAATAAGCCACGCCCACAGAACCGGTAGTAAAAAAATTTATAACCCACCCCGGGCCAATCATCTCTTGGCCTTACTCCCGAGTCGTCCTCTGCTTTAGCTGCTCTTGCCTTCTGGCAGCTCTTCTCATGCGTGCACTAGGAACAGGCTCCTCCTGTTCCTCTGCCTCTCTGCTGTCCACCTCTGGAGGCTCCAGAGTCCGCGCATCGCTCCCAGATGGCCCTGGCCCCATCTCTGCCTCTGATGCAGAGCCCTCGTCCGGGCCTTCCCCTGACTCCAGGACTGGCCCATGTTCTTCCTCAGCCTCATCGCTGTCCGACTCCGCTGCCAGGTCCGCAGACTACTGGCGGACCACAACACTTTTCCTCAAAATGAACTCCCCTCTAAACCTCAACACTCCAAACTTGGCGAGGTTAATTGGATGGAGAGAAGGGACTTGAAAAATTCATGGAAAAAGCCCTACCCCAAGTGCATCAGTTTGACCAAATTCACACAGTAGATAATTCACACAGTATATGAGACACAACTGAAATGGGATTGGTTTGCTTTGGGCATCGCAAGTCATGTGAACACAGCACGTTGGAGGGAAAAGGTTGGATTTTCATACAGATATGATTAAAACCACTGAAAAATCGGCAGGAGTAATTATTTTAATCATTGTAATTAATTACTGGCAGCAATGTATGTTGATAACTTGAGCCATCAAGTAATTTTTAGGACGTTTTCAAAAGAACGGGGAGAACTGATGAGGGGACTTGTGAGAAAAATACTGAGACTCTAGAAGGAATGCAGAGAAGAGCAACAAAGATGCTGGAGGCTAAAAAAAATACGATGAGCAGTTGAGAGAACTAGGTAGGTCTGGCCTACTGAAGAGAAGGATTAGGGCGATATGATAGCTGTCTTCCAATATTTGAGAGGCTGTCACAGAGAAGATGGCGTCAGCCTATTCTCCAAAGTTCCTGAGATCAGGACAAGAGATGATGGGTGGAAGCTTATCAAGGAGAGAAGCAACCTAGAACTAAGGATAAATTTCCTGACAGTGAGAACAGTTAATCAATGGAACCGCTTGCCTCCAGAAGTTGTGGGTGCTCCATCACTGGAGGTTTTCAAGAAGAGTTTGGACAGCCATTTGTCCAGAATGGCATAGAGTCTCCTGCTTGAGCAGGGAGTCGGACTAGAAGACCTTCAAGATTCCTTCCAGTTATGTTATCCTGTAAATGGCTTAGATACTAGAGGAAGACAGATTGTTTGTGTTCCAGCTTAGTTATCAGATTTTAGTATCTTTCCTCCTCCACGGAATCTCCTCAGCAGTATATGTGTTAGGGTTCTGATGGATGCCCTAATTAAATCATGGGCTTCGAGCCAAGCTTCAAAAGAAATCCAGTTATTTATTAGGAGCTTCATGTCTGCACGTTCCAAGTGAAGCCAACTTTGACCCCACGTAATTTACGGCCCAATTATAACCCTGTGTCCCCCCTCCCCCCAGGGTGCAATTTCCCGGGTTGTAGAGATCACTCCCCTCCGGCTGCTGTGGGTAACCTTGGGAGACAGCCTTGAGAGAGATATGCCTGGAATGTGCTTTTGTTTTTGGCTGCCATGCTGCTTTGTCAGTTTCCCATCCCCCTTGCCTATGGCAACACGAGAACAAGCCAGGGATACTTTGCGAGTTGACATTATGTTCTTCTCAGTCAATATGTAAACTCTTCCAGCAGCTGCAAGATGAAACATTTGGACACCTTCTGTGCCAAGAGCATCCAGATCCCTTCTCAGCGAAGGCATCCCTCAACCAAAGAGGAACCGCTTGGCCACCCCCTGTCAAGAAGTGTCAGCGCATACAGTTCTTTAGAGATAGATGAAGTGGGAGCCCATCCCCACAACCATTTGGTGCCCACAGGGAGCCTGCCTACAACTTTCCAGCAGAGAACGGTAAGGGTCCAAGTGTTATGTTCCTTCTTCACCTGGATTTTCAGAAGAAACATAGCCTGAATAAAGAGCCTTGGTGGTCAGAATGCAGGATTGCAGGTAAGTAATAACAAGTAAATAGCAATTACTTAGAGTTCAGGACGCGGTGGCTGAGTGGCTAAGACGCTAAGCTTGTTGATTGAATGGTTGGCAGTTCAGCGGTTCAGATCCCTAGTGCTGCGTAACAGGATGACCTCCCATGACTTATCCCAGCTTCTGCCAACCTAGCAGTTCAAAAGCACGTAAAAAATGCAAGTAGAAAAATAGGGACCACCTTTGGTGGGAAGGTAACAGTGTTCCGTGCGCCTTTGGCGTTGAGTCATGCCGGCCACATGACCACGGAGACGTCTTAGGACAGCGCTGGCTCTTCGGCTTTGAAACGGAGATGAGCACCGTCCCCTAGAGTCAGGAACGACTAGCACATATGTGCGAAGGGAACCTTTACCTTGTATGTTACAAGACAAAAAACTTATCCGTAGCTAAAAATAGTCAAAAGCAGAAATTTTAAAGCCCAGGAAAATCAGAAGGTACACTCATAACACCTGAAGATTCAAGAGGAGGGTCCCCCAACTAAGGACCCCTTTTTCATGGTCATTCAACACGGATTTCTCGCTCAGCTTTGTTCTTAATGCCCTCTCTGGCATCACAGGAGTCTGTGCAGCTGGAGTGGCATCTGCCTAGCCCGGAGCCCATCACCGTTCCTTATCTAAGTCCTCTCGTTGTCTGGAAAGAGCTTGAGAGCTTATTGGAAAATGAAGGAGATCATGTGATCACAGTGGCAGAGTTTGTGGATCATCATCCTATCGTCTTCTGGAACCTGGTCTGGTATTTCCGGCGGCTGGACTTACCCAGTAGCTTGCCTGGATTGATCCTGTCCTCTGAACACTGCAATAAAAATTCCAAGGTATGGAAAGCAAAACATTATGCTAATCGTAAGCATTGATTTTGTAGGGGGAATCTAACAGATACCGTATTTTTCGGAGTATAAGACGCACCTAGCTTTTTTGGTGAGGAAAAGAAGAAAAAGAAATCTCCCTCTGCCTCTGAGCAATTTTGCCTCGTTGCAGCAAACAGCCTGCTTTACTTTCATTTTTCGTTTTCAGCATAGCTTGATTAGCACAAGGGAAAAAAAATCTGCTCCAGCTATTCACCTCTTTGCACCAAGCAGCAGAGCCCTGCGCAAAACAGCTGAGAGCAAATCAGCTGAAAGTCGGAAGGCCGATCAACTTGTGCTAATTAGCCTGTGCTGAAGCTGAAAGGAGCTGTTTTTTCTTGCTGTTTGCTTGCAAGGAGGTAACTGCTGTGAGGCAGAGGCCAAAGGGCGGGGCTACATTATGGTATATACATATTACACACTACACTGGCACCAGTGAAATTTGTGATGCTATAGTATATTGTGTTTAGGAGTCTGACGGCCCATGGGTAAAAGCTGTTTTTAAACCTGTTTGTCCTGCTGGCTATACTTCTATACTTCTATATTTCTTGTTTCTTATGACTTTGCTTCTGGGTGACGCTGCCTTATTCCCTTTTATAATTGTCCTCAAACTATTTTGTGTTCTCCCTCTTAACAGATACCCAGAAACTGTATCTTGGAGAACAGCAAGCACGTTCTGATTCAGATGTTGTGGGACAATATGAAACTGCACAAAGATCCAGGACAGCCTCTTTATATTCTGTGGAACGCCCAGAGTAAGTTACCGGTATTCTTAACCATTTTATGGAAAAAGATTTCCCACCACGTCAGAAGCCGAAACAGATAAGCATTAGGAGTTTGATCACGCCAATTCTTGTCTTACAGGTCAAAACCGTACCCTTGTGATTGAGAGTGAGTGTTGTGTTACGTCTTGCTGTGGCTGAGAAATTATTTTTTCCTTGGCTTACTTTGAACCATAACACCCCTCTCCTTTCCTAGTTTGTGTATGTGTATATTTTTTGTGGTTGCTTTTTGGCTTACAGCAAAGCATCCTGCCTAGGCATACACGTTTCCCCTCCAGCTATTTTGTGCCCTAGTTTCATTTTCTTTGAGATAAGCCCTAGGAATTCTTGCAATAATTTGGAGATGACTTCCTGGCGCTTCCTACTTGTTTTAACCTGGCCTTTATATTCCTTTGCTTACAGCTCCTATATGCCGTTGATCAGACTGTTCCCTGTCACACTTCATTTGTGGACCCCGCCTTCACAAAATTGCCTTTATGCAATATTCTTTTATTTTTAAAACCAGCTGGCAGTCTTGGAGTTGTTGTTGTTTTGTTGTTGTTGTTATTGTTGTTCACTGTACTTTCTAAACATCTTTCTTCAGCCCAGAAATACCCAGTGGTTCGTTTACTGCAAAAGGACGACAGTTTCTTTAACCAGGAGCTCCTAAGAAGCATGGTCAAGAGTATTAAAATGAATGATGTCTACGGACCAATGAGCCAGATCCTAGAGAGGCTGAACAAAGGACCGCAGATCAAAAGGCACAGGTAAGACCAAAGTCTTTTTTTTTTTCTTGGAAGAAAAAACTTAGACAATTCAGTCAATCACTTGTTGAGAAGGTAAACAGAGAACCAAATATTCAGAATAACAGAGTTGGAAGGGACCTTAGAGGTCTTCTAGTCCAACCCCCTACTTGTTCTGCCCCAGCTATGGACCCCAAAGAACGCAGCACACACAAAGTCCGTACAAACCTTAGTTTACTAAATTAAATCAGTTTTTTTTTTCAAACAAAGGCTGTTAATTAACTTTCTTAACAGCCTACAAGAATCCAAAGAATAAATAATCATAATCTTACTATGGTTGGCAGAAAGCCCAGAAGCAATTTGCAGAGAACTAAGATCAAGGCACGAAGGAGAGTGAACAAAGTTGTTCCCTGTAAATTGCTTCAGTCGGCGTTCCTCCTTAAATAGGCTAAGGGAGTGGCCAATTAGCCCCAAGCCTTACTCTTTTTTTTTTTATTGAAAAAGTTTTCAAAAACTTTTGCCTTACTCTTGAGGAGACCTCCTCCTGAGGAGCCACTCCTGCCTTTTGGCAGCTCTGCACGCCCGTGCATCGAGAAGAGGTTCCTCCTCTTCGTCCTCTTCACTTATGGGAGCTTCTGGAGGTTCTGAAGGCCCTGGCTGAATCCCCGCCTCTGGCACCATATCTTCTTCAGCCTCCTCAGTGTCTTATTCGAGCGCCAGCTGCACAGGCTGCTGGCGCAGCACCACACCAGCCTCCTCGCTGTCAGAATCAGCCACCAGCCGCACAGGCCGCGTATGGGCCACAACATTACTCAAGCAAGAAACTTATTCCATTTCAGGCAAATGGTTGTGCAATCTTTTCTTTAAAACTTCCAGTGATGGAGCATCCACAACAGGCAAGTTGTTCCACTGATTAATTGTCCCCACTGTCAGGAAATTTCTCCTTAGTTCTAGGTTCTAGTTCCAGGTTGCTTCTCTCCTTGATTAGATTCCACCCATTGCTTCTTCTCCTGCCTTCAGCTGCTTTGGAGAAGAGGTTGACCCCCCTCTTCTTTGTGTCAGCCCCTTAGATATTGAAAGGCTGCTATTGTATCATCCCTAGTCCTTCTTTTCATTCCTTCCATGTTCCTTCTCTTCCAAAAGAATTGGGGCGTCTGGATTTTGAGATACTGTGGTATTTTTGTCCCACTGGTTTCCATAGTTTAGGTCCACACATTGCATTGAGATGGGTTCCCTTGGGCTGAGCATTTGGCAGGACTGCAGCCATTCAGTAACGCAGGCCTGGCTCAGCTGTAGGTTTAGTAGTTAAAAAGCCCTAATTGTTTGGTTTTTTTTTTCATTTAAAAAAATGTACAGTTTCCCATCTTGAACAAGGATTAGGGCAGGGGTGAAATCCAGCAGGTTCTGACAGGTTCTGGAGAACTGGTAGCGGAAATTTTGAGCAGTTCGGAGATCCAGCAAATACCACCTCTGGTTGGCCCCAGAGTGGGATGGGAATAGGGATTTTGCAATATCCTTCCCCTGGAGTGGGGTGGGAATGGAGATTTTGCAGTATCCTTCCCCCAGGAGTGGGGTAGGAATGGGGATTTTGCAGTATCCTTCCCCTGCCCCACCCCAAGCCACAGCCCCCAAGCCACACACCACCCCCAAGCCACGCCATAGAACCGGTTTTAAAAAAATTGGATTTCACCACTGGATTAGGGTGACATGATAACTGTCTTCCAGTACTTGAGGGGCTATCACAGAGAGGAAGGGGTCAGCCTGTTCTCCAAAGCATCTGAGGGTCGGATGAGAAGCAATGAATGGAAACTAATCAAAGAGAGAAGCAACTTAGAACTAAGGAGAAATTTCCTGACAGTGAGAACAAGAGTCTTGGTGGCGCAGCAGACTAAAGTGCTGTTAAGTAGCACCAGCTGCCTGCAATTACTGCAAGTTTGAATCTCACCAGGCTCAAGGTTGACTCGGCCTTCCATCCTTCCGAGGTAGGTAAAATGAGGACCTGGATTGTGGGGGCAATAAGCTGACTTTGTATAAAATATACAAAAGTATGAAGGCTATTGCTTAACGCATTGTAAGCCGCCCTGAGTCTCTGGAGAAGGGCGGCACATAAATCGAACCAATAAATAAATAATAAATAATCAGTGGAATGCGTTGTCCCCAGACGTTGTAGGTGCTCCATCTCTATAAAGATTTTTTAAGAAGAGATTAGACAGCCATTTGTCTGGAACGGCATAAAGTCTCCTGCTCAAGCAGGGGTTAAACTAGATGACCTCCAAGGTCCCTTCCAACCTTATTTATTCTAATAGAAGCTCACAGCAGCACTAAAACCAAGTTACTGTAAGATATAACCATAAAACAATCACATAACCCTCACCTCCCACCCCACCCCCGCACCCCGACCAGATGCTCCCAGCAAACTCCATATACCCTCATTCTGTTCTATCCTATCTTTAGTGCCTGGGTAAAACAAACCAGTTCTTGACGGCCTCCCGAAAAGCCGGGGGTGGGGGCTGCCAAATCAGCAGGGTGAGACTGTTCTGAATTGTTGACCTTTTCCTTGAGATGATGCTTCCAGATGGCATTTTATCGCGGAAGAATAGAATGTACTTTTGAAATCGTCGTAAAATGCAAGCTATTTTTACACCAGCACTTCCCTGTAAAAATAGCCTGCTTTTTTTAAAAAAACATTTCCAAATAAATTCTGTGCTTACGGGATTCGTCATGTCACAAAAGACTTTGCAGCAACGCCATCTCTTCCTTTTGTCCCTGCTTCCTTTTTGTGGCCTGTTGCAGGGCGGTCCCTTGATTTTGAGCAACGTTACCATTTGCCGGGGTTTGGTCCTCCTTATTTCAATGAAGAATGAACTTAAGAAACAGTCGCTTGCCATTTTCACTGCCACTTTACCAAGGGATCCCTTGGTAAAATGGCAAGCGATTGTTTCTTAAGTTCATTCTTCATTGAAATCATAGAAAATACTTGTAGCTCAGGTTTTAGGTTTCGGCAGCGGTTTGCTCTCCAAGCTTGTTTCTTCGTTGTTAATTATTTAATTAATTATTTAATGTGGCGCAGTGGTTAGAGTGCAGTACTGCAGGCTCCTTCTGCTGCCTGCCGGCTGCCTGCAATTTGGCAGTTTCAATCTCACCAGGCTCAAGGTTGACTCAGCCTTCCATCCTTCAGAGGTCGGTAAAATGAGGACCCAGATTGTTGGGGGCAAGAGGCTGATTCTGTAAAGCATTTAGAGAGGACTGTAAAGCACTGTAAAGCAGTATATAAGTCTAAATACTAAGTGTTATTTAATTATTAAATAATCTACAATTAATTACTAAGTTGATGATCTATTCAGTGTCCTTAATCAATGCAGGACAGCATATAAAAAATCCCAGTAAATTCTCTACGGGTGACCACTTTCTGCTCCAACCCTGCTTGCTTCAAAGAAGTGGGAGATTTCCAGAGCAGCTGCTTCATTTCCTTCCATTTAGGACAGGGGACTGCAACCTTAAGCACTCAAAGAGCCATTTGGACTCCTTTCCCACAGAAAAGCAAACACCGGGAGCCACAAAACCCTTCCCGTGCCTGACTATTTCTTGAGCAATCACAAAACTGGCATATGTAGTTGAATTAAACGTTCTGTTTTCTTCTGAAACTTTTCTTTTCTTGGATTTCTCCATGGTTGGACTACCGGGGGTTAAAAAGCTCAATAAATCCTGTGCTGGAGGGTGTCGCACTTTGGCAGTTGTGATGCATATTTTGAGTGACCGGGAGCCGCAGCAGAGGGGTGAGAGAGACACATGCGGCTCCAGAGCCACAGGTTGCTGACTCCTGGTTTAGGGGCTGGTGTACAAAGGGATCCATTTTGCCTGTAGGTTACAGGCAGTCCTCAACTTACAACCATAATTGGACCTGTAATTTTGGTTGTTAAGTCACTCCGGTCGTAGGTTAAGACACCCACATGATAGGACTTTGGATTTAACTGCAATTGCTATGGTCTTTGTTAAGTGAATCATGTGGTCCTTAAGCAAAACTATTCTCCTGCATGTGTTTTTACTGGAAACTGGCAAAAAAAAAATACAATACAATATAATATAATACAATACAATACAATACAATTCTTTATTGGCCAAGTGTGATTGGAGACACAAGGAATTTGTCTTGGTGCATAGGCTCTCAGTGTACATAAAAGAAAAGATACATTTGTCAAGAATCATAAGGTAATCACTTAATGATAGTCATAGGGAACAAATAAGCAATCAAATCATTTATTATTGATTCGATTTATTTATTTGTTCGATTTATATATGCCACCCTTCTCCGGAGACTCAGGGGGGCTTACAATGCGTTAAGAAATAGCCTTCATACTTTTGTATATACCTACTTAGTAGGGCTTTTGGCCCCCCCATGCGGTGTTCTTTTTTATGCAAAGTCAGCTTATTGCCCCCACAATCCGGGTCCTCATTTTACCTACCTCGGAAGGATGGAAGGCTGAGTCAACCTTGAGCCTGGTGAGATTTGAACTCGCAGTAATTGCAGGCAGCTGGCAGCTAAGTGCTACTTAACAGCACTTTAGTCCACTGCACCACCAAGGCTCTTGGAAACAATCATACTAGGAAACAATCAATAAAAATGCCTCAAAACACAATCACATGACCCTGGGACGTTGCAGCCAGTCATAAATGCGAGTTAGGGTCCAAGTGCCCAAAATGGGGTCACGTGACCACAGTGTGGAGGGGGAGGAGAAGCAACATTTTGCAATGGCTAAGCTCCCTTTCCAAGCAGTTGTATCTTCAAACAGTTGCTAAATGGCCAGTCCTACCTTGAGAACTGCCTGTATTCCCATATCGAGCAATGCTTCGAAGCGACGGGACGACTTATTCTGCTTTTCCTCCTAGAGGGCAATTCTAGAGAGCCCAGTAACCTTACCCAGGCAGTCCTCGACTTACGACCACAATAGAGCCCCAAATTTTTGTTGCTAAATGCAAAATTTGTTTAAGCAAGCTGTGCCCCATTTTATGACCTTTCTTGCCACCGTTGTTAAGTGAACCCATGCGGTGGGTTCATTGTTAAGTTAGTAATACGGTTGCTAAGTGAATTTGGCTTCCCCATTGGCTGCGCTCATCAGAAGGTCGCAAAAGATGCATCACATGACTCCGGGACACTGCAACCGTCATAAATATGAACCAGTTGCCAAGCTTGTCTGAATTTTGATCATGTGACCATGGGGGTCGTATGTGTGAAAAATGGTCATAAGTCACTTTTTTCAGTGCCCTTGTAGTTTCGAAAGGGTCACTAAATGAACTGTTCTAAGTTGAGGACTACCTGTACTTTGTGTTCTGTGCCTAACAGGTCAGACATCTTGGATAAGAAAAATATAATGAAAATGAAGTGATTTTGTTAAAAATCAACAGTCTTTTCCTGGGGTTGGAAAAAAACCCATCCTCAAATTATCTGCAGCACAGTATCTTAACGCTAATACACAGTCTGGTATAGCGGATTTGAAATCAGTGGCTGAAAAATAAAGCTTTCCCATTTTATTTTTGTCTCTTGTTTCAGGAGTCTTTATAGAGAGATACTATTTCTCTCTCTCGTTGCTCTTGGAAGAGATAATATCGATATAGGTAAGCTGCCAATGATGTTCTCCTAAGTATGTGTTAAATGTTTACTGCAAACCATCGCTTCTGAGCTTAGAAAACATTTGTATTTGAAAAGTATAAGGTAAAGGTAAAGGTTCCCCTTGCACATCTGTGCTGGTCGTTCTGGACTCTATGGGGCAGTGCTCATCTCCATTTCAAAGCTGAAGAGCCAGCGCTGTCTGAAGACGTCTCTGTGGTCAGGTGGCCGGCATGACTCAATGCCAAAGGCGCACGGAACGCTGTTACCTTCCCACCAAAGGTGGTCCCTATTTTCCTACTTGCATTTTTTACATGCTTTCGGACTGCTAGGTTGGCAGAAGGTTGAAAAGTATAGAGTCCTCTTAATATAACATACAGCTATTTAACCCCTTTCTGTTCTCCAAAATAAGGAATAAATTCGAGTCAATGACGGGGGAAGGTGAAAGTCCAGTAGAGAAGCTTGTATAAAATAGAATAATTGAATTTGCTTCTTTGCACAAAAACCAACTTTCCCCAGAAAATGATCCCTAATTGCAAACTCTGGCTTCTTTTGATTTTTTGATGGAGGGAGAAAATTTTCCCAACCTTGACAGTGTTTCCAGGCTGAATTAGCATCTCTTCCCAACAATGGTCATGAACTCAAATATGCCATCCCACTTCCAGCCTGAAAGGTAGCCATGGTAGTTGCTAGGGACAAAAGCTTCCAGCATCGTTTAAAAATATGCTAGTTTTCAAATCCATCGATCACCAGTCGCAAGCCACTTCTTTTCAGCACTGTCATAACGTTGAACAGTTGTTAAATGAATGGTCATAAGTCAGGGACTTCCTGTACTGCCTGCATATAAGTCTCACAAAAAGAAGAGGACTTTGATATATGTATCAAAGTCGTGTGTGTGTGTGTGTGTGTGTGTGTGTGTGTGTGTTTGTGCCTTTGTGTGTGTATACATTTATATATCTCACACATATCTATCTCACATATATCTATCATCTATTTGTCATCTATATCTCTATTTATCTCGATAGATAGATAGATAGATAGATAGATAGATAGATAGATAGATAGATAGATAGAGCTATATATCTTTATCATCTATCTATGTCTCTATGTATTTCTAATCTATTTATCAGCTATCTGTCATCATTTATTATCTGTCTACCTGTTCTATCTCTCTGTCTATCCTGTCCTGTCCTGTCCTGTCTACCTATTTACCTACAATAGTGGCCAAAATTGTGGAAACCTTTTGGGAAAAGTATATTTTTGAGGTTTGATGGCTAATAACACCACTTTCTTTTGGAGTTTCAAGATAATCCTATTCCACTGCTGGAATGGCCTGGGACTAGCCCAGACCTTAACTCAATTGAAAATCTATGGAGCCGACTAAAGAAACTTATTAGTCAAACGCGACCAGCAATAAAACCCAGTTAAGAGAAGCAATCCTTCAATCTTGGTTTCACATTAGAACAGCTGCAGAACTAAAAGACTTGGTTTACTCCATGGGAAGATGTTGTAAGGCTGTCATTCATGCTAAAGGTTACCTAACTAAGTTAACTGACATGGTGGTAATTTTTCTGGATCTCATTTTTTCTATGGTGATAATTTTTGTATATGTCATTTTTTCCTATGTATTTCACTTTTCTTCCTTATACTGTACTGCTATTCTAATAGCAAATCCTTCATAAAAATTATTGCGTTACATCCTTGATTAAATTATTTTTCCATTAGTATATAATTTTATGGTACTCCTACAAAAAATAATGGTGTTATTAGCTAGTTTTAGAAAATACACTTTTCCCAAAAGGTTTCCACAATTTTGGCTACTACTGTATCTATCTATCTATCTATCTATCTATCTATCTATCTATCTATCTATCTATCTATCATCTATCAAATATCTATCTATCTATTATCTATCTATCATGTGTCTCTCAACTATCTCTCATCTATCTATCTATCTTATCTACCTACCTACCTAGTTTGCCTGCCTGCCTGCATAAGCCCCGTGCTATAGATATTTTCTTCCTCTCCCTCCAGATGCTTTCGACAGAGAATACAAGATGGCTTATGATCGTCTCACCGCCAATCAGGTCAAGAACACCCACAACTGTGATCGGCCGCCTAGTACTGGCGTGATGGAGTGTCGAAAGACATTTGGGGAGCCGTACCTTTAGACGGAACCAGGGCGTGTCACGAGGTGCTTCGTGGGTGAACAACAGCAGCCGCTGCAGACTCTCCTCCTCCTCCACTGAGAAAAAGCACCTGGGCCTTTGTCTAGAGGAGAATTTCTGCAGGGAACACAATCCCGGGATTACGAAAGACTCCCGGGACTCCAGCAGGGGGGTCTCTCTCTCTTCATCTTGACGCAGAGATGAGCCACGTGGCGCAAAATCTGGAGCGTTTTGCGGCAGAAAAGGGCAAATCAGGGTGGACCAGAAGCATGCATCAAAATAAGCTTTTGAAATAAACTGTTTGCAGAGAAGGTGCGAAAAGTGACAGAAAGCAGGCCAGAGTTATATTATAACAGAATTTTAAATTATTTATAGCAAGTTCATATTTTTTTAACTTTTTAAATTCCAAGAGTGAACTGAGGGACTTTGTTGCTTAAGGGATACTTTTCAGAATATTGCTGTGTATAGCAACAAGTCTGGGTTTTTGTTTTTTTTGCTTTTTCCTTCCCTTTTTTCTAAAGAAGCACTTCTTTCATTTTTGCTTTTTTTTTTTTAATGTAATACAGAACTTTCAGTACTCTATTTCCTATTCCGTAAAATCTATATTTACCTAGATCGTTTTAGCTGACAGGTATTGCTGACCGAGTAATAGGAAGCTTTGGTAAGATTGGTCACTGTTTGAACATTGAAGCTGACGTCGCTTTCCTTGGGTCCCACAGAGCTGAGTTTCTCCAATATTTTTCTGTAAAAGATCTGGTTGAATATTAGAAGCTACCGCAGATCATTGCAAAGAACAGTCTAAAGAGACGGTCTGTGGAGCAGAGTTGCACGCTTCTCTGTAAAGGTTGTCCTTGACTTATGACCACAATTGGGACCAGAATTTCTATCGCTCAGCGAAGCAATTGTTAAGCAGGTCACACCTGATGTTACAACCTTTTTGCCATGGTTGTTAAGCAAATCACTGCCATTGTTAAGTCAGTTGCTAAATTAATCCAGCTTTCCCCACTGACTTTGCATGTCATAAGCTCGCTGGGAAGGTCACAAGTAGCGATCGTATGATTCCAGGACATTTGCAACCATCCTAAATACATGCCAAACATCCAAATTTTAACCACATACCGTACTTTTCGGAGTATAAGACGCACCTTTTCCCCCCAAAACTCAGGGTGAAAATCTGGGTGCGTCTTATACTCGGAATGTAGCCCCGCCCAGCCTTGCAAACAGAGAGTTCAGAGGCTGAAAGAAGCTTCAGAAAGAAAGCCTCTGAAAGGCTTTTATCTAAAATAATATGGCAAGCAACAAAAGAAGAATCAGTAAAGATTCTAACCAAACTATGCTAATAAATCTGGAGAATGACACAATAACCAACAGATCGGAAGAGGTTAATCTACATACCAATACCAAAGAAAGGAGATTGAACAGTACAGATAGTCCTTCAGAAAAAAAGCCTCTAAAAGAAGTTTCAGAAAAAAAGTCTTTTTTTTCTGAAGCTCTGTTTTGGAGGCTTTCAGAGGCAGAAAAAAATGTTTTTTCTGAAATGGAGTTTCAGAAGTTTCAGAGGCAGAAAAAAAAGCAAAAAAGAAGCAAGGCACAGAGCTCACAACCAACGAATCTGTTGCTAAAATTCACCTCTGGAAACAGCTGATTGGGGGTATTCCGGGAGGTCAATCCACCCGCCAATCAGCTTTTTTCTTACTTTCCTCCCCAAAAACTAAGGTGCGTCTTATACTCCGAAAAATACGGTAATTGGTGCCGTGATGGTTGTAAGTGCAGGGATCGGTTGCAAGTCACGTTTTTTTTAAGCGCTGTTGTAACTTTGAATCATCGCTTGAAGGAATGGTTGTAAGTCGAGGACTATCTGTATATTCAAGTGAGGAGCTGAGCATTTGGAAGGCTGCAAATATTCAGGCAGAATTGCGTCGTTTCACTTTCTGTTGTTTATGTCCGTGCTTCTTGGTTTCCTAAGAACCGGAGGATTCGGTTTCCCATATCTCAAACTGGCATATTGATGGAGAATTAGGTGTCTGTAAAAGGAACTCCCTGCCAGAGGTTCAGGGTGCTTCAAATTCAGATCCTGCGCACTGCCAAAGATGCTTTGGAGGGTTTAGGAACATGGGAATAGCATCTGGAAGCAGTTGTGTCTTCCCTGTGTTGGGCATGAGTGATCCTTGAAAAAGACACGGTTGATTTCCAAAATATTATTCTTATGGTTTCATCTTTCTTATTATCCAACTCAGGAGTCTCCAAACTTGGCAACTTTAAGATTTGTGGAGTTCAAATCCCAGAATTCCCCAGCCAGCATAAGCATAAACTGGGGAATTCTGGGAGTTAAAGTCCACAAGTCTTAAAGTTGCCAAGTTTGGAGACCCCAGATCTAATATAAAGGCAGATTTTATCAGATTCAAGCCTGTGCTAATAACGGTGGGATGAAGGTGTATGCTTAATCCAGGAAAAAATACTTTTATAAAAATCTGGAGTCAAAGTGTGACTTGGTGGACACGCCCACTTGTTTTCTTTTCAACAAGATGAAAATGGTTTGTCCTTCTTCACTTTTTCCAGGGTGATTTTTTGATTTTGCATACTTACCAAGAGGCCTGGGATTTCTTACTGGTCCCCTATATACAGTACAATAAATGCTAATTTAGCTTTTTTCCCCTAGATCATGTTAAACTAGCTGCACCACTGCATCGTAATAATCGCATGATTGAGATTTTGATTCCATCAGTTCCCCTTGCTTTTGAAGGTTTTAAACCATTTAAAGACACTGAAATCTGAAACCATTATATATTTTGGAAAGCTATAAGAATCTAAGGGACAATACAGCAAGATATTTCTTCCGGCAATTCTCCTTCCAATTTCCCCGGTGAACCATACCTTTCTACAGTTCTGCATCCAGCTTTTATTTATCGTTGAATTTTTAGACTATCCTCTCTAGGAATTGTATGTTAAAGCTTGGATATTCTAAATTTCCAAAGTCACTTAACTGCCAATGATTTAGCAATGTTTGGGATATGTGTCTGTTAATTTCCCTGTACAGTTCCTAAATTATTGTATCTCCAGGGGAAACCAATGTAAGCGCCTACAGTACTACATTTGTGCACTACAGGTCATCCTCGTTTAGTGACCACAGTTGGGACTGCCCATTCGGTCGTTGAGTGAAGCAGAAAAAGAAAAACCACAATGTGGCTTATGATCTGACTTGAGCCTGCCTTTGCTTTACCAATTTGCGAAGGTCATAAATGGGAGAATTGCTCATATCGCCGATGTTGTAACTGAACAGCCGCTAAATAAGGCAGTCGCTAAAGGAGGACTCCCTTAAAAGGTGCCAGCTTCCAAACTCTATGAATGCCACTATTTTATAGTATTTTATAGCCATGACGGAGGGAAGGTTCGGCTCCTTCCTGAGCTGTACCTGAGAAATAAAGCCAAACTCAATGCAGATGTGCTTCCTGACCAGGAATATTTGCTTGGAGTTTTGCTTCAGCCAAGAGAACTGTATAATGATGGGAAAAAAATATATACAGGTAGTCCTTGACTTACGACCACAATTGAGCCCAGAATCTCTGTTGCTAAGTGAGAAATGTTTTAAGTGAGCATTGTCCCATTTTGCGACATTTCTTGCCACATTTATTACATGAATCACTGCCGTTGTTAAATTAGCAACACGGTTGTTAAGTGAATCCAGCTTCCCCATTGACTTCGCTTGTCAGAAGGCCGCAAATGACACCCGGGACATTGCGACCGTCATAAATATGAACCAAGTTGTCAAGCAATCCAAACGTAAATCACATGCCCATGGGGGATGCTGCAAGGGTCATAAGTGTGAAAAATGATCCTAAGCAGGGATGCTATTCAGCAGGTTCTGACAGGTTCTGGAGAATCGGTAGCGGAAATTTTGAGTAGTTCGGAGAACCGGCAAATACCACCTCCGGCTGGCCCCAGAGTGGGATGGGAATGGAGATTTTGCAATATCCTTCCTCTGGAGTAGGGTGGGAATGGGGATTTTGCAGTAGCCTTACCCTGCCACGCCCACCAAGCCACGCCCACAGAACTGGTAGTAAAAAAATTTGAATTCCACTACTGGTCCTAAGTCACTTTTTTCAGTGCCGTTGTAACTTCAAATGATCACCAAATGGAACTGCTGTAAGTCAGGGACTACCCTGTAGTCTCATTCTAATGAAAGCACTTCCTGTCGGCTCCTCTTTAGGGGTTGACTCAAAGATCGTAAGAAAAGTACCAGGCTGCTACTTAAAAAGAGAGGACATCGTTCAGTTTAAGTAGGAGTTACAGAGTCTTCCACAGCCAGCCAGCATGGAAGAGTCTTCCTGGACAGCCAGAGTAACTAACAGAGAGGTGTTAAAACGTATAAAACCAGAAACATCTTTAGAATGCTAAAATCAGAAGACTACGTCTGAATTACTTCGACCGTGTCATGCGTGCGAATTCATTGCAGAAGGCAACAATGCTAGGAATGGTTGGTGGAACAAGAATACGGGGCAAAGAAAGAACCCGCTGGTTCGATCACATCAAATCTGATGCCAAGGTGAACATCCAACGACGGAAAGAAGCTGTGCTTGATAGGGCAGCATGGAGAGCAATTGCCTATGAAGTCACCAAGAGTCGGACACGACTAAATGGTTAAAAAACAAAGTCATCAACATCTGCAACATCTGAAGTTGGGGTCAAGCTATTTTCCAAAGCTCCTGAAGGCCAGACAAGGAATAATGGATAGAAATTGAACAAGGAAAGATTCAACCTGGAAATAAGGGAGAGATTTTCTGACAGTGAGAACAATCAACCCATGGAACAGAAGTTGCCTTCGGAAGTTGTGGGAACTTCATCACTGGAAGCTTTCAAGAAGAGACTGGACAGCCATCTGTCAGAAATGGCGTAGGGTCTCCTGCTCGAGCAAGGGGTTGGACTAGATGACCTACAAGGTCCCTTCCAACTCTGTTAATCTCATTAACCATTTAATAATTTGCTACATATCCATAGCATCAAGTTCCGGAAGTGGAACCTTATCTTGACCTTATTTGTACGGTCAAACAATACAAGTAAATCCTAGGCCTGTGATGGCGAACTTAGGGCACGCGTGCCACAGGTGCCATGTCACCTGGCACGCCAGCTCAGCCTCTCTAGGAGTCTCTGGAGGCTGGGGACAACAAAAAATGTCACTTCCTGTCCAACTGGAAGTTGGGAAACGGGCCGTTTCGGGCCTCCGAGGGGGTGGGGAAGGCTGTTTTTGCCCTCCCCAGATGCATAGAGAGGATCTTGAGCCAGGTGAGAAAGAAAAACAGGCCTACCAGACCATTGTGTGCCAGGAGCGGAGGGGAGTGGAGGGGGGGGGGTTCATGCATGCATGCGCAGGGCGGGGCGTATAGAATTATGGGTGTGGGCACGTGCATGCTTGTGAACCTCCCCCGCCCGCCCGCCCCCCCCCTTCCTGGCACGCGATGGCAAAAAGGTTAGCCATCACTGTCCTAGGCTTACAACCACAATTGAGTCCAAAATTTATCTTGCTCAGTACCTAATTCAGTTTCTGCTCATTTTGGAGAACAAAGAGAATTCTGGGGCCTCTGCTGGCCAAAACATGAAATTCTGCCTCATTTTATATTCCCTTAAAAAGCAACCTGAGACTTTTTATCATTATTATTATTATTTTTAAAAACTGAATGAAAATGAAATGTGGCATTCCCTTCTCTGAGCATCCTGTTTTATCCTAATATTTTGGAACAGTTTTGTACTTCCACTCGTCATGAAACCATCTCCCCTCTGTTTGCTTCAGGGTTATCGGATGGAACAAAATGTTTGTAAAACTCTGTAATGTACAAATAGGGCTTTATCAAGAATCGGATAAAATGTTTTATCTTAGTAACTTAGCATTTCAGTAGGAAATATTTTACTCCCAAAGACAGAAATGGGGACTTATTACATGTAAATGTGTATATAAAACATAAAAAGAAAAAAAAATAAAATCGGTGGGTTTCCAGAAAGTAGTTTTATCTCTCAAAAATATGATCTCACTGGAATTTCAAAACAGACATTTTATTAATTTGCAAAAGAGCACTTTCACAAAGGAATGGTTGTAGATTTGTACATACGAACTGTTTACATTTTGTTTACCAAAAAAAAGGACATCACTTCAAGTGTTTATTTTTGGTTTCAATTTGTAGGTCAATTTTGAGGTGTATATTTCAATCTTCACAATGGGAAAACATATTTTTTTTCCTGAAATGTCATAGAAAAAAAAAAGACTATTTAAAGTTTTACAAGGACTCAATAAAGAAAAGTTTAAAAAAGACGCTTGTCGGTATTTTTTGTTAACAAGCGGGAATACCTATAATTTATTTTCAGGCTTCATAAGCCTTCAGTATTGAGAGTGGATTGTAACAGAAACAAGACCTGAAGGCTGCAATTCTTATTTTTTTTTTCTATTTTCTGCTTTATATCTCTAGCACAATGATGTCAGCCCTGCAAGATAGACCAAGGCTGACTTCATTTATTAACAGACTAATTACACTATGTAGTAACAACATCTTGTGTCTTCCCACCCTTCCCTCTAAATCCCCTAATATCTCAAGGGCCAACTATGCCCCTTCCCAGGGCTTACGTTTCTGCCCATGTGTTGTGATCTAGGCTCACTTAGTCATTACAAGACACAATTTAGTCTTAAACAAACCTATTTTATTATTACAGCTGGGAATTACTTCATTCCCAGTTTAGTCCAAGTTAATTCCAAAACAAGTCCTTCAGCTTATCACAAACCTTTATCTTCTTTGGCACCCTGCCAAAGGCCTTTCTTGGCAAAGCCCCACGAAGTTCAGAAACGAGATGCCGACTGGAAACAGATTTAGCAACATTGCTTTCCTACAAAGAGCCCAAGAGCCTTTGCTGCTCTTTTAAGCCTTATGGGAGGGGGCAATCATCTGGCCTTACTCCCGAGCTGTCCTTTTTGCTTTAGCTGCTCTTGCCTTCTGGCAGCTCTGCGCATGCGTGCACTAGGAACAGGCTCCTGATCCTCTGCCTCTCTGCTGTCCAACTCTGGAGGCTCCAGAGTCCGTGCATCACTCCCAGATGGCCCTGACTCCGATGCAGAGCCTTCGTCCGGGCCTTCCCCAGACTCCAGGACTGGCCCATGGTCCCCCCCAGCCTCCTCACTGTTCAACTCCGCTGCTAGCTCTGCGGGCTGCTGGCCGACCACAACACCATGTTGTAACACCTGAAGACAGGCAGTTCTCAACTTACAACCATTTGTTTAGTACCTGTCCAGTCGTGTCCGACTGTAGGGGTTGGTGCTCCTCTCCATTTCCTAGCTGAGGAAGCCAGCGTTGTCAGAAGATTTTTCTGTGGTTGTGTAGCCAGCATCACTATACACTGAGGTGTACGGAACATTGTTACCTTCCCAACAAAGTGGTACCTATTTATCTACTCACATTTACATGCTTTCAAACTGCTAGGTGGGCAGGAGCTGAGGTGAGTAACGGGAGCTCACCCCGTCATAATGCGCTCAGGTCTTGAACCTGAGCTGTTGATTTTCCAGGTGACAAGCTCAGCATTTTTAACTGCTGAGCCATCACAGCCCCCCCCCCTTTTTATAATTTGATTTATATGCCGCCCTTCTCTGGAGACTCAGGGCGGCTTACAATGTGCTCAGCAATAGCCTTCATTCTTTTGTATATTTTATACAAAGTCAGCTTATTGCCCCCACAACTGGGTCCTCAATTTATCTACCTTAGAAAGGATGGAAGGCTGAGTCAACCTTGAGCCTGGCAAGATTCGAACCTGCAGTAATTGCAGGCAGCTGTTCTTAATAACAGGGTGCTTTAGACCACTGTACTACCAAGGCCCTTAACCGCTACGCGTCATTCAAGTTATGACAGTGATGAGAAAAGTGGTTTGAAACCAGTCCTTGCACTTGAGGCTTGTACAGTAGTTCAACGAAATTAAATGCCATCTCCAATGTATTTATTTATTTATTTATTTATTTATTTATTTATTCATTCATTCATTCATTCATTCATTCATTCATTCATTCATTCAATTTGTATCCGCCCCTCTCCGAAGACTCAGGGCGGCTCACAATGCATTTAAAATCATTATAAAAAACATTTAAAAATTAAAAACATTAAAACTCATTCACACCATTCATGGCCGGATCTCACCGGATCGCAAGAGCGAGATCAACGGCCCCAGGCCTGCCGGAAAAGCCAGGTCTTCACCGCTTTTCGGAAGGCCAATAGGGTGGGGATGGTCCGGACCTCAGGAGGTAACTGGTTCCAGAGAGCTGGGGCAGCCACAGAGAAGGCCCTCCCCCGTGGGCCCGCCAGCCAGCATTGTTTAGCTGACGGGACCCGGAGGAGAGCAACTCTGTAGGATCTTACCGGTCGCTGGGAGCTATGCGGTAGAAGGCGGTCTCGAAGATAACCTGGCCCTGAGCCATGTAGGGCTTTAAAGGTAATAACCAACACATGTGTACATTATAACTATAAAAATAAAACACAAACACACATCCTTTGCATTCTATACAATTGAATTGAAAACCTCTGATATTGCATTAATATTGCACTATACAGTGGAATTCAATATAGTTACTGCTCTGGGATAGAAGCTGTTTTTCAGCCTATTTGTCCTTGTCTTTATTATCCTGTACCGTCTGCCAGATGGTAATAGTTCAAAAAAAAAAAGGGTGCTCAGGATGAGATGGATCTTTAAGAATGTTTTGAACTTTCTTAAGGCAGTGGGCGCTATCAAGCTCTTCCAAAGAGGGGCAAGGGCAACCAATGACCAATGACGTTGACCCTCTGGAGCGCTGTCCTACCTGCCAGTGCAATTGGCGAACCATACTCGGGTGCAGTAAGTTCAAATACTCTCTATGGTGCAGCGGTAGAAGGTCACCAGCAGTTTTCCATTCAGTTGTTGTTTCCTGAGAAGTCTCAGGTAGTATAATCTCTGCCATTTTGACCAGGGCTGCAATGTGAGCACACCAAGTTAGGTCTTCTTTTTATGATAACACCCAAAAACTTAAAACTGGCCACTTGCTCTGTTGTGGAATGATGAGACCAACGCAACATTTCTAGGTTAGTCAGAGACAGTGTATTGCGCAATAGGTTCAGAGCCAGTTTTGTACATGAAGCTTTGAACAACTTATGATTCTGAGACCACAGTTTTATACATTTTCAAACAAAGGATTCTGCTAACTCAGCAGTTTTATCATTGCAGACATTCGTTACATCAAATGACATTTTTCTAATTACTAAGTTTGTTACATTATCTTTGCCAAGCAGTCATAATTCTTCTTGTAAATCACCAAAGCATAGATTCAAATGATCTCTTGTTGATATTTCATGTGGTCATCCTTGGTCTCTTTAACCTTCAAACTGTATATCACCAAATGTCTCTATCTCTGACAACTGAGGGGCCCCTCTTATAGAATGTTTCTACTTCAAAGGAATTTGTCTGCCTTTGTACTATTTCTACTGGATACATTTGCTTCTCTCAAACAAGCACATTTTCTTTCTTACAATGCTATGAATAAAGAGGGTCCTTCAGTGATCATCTAGCTGAACCCGCATTATCTACATTAGCTCCACTCAGTCTCCATTGATGAGCAAGGGCTGGATGTCTGATCTATTCCTTCTGTAGTCCACTATAAGATCCTTGGTCTTATTGGTGTTAAGGACCAAGTTATTGTCTCCACACCACAAAAGCGACCAGTCCACCTCATCACAATAGGCAGACTCATCCCACCCCCTCAGAGATGAGTGCCACCACTGTTGTATCATCTGCAAATTGCTGCTGATGTGGTTTGTTTGGGTATCTCCTGGAGCAGGGGTCTCCAACCTTGGCAAATTTAAGACTGGAGGACTTCAACTCGCAGAATTCCCAGCAAAGCTGGTTGGGGAATTCTGGGAGTTGAAGTCCTCCATGTTTAAAGTTGCCAAGGTTGGAGACCCCTGTCCTGGAGGTCTCCCATCCAACCCAGCTCTAAGAGCAATACAGCCCTCTCTAAGCAGTTTACAGAGTCAATCAGACAGACCTGATCCGGTTTAGCTTCTCATCCCAACCTGAGTTAGGCAAACTCTGCCATCTGTCCTTCTGGACTGGATTAACAGATTAACAGAGTTGGAAGGGACCTTGTAGGTCATCTAGTCCAACCCCCCGCCTAGCAGGACCAACACCATTTTTGACAGATGGCTAAGCCTTTGCTATTTTGTTTTTATCCTGTTTAGGAACTGGAGCAATTACCCTCTGGGCTTTGGGCAGGAGATCAGCCAGTTGAATGAACCCATCCATTTTTTAAAAAAAATTTCCATTTTATTTTATAAAATAAACCCAACTCAATGGGCTAAAAAAGTTCAGCGGTAAATTGAAATTTTAAAAGATGAACAATTCCTGCCCCAGCCAACTTAGATTTAACAGCTTTCGAACCATGTTTATTCACTGCCTAATGGAAAAACAGTTGTCTTTCCATAGCATGACCCAACCTGGGGTAAAAAAATGTAATGATCATCATCAATCATCATTATCCTGCAAACAGCTAAGTTCACCAGCTGCGAAGTCCTCGTGGCTGCCATCTAGTGGCCGCGCTGCGCCTATCGCGCCGCCCCGAATAGGCAACTTCTGAAGCAGGTTCCTACTGAGTCTGCGCACGCGGCTCGCGCATGCTCGGAAGAGGCGGCCCCTGGCGATCTCGGAACCAAAATTTCGCAGCCGTGGTGGCGGCGGGGAATGTTTTGAATTTCACCCGGGCGGGGGGGGGCTGGAGGAGGAGGCAGAGGAGCCCCGACCGTGGGGAAGACTGACGCGGCGCACCTGGAGTGGGGGGGGGGGCTGGGTGCTTCCTGCCGCAGACCCCGTCGGAAACGAGCCGGCCGGTTTGACGGAGGATCCGAAACAGGGTCCGAAACAGCGGAGGTGAGCAGAATAATGGGAGCGGGGATGGGAGACCACCAGGAAAGCCCTGGGGGGGAAAGAGAGGTGGGGAGGCGGGGCCTCATCCTGGGTAGGAAAATTGTGCCCCAGAATCCGAAAAAAGGGGAGCCGGGGGTGGGGGTGGGGTGAAAGGAAGGAAGGAGGGAAGGAAGAATGAAAGAAAGGGAGAAAAGAAAGGAGCGTAAGAAAAGAAAGTGGAAGGGAAGAAAAAGAGGTGATAAAAGAAGAAAATGAATGAAAGAAAAAGGGAGGAAAGGAAAAAGAAAAGCAGGAACAAATGAAAGGGAGGAAAGATGGGAGGAAGAAAAAAGAATGAATGAAAGGGAGGAAAGGAAGAGAAGAGGAAAGAGGGAGGGAAGGAAGAAAAAAGAATGAATGAAAGGAAGGAAACAGACAAAGGAGGGAAGAAAGAAGGAAAGGAAAGAGAAAGGAAGGAGCATAAGAAAAGAAAGTGGAAGGGAAGAAAAAGAGGTGATAAAAGAAGAAAATGAATGAAAGGAAAAGGGAGGAAAGGAAAAAGAAAAGCAGGAACAAATGAGGGAGGAAAGATGGGAGGAAGAAAAAAGAATGAATGAAAGTGAGGAGAGGAAGGAGAGAAAGAAGGAAGGAAGGAGAGAAGAGGAAAGAGGGAAGGAAGGAAGGGGAAAGAGGAAGGAAGGAAGGAAACCGACAAAGGAGGGAAGGAAGAATGAAAGAAAGGGAGAAAGGAAGGAGCATAGGAGAAGAAAGTGGAAGGAAAGAAAAAGAGGCGATAAAAGAAAAAACGAATGAAAGGAAAAGGGAAGAAAGGAAAAAGAAAAGGAGGAAAAAATAAAAGGAAGGGAGGATGGGAGGAAGAAAAAAGAATGAATGAAAGGAAAGAAACAGACAAAGGAGGGAAGAAAGAATGAAAGGAAAGGGAGAAAGGAGGGAGCATAAGAAAAGAAAGTGGTAGGGAAGAAAAAGGCGATAAAAGAAGAAAAGGAATGAAAGGAAAATGAGGAAAGGAAAAAGAAAAGGAGGAAAAAATGAATGGGAGGAAGGATGGGAGGAAGAAAAAAGAATGAATGAAAGGGAGGAAAGGAAGGAGAGAAAGAAGGAAGAGAGAAGAGGAAAGAGGGCGGGAAGGAAGAATGGGAGGAAACCGACAAAAGAAGGAAGAAAGAATGAAAGAAAGGGAGAAAGGAAGGTGCTTTGGAGAATAATTTGATCCCCTCTTCTTGGTGGCAGCCCCTCAAATGCTGGAATACTGCTATCATGTCACTCCTAATTCTTCTTCTCTCTAGACTAGCCGAACCCAAATCCTGCAGCTGTTCTTCATATGTTTTAGTCTCCAGGCCTTTGATCATCTTAGTTGCTCTTCTCTGATGCACTTGTAGTTTTGCAAAGGTTCATAGGATTGGTGTCTGCCTTCCCCTCAGAAGTAGAATCCAAATTACAGCATCCGAGGAGATGCCTATCCAATATTTGCTTAAATACATCCTGCAAAAGGGATGTGTCCCACCACCACTCTGGAGATAAACCCAGCTTGTACATATTGTAGGAAGGGAACACCACCAAGGCAGTGCCAGGATCAGCAAGGTACAAACAAACTTAGAAAGGCAAAAGGCCACAGGCATAGGGAAATGACCTTCCCAAAATAGAACACATGAACATCAGGGCCATTTAGGAACAAAAGAGGACCCAGGGAAATGACACACACAAAAGACTCAGGACATGCCAGAAAAGGAACTATCAAGACAGCAGAAACTAGGAGAGCAAAACAAAAGGAATGGCAGAGGATTAGCAAAAGGAAAAGATTTAATCAATAGCACAAGCAATCTGATAAGAGTCAAGCGGGGGGGGGGGGGGGGTAAGGGCTTACTTGATAACAACGTGATCAGCTTAAGGCAAGGAGCAAATAATAAGAACAGAAGGAAACAAAAGAACATGAGACCAGATAGCCCAGACACCAGCCAGTTTCAAGCAGGGAAAAACTAGAATAAGAAAACAGGGCAATCCAAGAACACACACACAAAGGGAAGACCCACAAAAGTAACAAAAGAAACAAAGAATTTCCTTTGTATCAAAAAGTATAAGAATGCATGCTTACCTTGTAACGATGTCAGCTCACCCAGGAACGCTGGTTCGTGCGCTTGCCGGATCCGTCTTCCTGAAACATAATAAAGAGAATCCTGTTTTCACGCAGCTCGCTTCTCTCATCAATTGATTCATCGTGCCTGGGACGATTTCTCACCGGGGAAATTCAACCTTTCGGGGAAACCTCTGCGGGGATTCTAACAATATCAAACAAGGTCACAGCAGCTTTCTTAAGATTGACTCAACTTGTTTTTACCAGTGTCAGTGAACACACTCATGTAATTTGAAAGGGAGAGAATGCTGAAAACCTTATTTTATTTCCTCTGCAGAGATTTTTTTTCCTTTCCGCGTTTGACAGCACAAAGAAAGGGCCACCATGCCAACTGTTGTGGTCATGGATGTGTCCCTCTCCATGACCCGGCCGGTCTCGATCGAAGGCTCTGAAGAATATCAGCGGAAGCATTTAGCGGCCCATGGTCTGACAATGCTTTTTGAGCACATGGCTACCAACTACAAATTGGAGTTTACTGCCTTGATTGTGTTTTCATCTCTCTGGGAGCTGATGGTCCCCTTCACAAGAGACTACAACACCCTCCAGGTGCAGTATAAAAGCAGCCATCCGAGCTTGTATTCGATGGTCACACACTGCGTATTCATAGGTTGTAAATTTAGACAAGGTTTTTGTCTTTCTCTGCTGCTCTGGTCGATGGGTAGCTATGTAAATTTGCTGTGTAAATAATAAAGTATAGGAACTGCCTTCATCACGTTACATCAGCCCATCCCACCTGGTCAGGCAGGGGAGGTATGTTGCAGGCAAAACCGGTTGCAGCCCACCACTGCGTTCAAAGCTACAATAGCACTTTAAAAAGTGAATTACAATCTGTTCCTCTGTTAACATTTTTACTGAGTTATAAAGTATTATAAAATACAAAGTAAATAGAAAAGTGGGGCAGGGGAAGGGGAAAGAAAAATGAGGAAAGATAAGAAAAAGAAACATTTGACTTCCGACTCTCTCTGTTACTGTAAAATAAGGCATTAATATCAAATCACACCTTTTTGCTTTTTCAAAATAATATGAACAAGCCATTTCTATAAAGGTCTCTGACTTTGGTTTTTACCGATTAGACCAGTATTTTTTAACCCAACACTGCTGGCTGGGAGATTCTGGGAGTTGAAGTCCACCCATCTTCAAGCTTCCAAGATTGAGAAACACTGAATTAGACTGACAGATCTTTATAGAAATGGCTTGTTCATATTATTATGAAAAGTGACTTACAATCTGTGACCATGTGATGATCACCTTTTGCGACCTGACAAGAAAGTCAGCGGGGAAGGCAGATTCACTCAACGCCCATGTTGCTTACAACTGTCAGTGACTCACTTAACAACAGTGGCCAGAAGGGCTGTAAAATCAGACAAAACTCATGTAACCACTATTTCACTCAGCAACAGTCATTTTGAGTTCAATGGTGGTCGTAAGTTGAAGGCTACCTGTAAACATGATAGATAAATAAATATTGTTGTGTGTTCTGACCTAAACCTGATAAGTGTTTTTCTTTTAAAAAAAAAAATCAGCTTAAATTAACCATGTAAGTTTGGAAGTTGAGCTTTGTTTTAGTCCAGCCAAATAAGTTTTTGCTTTATTTCCCAGGAAGCCTTGAGTAATATAGACGATTACGACAAAACGTGCTTGGAGTCAGCCTTGCTGGGAGTGTGCAGCATCGTGCAGCAGGAGTGGGGCGCTGCCATTCCTTGCCAGGTTGTCCTGGTCACTGATGGCAGCTTGGGCATTGGGAGGGGCTCCCTGCGCCACTCTCTGTCCACGCTCAGCCAGCGGAGTGAAAGCAACCGGTTCCCGCTGCCTTTTCCGTTTCCATCCAAGCTTTACGTCATGTGCATGGCTAACCTCGAAGAGGTGAGTCCCCTTTGAAGGGCCAGTAAAGGTAAAGGTTCCCCTTGCACATATGAAGGGGCGTTAGGCAATTCCTATTGATTAGCTGAGGGCTAATCCTACCTTTATTGGATCTTGGGTGGGGATATTTGTTTATGAATAGAGCTATCTATTTCTTTGTCTCTTAAGTGCTGATTATCTGCTGAGGGCTATTCAGGAAGGTGGAGGCTGCTTTCTGTCTCCAAGAGCACATTTTTTCCCCTTTAGGGAAATATAATATTCTGTTTTTTCAATGTTTCCTAAAATATTTCATTCTTCTAGGAGATGGGTAGGTGCTAACTTTCTACACAAGCAATTTATCAATTAAGAATTGTAATAAGCCTGAATTTGATATGACTTCAGCAATCTCTTGCTCAATTTTAACACTTTTTAAAACACAAATTTAATACTATTTTAAGTTTCTTTTTTCCAAAATGGCTAGTTTATGCTCTGTCATGTCCGGGAGGCTGAAAAGTTATTTCTCTGCTATTATTTTGCCCTTGTTCTCTCCTCAAACCTGTGTCCATTGATTATTTTGGGTAAAGTTTTGCCTCTTTGTCATGCCATCAGAGGCTAATGCAGCCTCTACATGCAACGACACTTAGATCAGACAAAGCAGAGCGGACAAATAAATAGCTATGTTTTTGTTGTTGATTATTGGAAGTTCCCTTCTGAAATTATAAAAAAATAAGTAGTGTTTTGATATGCTTTTTCCATTGTGTGTAAAACTCTGTTTCCTTTCCATTTGAAGCTCCAAAGCTCCGATTCTCTAGACTGCCTTGAACGACTCATTGACTTAAATAACGGAGAGGGGCAGATTTTCACTATCGATGGGCCCCTTTGCTTGAAAAATGTACAGTCAATGTTTGGGTAAGCAATCTTGGTTAAGAATCATGGGGTGAAGCTGCCTTCAATTATAGTCTGGGTTTCATCATGTTCCTTCAATTTGGTGCCCTTTAGATATCTGGGTTTCTCAACCTTGACAACTTTAAGACGTGTGGATTTCAACTCCCAGGATTCCAGCATAGCTGGCTGGGGAATTCTGGGAGTTGAAGTCCACACATCTTAAAAGTTGCCAAAATTGAGAAATATAGTTCTAGGTGCATGCAGCTTCAACTTCTTGAACCCTAAACATAACTGTTTGTTTTAATGCATGATAGAATAGAATAGAATAGAATAGAATAGAGTAGAGTAGAGTAGAGTAGAGTAGAGTAGAATAGAATAGAATAGAATAGAATAGAATAGAATAGAATAGAATAGAATAGAATAGAATAGAATAGAATTCTTTATTGGCCAAGTGTGATTGGACACACAAGGATTTTGTCTTGGTGCATACACTCCCAGTATAGATAAAAGATAAGATACATTCGTCAAGAATCATAAGATACAACACTTAATGATAGTCATAGGGAAACAGTCAATATAAATCTTAAGGATACCAGCAACAAGGTTACAGTCATACAGTCATAAGTGGGAGGAGATGGATGAGAAGATTAATAGTAATAGTAATGCAGATTTAGTGAATAGTTTGGCAGTGTTGAGGGAATTATTTGTTTAGCAGAGTGATGGTGTTCGGGGAAAAGCTGTCCTTGTATCCAGTTGTTCTGGTGTGCAGTGCTCTATAGTGTCGTTTTGAGGGTGGGAGTTGAAACAGTTTATGTCCAGGATGTGAGGGGTCTGTAAATATTTTCACAGCCCTCTTTTTGACTCATGCAGTATATAGGTCCTCAATGGAAGGCAGGTTTGGTAGCCATTGTTTTTTCTGCAGTTTTAATTATTTTCTGAAGTCTGTGTCTGTCTTGTTGGGTTGCAGAACCAAACCAGACAGTTATGGAGGTGCACCGGGGAAATGATGTGGAAATCGTAGAGCTTGCTCAGCGTGGCTTGAGCCCTAGCAGAGAAAGACTCAGTAGAAACGACTCAATCACTGATCTGCATTTGCCCCCTGAAAGATAACTTGAACAAGCTCCAAATGTAGTGATTTGTGTCTGTGGATTTTTACTGATAACCGTCTTTTGCCCTAGAAAGCTCATAGATGTGGCGTACACACCCTTCCATGCTGTGTTGAAATGTGGCCACTTGTCTTCAGATGTGCAAGCTTTTCCCAGGCCGGAGCCATTCGTTATAGACGAAGAAATCGACCCAATCCCTAAAATAATTAACACAGGTAAACGTTTTCTCCTCTGCAATGAATTTAGCCCTTGCTCTCTTCTGGTCTACCTTTCTTCCTGTGCCTTAAAAGTCCGGAACATCTAACCATCACGCTCAATAAGGGACCTGTTATATCAAAGACAAAATCCATTAAATTCATGTTTCTGATGCTGGCCAGTTAGAGGTGTCCAGGATGCTGTTCTCTGTTGTTGACCCCTCAAAAGTGGCATCCTGAGAGAGCTGGTGCCTCCAATCATAGAAGAAGGTGAAGCTTCCTTGAGTTGAGCTAATTCTACGGCCCAGGACTCAGGGATATATCTCTGCTGTTTTCTTGACCAAATACCAAAGGCTTGGATCTTGCTTTCTCTCAGGATGTTCATTGGATTCCCCAGTGTTACCTCAGAACCAGTTGGTATGTCAGGGTTCCAAGTAAGACCCCCAACCAAGTAAGACTCGGAGGCAAGCAATTCCTCAAAGATCCATTTTATTAAGAGAGGTCATATTGGCACATCGGGGAAAACCCGAACCTGAAAGCTTCCAAGTTTTCCCCATCCAAAAGAAAGTCCGAACGCCTTCCCCTGCACCCACATGTCTATCACATGGCCTAATCAATCCACTGTCCCAACTGGAGAGGCCTCCCAGTCACGCCACTCCAGGTGGAGGCTGAACGTCCTTGACTCTCAGGGAAAAGAATATTGTTATGGCTAAATAACTCTACCAACTCCATACAACCCCTCCGCCCACTTTCCCACAACACTAAGTGTGGCAGCCCTGAAGATCCAAAAGGATGGTCTTTCATCCAATGTTTCGGTCAATGGGGAAACCAGATTCACTTAACAACCGTGTTACTAGTTTAACAACTGCAGTGATTCACTTAACAACTGAGCCAAGAAAGGTCGTAAAAGGGGGCAAAATTCACTTAACAAATATCTCATTGAACAACAGAAATTTTGGGCTCCGTTGTGGTCATACGTCAAGGAGCACCTGTAATCCAATTGCCTTTTGGAAGAGCGCTCTTGAGGCAATCATGACCTGGATGATTGAGAACCTCCGTAGACATTTTACCTGTGTGAAATGAAAACGAAGTCTTAACAGAATAACAAGAGTTGGAAAGGACCTTGTAGGTCATCTAGCCCAAGCAGGAGACCCTATTCTATTTCTGACAGATGGCAGTCCAATCTCTTCTTGAAAGCCTCCAGTGATGAAGCTCCCACAACTTCCGAAGGCAACTTCTGTTCCATGGGTTAATTGCTCTCACTGTCAGGAAATTTCTCCTTATTTCCAGGTTGAATCTCTCTTTGGTCAGTTTCCATCCATTATTCCTTGTTCGGCCTTTGGGTGCTTTGGAGAATAGCTTGACCCCCTCCTCTCTATGGCAACCCCTCAAATATTGGAAGACTGCTATCCTGTCTCCCCTGGTCCTTCTCTTCACTAGACAAGCCATGTCCAGTTCCTGCAACCGTTCATCGTATGTTTTAGCTCTTTGTGCTCTTCTTTGCACTCTTTCCAAAATCTCAACGTAACACAATAACAGAGTTGGAAGGGACCTTGTAGGTTATCTAGTCCAATTTCCTGCCCAGGAAGGAGACCCTACATCATTTCTGACAAATGGCACTGCTCTCATGTCTCCCCTGGTCCTTCTCTTCACTAGACTAGCCCTGCCCAGTTCTCATACCTGAAAGCACCTTTTCTTTTGTAGATCTGGAAATCGTTGGCTTTATTGACATAGCAGATATCGCCAGCCCGCCCGTCCTGTCCAGACACCTGGTGTTGCCTATCGCACTTAACAAAGGTGAGCGATCCCACCTTCCCCCATGCTGGCAATTCCCCAGTTGGCAAGGCCCCGCAGGACCGGATAGATTCTGATGGCTTTCTGTTCTCTTCCTGCCCAGAAGGAGACGAGATGGGTCCAGGGATCGCTGAGGATGTTGAAGATGAGAATTCTGCCAATCAAATCGCAGGAAAGATCCCCAACTTCTGCGTGCTCCTTCACGGGAGTCTGAAAGTGGAAGGAATGGTGGCTGTTGTTCAGTTGGGGTACGCAGGTTGGCCTGCGGGTGGGTGGTGACAACATGGATGTAGCCACCAGGAAAATACCGTATTTTTCAGAGTATAAGGCGCTCCGGAGTATAAGGTGCAGATTAGTTTTTGGGGAGGAAAACAAGGGGAAAAAAATTCTGCCTCTGCCTACCACCATGCATCAGTATTCATCTGGCTAGCATCCTTGCAGCAAATAGCCTGATTAGCTTCAGTACATTATCACAGCTTGATTCAGCCGATCTCCACCACCTGGAATTGGCCGAAAACTCGATGCATGGAGGCCAAAAATGTCAATCGGTGATGATGTGCTGTGGCGATCCCCGCAGCCTGCAACGGGTCTAAAATGGAGTGTGCGGAGGCCAAAAATGCAACGCGCGGAGGCCAAAAATGGCCAAAGGGTAGGGCCCAGCGGGTGGGCGGGGCTTCGGCAACATTCGGTGTATAAGACGCACAGACATTTCCACCCACTTTTAGGGGGAGAAAAAGTGTGTGTTATACTCCGAAAAGTAACGGTAGATGTTGTTGCTCAGAAGAAAACAGATATGTGTGTATGTCCTGTGTTCCCCCAGTGTGCATGGCTGGAGGTGCAAATTTGATTTAGGCAAATACTTGTACCCTGGAATTGAACATTTTAGGAAGTTTTGAGAGGTGAGAAGAGCATCAGGCCAACGTCTCTCAACCTCGTCAAGGTTTAAGAAGGGTGGACTTCAACTCCCAGAATTCCCCAGCCAGGATGGCAGCATGGCTGGGGAATTCTGGGAGTTGAAGTCCACCCCTCTAAAACTTGACAAGGTTGAGAAAAACTGCAACAGGCCATTCTCGGATTTTTTTCCTGCTAACAAAGGGAACTCTTCTTAGATGAAAGAGAACACTGTCAGGGTTCCAAGCAGGGTGGATAAAAATCAATGATTTTTTTAAAAAAATCAAAAAAAAATCAGATTTTTTTGATTTAAATCGGAGTTTTTTGATTTTTATCGAATTTATTTTAATAAAAAACTTTTGGGGTAAAAATCTATCGTAAGATAGTTTTCTATTTAAAATACATAAATAATTTAGTTTATTCAGCATGAAATGGAGCTTAGTTATGTAGCATGAGGCTGTATATTCTGCAACACTGGGACTATCAGTGAGTCAACAGTGGGTCAAAGGAGTAGCAGAGATGACAGTTGCTCTTTAAAAATTATGATTTAAATCGAGTTGATTTAAATCAAGCCTTTTTACTAGTGATTTAAATCATGATTTAAATTGTGATTTAAATCAACTCGATTTAAATCAAATCCACCCTGGTTCCAAGTAACACACCTCCAACAAAAGAAGACTCCGAGGCTTGAATTTCCTCAGAGTTCCATTTTATTGAAGATGTCATATTGGCACATCTGGGAAAACCCAAATCTGAAAGCTTCCAGGTTGTTCCCACCCAAAGGAAAGTCCAAGTCCCTGCCCAGCACCCACATGTCCATCACATGGCCCAATCAGGCACCATCCAAAACTGAAGATGCCTCCCAGTCCCCTCATATCAGCTGCAGGGCACCTTGGTCTTGATTCTCTGAGAAAAGAATGTTATTTTGACTACATATCACCCATACTCTATACAATCCCCCCTCCCAATTTCCCACAGTAGAAAACGTGGCAGGCCTGAAGGCCCAAGTGTAAAAGATGGCTTCCAGGTTTAACAAACACCTCGTTTCATGATTGTTTGAAGTTACAGTGGCACTGAAAAAAATGTGACTTATGATCGTTTTTCACACTTATACAACTGTTGCAGCACACACACACACACACAATCACACAATCAAAATTTGGATGCTTGGCAACTGACCCATATTTATGACGATTGCAGTGCCCCCCCCCAGTTCATGCGATCGCCTTTTGCGACCACCTGACCAGCAAAGTCAATGAAGCCAGATTCGCTTAACGACCGGGTTACTAACTTGACAACGGCAGCAATTCACTTAACAATGGCGACAAGAAAGGTTGTAAAATGGGGCAAAGCTCCCTTAAGAACTTAGCGGCAAGACTTTTTGGACTCGGTTGTGGTCGTATGTCAAAGATTATCTGTATGTACATGTTTTGTTTTGTTTCTCTAGGCGACAACAGCTATTTTCATGGTGAATCTCTGGTTCTTCCTTTCAGACCCGAATGGTATGGAATGCTGTATTCTCAAGCTGACAGCAAGAAGAAATCCAACTTAATGATGTCTCTATTTGAGCCAGGACCGGAGCCCCTTCCTTGGCTGGGCAAGATGGCCCAACTTGGTCCCATCTCAGGTACTGGCCATGCTGGTTGAAACGGTGCCGCTCATTCCCTCCCTATTTGTAACTTTCATTCTGATACAGATCTCTTGATGTGCCTTAGAACAGGGGCCTCCAACCTTGGCAACTTTAAGACTTGTGGACTTCAACTCCCAGAATTCCTCAGCCAGCAAAGCTTTGCTGGCTGAGGAATTCTGGGAGTTGAAGTCCACAAGTCTTAAAGTTGCCAAGGTTGGAGACCCCTGCCTTAAAAGATGGCAGTTCTGGTGTTAGGTGTGCTTTATTCTCTGGAAGACATGATTGTCTGTTGTGTGAGCAGTGAAATGCCTCTCGTAGGGTCTCTGATTTGTGTTGGTGTCACCCATCCTTCTGAATCCGTTTCAGGGTCCCCTTTTCAGGAATAGTTGCTGTGCTTTGGGATAGCAATATCACTTAGACTTATATATCGCTTTACAGCCCTCTCTAAGCAGTTCACAGGGTCAGCCTATGGCCCCTCAACAATCTGGGTCCTCATTTTACCAACCTGGGAAGGATGGAAGGCTGAGTCAACCTTGAGCTGGTCAGGATCAAACTGTGGCAGTGGGCAGAGTTAGCCTGCAATAATGCATTCTAACCACTGGGAGGGAGGGAGGGAGGGAGGGAGGGAGGGAGGGAAGGAAGGAAGGAAGGAAGGAAGGAAGGAAGGAAGGAAGGAAGGAAGGAAGGAAGGAAGGAAGGAAGGAAGGAAGGAAGGAAGGGCATTAGCAGTAGTACTTAGACTTATATACCGCTTCACAGTGCTTTTACAGCCCTCTCTAAGTGGTTTACAGAGTCAGCATATTGCTGCCCCAACAATCTGGGTCCTCATTTTACCGACCTCGGAAGGATGCAAGGTGAGCCAAACTTCAGCCGTTAAGGATCGAACTGCTGGCATCTGGCAGTTAGCAGATGCAGCCTGCAGTACTGCATTCCAACCACTGTGTCACCACAGCTCAATGCTGAAAGGTTTCATAATTCCTGTGATAAGTAAGAGCAAAACCTCATGCTAGCCTTTCGTCTAACCCAGGGGTCTCCAAACTTGGTAACTTGTAAGACTTGTGGACTTCAACTCCCAGAATTCCCCAGCCTTCAAAAGTCTGTAAAGCAAAGGAAAGCTGTAGTTGTCATCGTTAGCATAATCGCGATGTCCACTTCACGACTGCTTTGCTTAACAACCAAACTGCCAGTCCCAATTGTGGTCCCTAAACGAGGACTATCTGTACACATTATTATTTTTTCCCCCAGATGCGAAGGAGAACCCGTACGGGGACGATGACAACAAGAGCCCCTTCCCTTTGCAGCCCAAGAACAAGCGAAGCTACGCTCAGAACGTCACAGTGTGGATTAAACCGAACGGCCTGCAGGTAAAGCCGGCAGGATCCAACTTCGCTCCCTGCGGGCAGAGAAAGCTCCTTTACTAAAAAAGACTAATCAGAACGGCAACCTTTCCCGACAGATGGCCTCACTTTCCCTTCCCTTCGGTGTACGAAAATCATTGCGCAATTTAAGGGCGCTGTGGTGGCTTGTTGGCCGCCGGCCCCTCCAACAGCCGAATCAGAGGAGGAGGAGGTGTGGGAGTCAGGGTCAGCATCGGGGCAACCTGAGAGCTCCGAGGGGAAGCGGGAATGGAGTTGTTAGAGAGAGAGAGGGAGAAAGAGGCGGAGCCTGGGCCGTCCGTCAGCCCTCAGATTTAATTTAATTTAATTAATTTAATTTAATTATTTTATTTTATTTTATTTTATTTTATTTTATTTTATTTATTTTATTTTATTTTATTTTATTATTTTATTTTATTTTATTTTATTTTATTTTATTTTATTTTATTATTATTTTATTTTATTATTTTATTTTATTATTTTATTTTATTCAATTCAATTTATATGCCGCCCCTCTCCGAAGACTCAGGGTGGGTCACAATACATTTTAAAAAATCATTATAAAAAACATTTGAAAATTAAAAACATTAAAAACCCATTCACACCATTCATGGCCGGATCTCGCCAGATCACAAGAGCGAGATCAACGGCCCCAGGCCTGCCGGAAAAACCAGGTCTTCACCGCTTTTCGGAAGGCCAATAGGGTGGGGATGGTCCGGACCTCAGGAGGTAACTGGTTCCAGAGAGCTGGGGCAGCCACAGAGAAGGCCCTCCCCGGCGGACCCACCAGCCGGCATTGTTTAGCTGACGGGACCCGGAGGAGACCAACTCTGTGGGATCTTACCAGTCGCTGGAGCTATGCGGCAGAAGGCGGTCTCGAAGATAGCCTGGCCCTGAGCCATGTAGGGCTTTAAAGGTAATAACCAACACCTTGAATTGTGACCGGAGACCAATAGGGAGCCAGTGCAGCTCGCGGAGAATTGGTGGAATGTGGGTGTACCTAGGTGCACCCACTATAACTCGCGTGGCTGCATTATGGACCAACTGTAGTCTCCGAACACTCTTCAAGGGTAGCCCCATGTAGAGCGCGTTGCAATAATCTAACCGTGAGGTGACAAGGGCATGAGTGACTGTGAGGAGAGCCTCCTGATCCAAGTAGGGTCGCAATTGGTGCACCAGGCGAACCTGTGCAAAGGGATAGAGAGTCAACAGCCCCCAGGTCTGGAGGTGGCTGATGAGGAAGAGGAGGAACAGCTGGGTCCACTGCCTGATGCACGGATGCACAGAAGGCAAAGGAGAGGAGAGCAATGGAAATCTATGGGCCAGTCCTGGGGAAGGAAGAGCCACCACTGCTATCGAAGCCCCACCCTAGCTCCGGGGATAAAAGGCAGGGGGCAGAGATGAATAGATGTGGCAGACAGTTATTCATCTCCCTGCCAGACGAATTTGTTAGCCTGCAGTGAGAGAGAAACTTTTTTGCTGGGCTGCCTAATTAAAGGAATCTTTGAGTTCACTTCAGAGGGTTTTTTGTGTTTGGGGAGCTGGGCCCGAACAACTCTCTTCCTGTGGGCACCCAGCAGGATCAGCCTATTCAGCAGTCTACAACAGGGGTCCCCACCACCAGGCCGTGAGCTATTCAAAACTGGGCCGCCCAAAGTGGCTGATGAGCATGTGTATGTGTGTGTGTGAATCCCCCCCTTGTGCAAGCAACGGCCAAGCGCATGCATGCTCACGCCATCTGGATGAGCGGCTGGGTGTTTGTGCCTGTCGCTTGCACAAATGGAGCTGCACACGCGTGGGGTCCATTGTGTTCGTAAGTTCAGGACTGCCTGTAGTTTGCTTCGAATAACGTGCCTTTTATTAAAAGTAAAACCCGTTTGGTATATACGTGTGCTTCGTCTTTAGTCCTCCGTTGCACAAATTCACAAATTTCCAAATAACTCACTTTCACTTGCAGGTGATGATAATCCAGAATAGAATAGAATAGAATAGGAATTGGAATTGGAATTGGAATTGGAATGGAGAGTGGAGTGGAGTGGAATGGAATGGAATAGCATAGAATAGAAAATATGGAATGGAATAGAATAGAATAGGAATTGGAATGGAGTGGAGTAGAGTAGAGTAGAATAGGAATATGGAATGGAATGGAATGGAATGGAATGGAATGGAATGGAATGGAATGGAATGGAATGGAATAGAATAGAAAATATGGAATAGAATAGAATAGAATAGGAATTGGAATGGAGTGGAGTAGAGTAGAGTAGAATAGGAATATGGAATGGAATGGAATGGAATGGAATGGAATGGAATAGAATAGAATAGAAAATATGGAATGGAATGGAATAATAGAATAGAATAGAATAGAATAGAATAGAATAGAATAGAATAGAATAGAATAGAATAGAATAGAATAGAATAGAATAGAATAGAATTTTTTATTGGCCAAGTGCGATGGACACACAAAGAATTTGTCTTGATGCATAGACTCTCGGTGTACATAAAAGAAAAGTACATACATTCATCAAGAATCATAAGGTACAACACTCAATGATAGTCATAGGGAAACAGTCAATATAAATCTTAAGGATACCAGCAACAAAGTTACAGCATGTTGCTTGGAGGGTTTTTATTCCCATTTGTCCAAGATCATCGGTCTGTTTGCTTGCCATGGGGGTGCAGGATGGAGCTTTGGACAAAGACAGGTCCTGGTTGGTGCTTCTGAACAGCGGTGCTTAGATGTTGAAAGCAGAGGCCATTAAACCAGAATTCATCTCTTGCTTTTCCAACGGAACAAAGCAAGGGAGAATGATCTCTTCAGCTTCCCATTGGTAGCTCTGCTTTGGCCAGGAGTAGGCCGAATATTACTTTTGTGTCTTCTCCACTTTCCTACAGACAGACGTACAGAAGATACTCAGGAACGCAAGAAAACTGCCCGAGAAAACACTGACCTTCTATAAGGTGAGCATTGGAAACAGAAGACCAATCAATGTTTAGCTATTATTCAACAGGCTCATATTTTCAAATAGGGTGCATGGAAACTGGAAAACACAGGGTGAAATGCTGGGCTAGCTTTGAAAGAGACCATGATGAAGCACAATAGCCTTAGGCAGTGTCCAGCATGGACTCTGGGCCAGCCCTTTGTTGTTGTTGTTAGTTGCGAAGTCGTGTCTGACCCATCGCGACCCCATGGGCAACGTTCCTCCAGGCCTCCCTGTCCTCTACCCTCCTCTGGAGTCCATTTAAGCTCACACCTACTGCTTCATTGACTCCATCTGGCCACCTCGTTCTGTCGTCCCCTTCTTCTTTTGCCCTCCATCATTCCCAACATTGGGCTCTTCTCCAGGGAGCCCTTCCTTCTCCTTAGGTGGCCAAAGGATTTCACCCAGCCCTTTAGGGCAGTCCAAACAAGAAGCACAGACTGACCTTCATTATATGGTTACAGTAACAGGATCTGGAAAGACTGAAAGCCTCTCAGAATGAAACGCGGCCAACTCACCCGGGGACCATTTTAACAATTCAATTATTTAAAACAATTTTAAGCAGACGCTGCACCTGTGGGAATATGCTAGGAAGAAGACGAAGAATGATTTAAAATAATTTTTAAAATACTTTAATTTTTGTTTTGTCATTCACGTTTCATTTTGTTTCTCCATTTGCAAGCATTCTTTTTTTTTTTTTTTAATTTGATTTATCTGCCGCCCTTCTCCGGAGACTCAGGGCGGCTTACAATGCATTAAGCAATAGCCTTCATCCTTTTGTATATTTATACAAAGTCATCTTATTGCCCCCACAAACTGGGTCCTCATTTCACCTACCTTAGAAAGGCTGGAAGGCTGAGTCAACCTTGAGCCTGGTGAGATTTGAACTTACAGTAATTGCAGACAGCAGATGTTAATAACAGTGCTTTTAGTCTGCTGAGCCACCAGGCCCTTTTGTAAAAATATGGAACGCTTCACGAATTTGCGTGTTTAATGATTCTATTCCATCATTTCTTGATATTAGTGTAACTTTTGCCCCAAGGTGAGTTGGTCATGGTGAATTAGCTGCGGTGAGTTGTCCTAGACCAGTGATGGCTAACCTTTTTCAGACCGAGTGCCCAAGGCACGCGTGTGCGAACGAGAATGCGCGCGCGTGTCCCCAAACCCCAAAAATGCAATGCGTGCACGGCCCCTGCGCATGTGCCGTGCCCCCTGTGCAGACCCAAAGACCAGCTGGCCAGAGGGAGGCGTGCGCGCATGCGCAGCAGAGCTGAACTGGGGCGGCGGCTCGCATGCCATCAGAGAGGGTGCTGTGTGCCGCTTCTGGCACGCGTGGCATAGGTTCGCCATCACAGTCCTAGACCCGTCTCCTCTTGTTCCTTTTGGTGTCTAGAAAACTAGAGAGAGCCCCTTCTGAGATGCTTCCCCCACCCCTTTTTCCTTCTGGGGGTTGAGATATTTTTTGTCTGAAGCAGGGGTGAAATGTAAAATTTGTTACTACGGGTTAGTTACTAGTTATTTGTTACTACTGGGCGTGGCTTGGTGGTGGTGGTGGGTAATGTGACTGGGTGGGTGTGGCCAACCCTTTTTTTTTTTTTTTACTTTTAAAAGCATTTTTTCTACAACCTTAAGAGGTTGCAGAAAAAAATGCTTTTAGAAGCCTCTGACGATCAGGCAACTCAGCTGGGATCGTCAGAGGCTTTTAAAGGTATATATTTTTTTCTACAACCTCTTCGGCCGAAGAGGTTGTAGAAAAAATGCTTTTAAAAGTAAAAAAAAAAAAAAGCTTCTGATGATCACGCGGCTCAGCTGGGCATGGGGGGGGGGACGGGCGCAGGGATTTTTGCTACCAGTTCTCCAAACCACCCGCCACCATCGCTACTGGATTGGGCAATCCGGTCCAAACCGGGAGCATTTCACCCCTGGTCTGAAGGTTGTCTAAACTGCAGCTTTTCCTCCTGTCTCCCAGGATGATCCCCACGTACCATTTAACTCTGCGTGTCCAGGCTACCCCAGACTGTCACGCAGCTTGTAATATTTCAATTTCCCCTATCAAAAGTGGCTGCGTCCAGATATCTTCCTCTCTGACGCTTCTCTCTCTGCAACCTAGCCAGTAATTAGTTGCTTGAGGTCAGAGCAATTTTTAAATTTATTTTATTTATTTATTATGAAATTTACTTGCCACCCATCTCGTTTCAAAGCGACTCGGGGCGGCTTACATTAAAAATCAGATACAAACATACTGTCAGCGCTTCAACGCTGGCATAGAGAGGAGAGAGATAAGCTCTGAACTTTTGCCTGCTAAATCCCTTTGAAGTAGGGTTGTCGTGGAAATGAGGAGGGGGGACATTCCTGGGAAATGACGAGACAAGAAGCCTGAAGAATGACTTGGAAGATAGCCAATGAGAAGCAGAGATTTGGGGATCGGAAAGGGAGGGATTGGGGGGCAAAAGGTCAGTCTTGTCCGCATCGAGTCATGATCCGGTGGCTGAACTCAATTAAAGAAAAGATTTCCTTAAAGATCGGCAGTTTGGAAATTCATTTATTTTGAGATAGCATCGAAGTCTGACACATACCCAATAAAACCACAATCCAAACAGAATAAAATCTGTTTTATTCAGATTTCCCACCTTCTTTTTTCCAGAGTCTAATCATTTATGGGAGGGTGTGAGGGAATGGATTCCTTCTGAGCCAGAGCGATAATGCCGGAGAGGCGATGGCTGATTTTCCTGCCCTTTTTGGCTTTTCCAGGAACTAAACCGGTTGCGGAAGGCCGCCTTAGCCTTTGGGTTTTTGGACCTGCTGAAAGGGGTGGCGGATATCCTGGAGAGAGAATGCACCCTCCTGCCTGACACGGCGCATCCCGACGCGGCCTTCCAGCTCACCCACGCAGCCCAGCAACTCAAAATGGCGAGCACCGGATCTTCCGAGTATGCTACTTACGACCACAACATCACACCGTTGCAAACGGACTTCTCTGGCAGTGGGACGGAGCGGATGTGATCCACTCCTGGGCAGAGACTCTGTGGAGATTCCACGCCCTATACCAGGGGTGTCAAACTCAGTTTCATTGAGGGCTGCATCAGGGCTGTGGTTGACCTCGGGGGTGGGGAGATGTTGGGGTGTGTAGCCGACTGGATGGGTGTGGCCAACTGGGTGGGCATGGCCAGCTCAACGCCACTCCCCAAACTGCTGCCATGTTTCCTCTTTGTATTGGGTAGACCAGACCGAAGCGATGTGGGCTGTCCCCTTACATTTTCCAGGCCGGCCCCCTGGGCCAGATCTGACCACATCGCCTTGTTTGATACCCCTGTTCTATAAAATGTCGAGACTGCTTTCCTCACCCAGATTGGATGTTTATTAAACCTACTCCATTTGTATTTCGCTTTTCCTTCCATCATAAAAACCCCAGGAGGGTCTTCCCATCTCTACACAACCAGCCCATGACAGATTAAAAACATGATGTCCTTCTCAAAGCTTTTTTTTTTTTTTCTTTTGGAGCATTGAAGGATGCCTAGAATGGAATCTAATCGGAGGAAACTGAAGCCATATCTTGATTTTAAAATATATTTACTTCTACTGAGTATCAGGGTCCTGGTTGATGGGTTTTTGAACAAACCAGAGCATTAGCTCACCTAGTTTATTTCAGCCCTTTGAGGTAGATCAGACTAGGAAACTGAAGTCGTGACTGCTAATGCTATCTTTATTTGGTTTTGGTAACAGAATCTTGGAAGTGTCACTGCTGTGTGTGTGTGTCCGTCGTCCCCCCGTTTATCTTTGTGAGAACTGAAGAGGGGGTTATGTCTGAGACACTTTCTCAAATTATCCCAAAGGTGCTTTTTCCAAAAGGCAACAAAAGGACTTTTTTTTTCTTTGAGAAAAGCTAATTGATGCAGAATGGAAGGATTCCTTTTTTTTTTTCAGTCATCTGGTTGTTTTAGTTTTCTGAGATGAGTTGAGGTTACTTGGGAGTTTATCCAGTTCCACTAGAACCGAAGAAGCTTCTTAGGTGAAAAGTGAAATGTTTTCAAAGAAAAAAAATGAAGGAAGTCCAGCTGCCTTTTGGAAAAAGCACCTTTTAGGGTACCCAGACTCCAATTTCATTTATCTGACATTGCCTCGCTTCCTCCTGTTCAAGGTTATTTCTACTGCCTTTTAGTTCAACTGTTACATTTGAGGTAGAGCGTAAGATTATTTTTACACTGCATATATCCTGCTTTGAACCTATACCTGTGAATCCTTTTAAGTTATATGGACAACCAGTGACTTAAAGCTAATGCACAAGGTACAGCCATCTAAAAAACAGAAAGCTCAAATTCGTTCCTTTCTGTCATGATAGAAGGTTTGAGACCCATAGAGTCACACCTGTCTACCCTACAATTGAAAACTCCCAGTAAGGAGGAATCTGGTCATGCTATCTCTTTGGATGGTCCATATATGGGTAATTCTTGATTTACAAGCCCAATTGGGACCAGGATTTCTGTTACTAAGCAAGGCGGTTAAGGGAGTCCCTTCCAATTTTATGGTCTTTTTGCCATGGCTGCTAAGCAAATTGTTGCAGTTGTTAAGTGAATTGTGAGGTTGTTAAGCGAATCCAGCTTCCGGCATTGACTTTACATGTCAGAAGCAGGCCTGGAAGGTCACACGTGGCAATCCTATGAGCCACGTAATGCTGCATCTGTGGTAAATACATGCCTGTTACCAAACTGCCAAGTTTTCATCAAGTGGCCATGGAATGCTGTGATGGTCATACGGACCGTTTGCAAGTCCCTTTTCTTAATGTCATTGTTAAGTTTGAGCAGTCACTAAATGAACAGTAGTAAGTTGAGTGGAACTACTGTGTTTTCCCAAAAATAAGACCCTGTCTTATATATTTTTTTTGCCACCAAAAAAGGCATCAGGTCTTATTTTGGGGGGATGTCATCCATTGAGACTTCACTTGTGTGCATCGCCCCCAGCCTCCTTTTCGCTATCAGAGGCCTTCAGGAACTTCTTTCTCTGTGGCCGGCAAGGTTTTTCTGGAGGCCTCTGCAGCCAATATCAGAGCTCCGGATCGATGAAGGCTGCAGAGGCCTTCAGGAAAGCCTTGCCGGCTGCAGAAGAAATGGGCCAGTGAGGCAGGTGTCGGGGTGTGCGAAGTCTGGCTGTAACTGTCCGAAGGCAAGTAGCAAGGCAGCTCCACTCCACCCCCATCCCCACCTTAGCTTAATTTTTACCTGTGCAGCCTGAAGTGGGTGGGGTCTTAATTAGGGCTTATTTTGGGGATAGGACTTATATTGGGCGCACGTGTAAAAATCAAGCTACGATTTCATTTCGGGGTAGGTCGTATTTTCAGAGAAACACGGTAATTCCTCCTGTAAGAATTACTGGGCTGGACACACCATCTCAACAGCCTTATTGTCCTCTCTCTCCATGGCTTTTGGTGCACACAGTTGAGATGGTTATCCAAGTCAAGAATCCTGGTTTAATAGACCGGGCAGCTGTCCTGGGGTTTGCTGGTTAAACTAAGCTGAAAAGCTGCTGGATGACTGCCTCCACCAGCCTGGAACGGCTCTTTGGTCTTAAAAAGATTTGCCACGTCTCCAAATGCAGCAATTGCACAGATGTTTAAGCACATCTGTAGCCAGGCGAAGGAATGAAATCTTTCCCGCATGGGCAATATAATAATTGAGTATTGATCTGTCCTGCTACCTACTGCAAAGCCAGAGATGCAGAAACAAGACGGATGTTTTTAGAAGGATTTATTATTAGAAATATGCCTTTGATTTGCCTTGTCCATAACAAAGTGCCTGCACTGTAAACTGTTAAACTAACTCCCCACCTCTGAATACGTTAATAGCCCTCTTTGCGGGATACCACCGGGGAGGGGGGGGGAACCCTGCTGAAAATGTAAGAGGGGTGAAAAATGTTAAATGCCACCACCAAATGCTCTCGCTGCTCAGAAGGAAAATTAGCATCAAGACAGCAGCCTTGGTCCAAAACCCATTTGCCCAATTGGAGAAACGAAAAAAACTCCACACAGCCTCGAGAATGCAAAGCTTGCCTTCCGATTGCTGTGAGTGACTCACACCCAAACAGATGCAGTTTCTCCATCTTTCCTTCCCTTAATGTCCGAATGGCACCTTTCCTCGAATCTAGCACTGTAGATTCAGCTTGTTGGGAAGTTGACACAGTCAGTATTCTTTAACCAAAAACCAGCATTTTCAAGCCTACGAGGATTTGAACCAGCTCTGTTCTTTACTACCAGGAAGCCTCTGCTCCCTGGGGTTTTCCTGCAGAGGCCTGCTCTTATTTTAAATCTGATTTGAGTTTTTATTACTTGTAGGTCAGGAAGTTTACAGACGATAAAGAATCCAATACAAGAATGCCACTAGGAAGAAGTAAGCAATGAATTTGCCCTCTCCAGATTTAGTCATTTTTACTGTCGGGGTGAGGAAAAAAGTAAAATTGATCCTAACAAACCACTCGCTCCTTTAAAGCCACAGGAAAGTTACTCACGGCTCAGACTTAACTATGTTTCTAGGTTGTTTAGATCCTTGTCAGGTTGGTGTTTGGGAAACCCTTTTCTGCATCTCTCGGGCAGCAGAGTTTTTATGCTTTTTTCCCCCCTTTTCACTCAAGGCTCCAGGTCTATTTCATAGGAAAGAGGTTTTTAGCATGGATCCCCCGTTTAGCTTCCCCGAGAAGGGAGTGAGGTGCAAAGGAAAATGTTAGCTGGACGGCTCTACTTTCTGGTCTCAGGCAAGGAAGACGTGTGTCATCACGACTACAAAATTAGTTTTCGGGTTAATGGGGCAAGGAAAAGGGTTTGGAAGCCCACCCACCCCCTGCACCCATTTTTGAGGAAGATTAGGAAAAAAAAAAGAGACTCCAATTAGTGCATTTTCCTCTTTTTGGGTCCAAGGCGCTGCCGCCGTTGCTTGTAGAGGTGACGGAAAAGGATAAACGGTGCTGAAAGAAAAAAAAATGGAGGAAGGATGAGTTTTCGTTCTTGAGATCAGAAACTCTAACAGAAATCAAGGAACCATCCAGGCAGGACTTCTCAACCTTGGGGACTTTTAAGAGCCTTGGTAGTACAAGGGTTTAAGGCACCCTGTTATTAAGCTGCTTAAGACCAGCTGCCTGCAATTACTGCAGGGTTCGAATCTCGCCAAGGCTCAAGGTTGACTCAGCCTTCCATCCTTTCTAAGGTAAGTGAAATGAGGACCCAGTTTGTGGGGGCAATAAGCTGACTTTGTATAAAATATACAAAAGGATGAAGGCTATTGCTTAACGCATTGTAAGCCGCCCTGAGTCTTCGGAGAAGGGCGGCATATAAATCAAATTAAAAGAAAAGAAAAAGAAAAAGAAAAAGAAAGATGGGTGAACTTCAACTTCCAGAATTCCTCAGTTAGCATGGGGAACCATCCAGGCAGGGCTTCTCAACCTTTGGGACTTTAAGATGGGTGAACTTCAACTCCCAGAATTCTGCAGCCAGCATGGCTGACTGGAGAATTCTGGGAGTTGAAGTCCACTCATCTTAAAGTCCCAAAGGTTGAGAAATAGTGGGGAAGTCTATGAGGATAATAGACTTTCCTAAAGCTTGCTAAAAGATAAAGGTTCCCCTCGCACATATGTGCTAGTAGCCGTTCCCGACTCTAGGGGGCGGTGCTCATCTCCATTTCAAAGCCGAAGAGCCAGCGCTGTCTGATGACGATCCCATGGTCATGTGGCCAGTATGGCTAGCCATGTAGCTAAAGCTTGCTACAGAAGAGAAATTAATCTTGGTCACATCTTTAACAACTAATCTCCTTCCATGCTGCATCATGGCCTGTCAACTGATTTGCTATCTCCCATACTTTTATGAGCTCCTCGCATGGCCGGTGGTTGCTCGGCATCTTGGTTGTCTTCCTGGCCAACAGAGGTCAGGTAAAGGAGGGTGGGAATTGTGTAGATCTCACCAGCAAAACAAAACAGACAAGGAAAACTCTGGATACGAGACCCTCCCTGACCAGCCTGGCTTCTGTCCCAGCCCATAAGAGGGGTAACAGTGGCCAGAACATCTGTCCAAGGACTCCTCTCATGTGAACCCACCAGATGTCAAGGCAACGGCAATAAGGTGGAGTTCAAGATTTGCATCTCAGGATTTTATGATGCAGATGATCCTTATCAAAGATCTTCAGATCTTTGTTGGTTAGACCAGGGGTCTCCAACTTTGGCAACTTGAAGACTTGTGGACTTCAACTCCCAGAATTCCTCAGCCAGCTTTGCTTGTGTCTTCAACTCCCAGAATTAATGTTCTAAGTTCAAGATATACTACCGATATACCTTGTGTGTGTGGTATATAAGCTTTTTCTGGGGGGGACGGGGAAGCGGGGGATCGGGGGGAAACAGGACAGACGCCTCCTGCAATACCCTGCCGGTCAAAACAGGGCACGCGGAGGCCTTGTGAGGCCCCTGCACGGCCAGTTTTCAGCCTCCATGGCCTCCTGCTGTCAACTCGTAAAGCATCCCTAGCCTGCTCTCAAATTGCCATAGGCCAGGGGGGGATGGGAAACCGGAGAAACGCTCTCTCAAGGCTGTATCCCAGGGTTACCTACAGCAGCCAGAGGGGAGTGACTTCTACAACCCGCAAAATTGTTCCCTTGGCGAATGTGTTTGATGACACACCCTGGGGGGAGGGGGGAAAACAGGAACATAATTGGGGCGAAAATTATGTAGGGTCAGAGCTGGCTTCACTTGGGAACTGCCGACATTAAGCTCCTAATAAATAACTGGATTTCTTTTGAAGCTTGGCTTGAGGCTCATGATTTAATTAGGGCATCTGTCAGAACCCTGACATCTGCAGCACTCTGCTAGCCAAAAATAGGGAGGACGAGGAGACCGAGCCCACCCGCAGCCCATTTTGACCGGCAGAGGCACTACGGACTGGGCCTTTGATATTTCCAGGCTGGCCCCACGGGCCAGATTTAAGCACCGGATCTGGCCCACGGGCCTTGAGTTTGACACCCCTGGAATAGATGATATCCCTGCCAATTGAAAACTCACCTAAGAACAAGAAGATGAGATGGAGCTGCAGAAAGACAGAAAACGGGACGGTGATGGTCAGTGGATAATTGATGGTGAAGCTGAATTTTCCAGTGCTGTTGAAGATAGGAATGGCCTGGATCACGGCTACAGCTAAAAGCAGAAAGGAAAGGTTAAAAGGCCTTTTGGGGAAGAGCAGCATACAATGATAGAAACTGAGCTAAGCTTCGGAGGCCAGACAAAATTAGATTAGATTAACAGAGTTGTAAGGGACCTTGGAGCAGAGGTGGGTTTCAGCAGGTTCTGACCGGTTCTGGAGAACCGGTAGTGGAAATTTTGAGTAGTTCGGAGAACCGGTAGTAAAAATGCTGACTGGCCCTGCCCCCTATCTATTCTCTGCCTCCCGAGTCCCAGTTGATCAAGAGGAAATGGGGATTTTGCAGTAACCTTTCCCTGGAGTGGGGTGGGAATGGAGATTTTACAGTATCCTTTCCTGCCACGCCCACCAAGCCATGCCCAAAGAACCAGTAGTAAAAAATTTTGAAACCCACCACTGCCTTGGAGGTCATCTAGTCCAACGCACCACCCGACCAGGAGACCCTACACCATTCTGGACAGATGGCAGTCCAGTCTCTTCTTGAAAGCCTCCAGTGATGAAGCTCCCACAACTTCCGAAGGCAACTTCTGTTCCATGGGTTGATTGTTCTCACTGTCATAAAATTTCTTATTTCTAGGTTGACTCTCTCCTTGATCACTTTCCATCCATTCTTCCTTGTCTGGCCTTCAGGTGCGTTGGAAAGACAAGGTGGAGTAGATGCTTTCCAGGCAACATGACCTCAAGAGAAAGCTGCCTAAAACAAGATCAACTGAAATGCAACCTTCCAGTTTTGGCTAACTGTCCACCCTGGGATTTTTGAGTGGTCTCCCCTCTGAGGATCCATCATCCCAGCCTTCTCCAACATCAGAGCCCAGACAAGGCAGACCAGTTGCTGTCAAGTCAACACATCCTCAAGATTGTGGGATTTCTGAGTGGTCTCCCATTCATCAGCCCAGCCGTTTTGCGCTTCAGAGGTTGGGCAAGGCAGGGCAGGGGCTGCCAAGCCAACCTCCCCACAAGCTACAGTTCGTCCTTAACTTTTGACCACAATTGGGATTAGAGTTTCCACTGCTAATCAAGTTGGCTGTTAAGTGAACCATGGCTGATTTTACAACCTCCCTTGCCAAGGCTAAATGAATCATTGTTGTTAAGTGAATCACAGCAAATCTGATTTCCCCCTTTGACTTGGAAGCCAGTTGGGAAGGTCACAAACAGTGATCAACCAACACCCGGGATCAGTGGTGGGTTTCAAATTTTTTTTACTACCGGTTCTGTGGGTGTGGCTTGGTGGGCGTGGCATAGCTTGATGGGCGGGGCAGGGGAAGGATACTGTAAAATCTCCATTCCCTCCCCACTCCAGGGGAAGGTTACTGCAAAATCCCCATTCCCTCCCCACTCCAGGGGAAGGATACTGCAAAATCCCCATTTCCTTCCCACTCCAGGGGAAGGATACTGTAAAATCTCCATTCCCTCCCCACTCCAGGGGAAGGATACTGCAAAATCCCCATTCCCTCCCCACTCCAGGGGAAGGATACTGCAAAATCCCCATTTCCTCCCCACTCCAGGGGAAGGATACTGTAAAATCCCCATTTCCTCCCCACTCCAGGGGAAGGATACTGCAAAATCCCCATTTCCTCCCCACTCCAGGGGAAGGTTACTGCAAAAGCCCCATTCCCTCCCCACTCCAGGGGAAGGTTACTGCAAAAGCCCCATTTCTTCCCGATCAGTTGGGACTTGGGAGGCAGAGAATAGATGGGAATGGGGCCAGTCAGAGGTAGTATTTACCGATTCTCCGAACTACTCAAAATTTCCTCTACCGGTTCTCCAGATCTGGTCAGAACCTGCTGAAACCCACCTCTGCCCGGGATGCACAAACCATCCTAAATATACGCGAGATACCAGGTGCCAGAATTCTCATCATGAGACCTTGGGGATGTTGCAATGGTCGTAAGTGCGAGGAACAGTTGCAAGTCTCTTTTTCCAGTGCCGTTATAACTTTGAGCGGCTGCTTAACGAATGGTTGCAAGTCAAGGACTATCTGTGCTTGTATTTCGGGAGAGAAAGAGGAACAATACAGGTAGTCCTTGAATTACGACCACAATTGAGCCCAACATTTCTGTTGCTAAGCAAAACGTTTAAGTGAGTTTCGCCCCATTTTACGACCTTTCTTGCCACAGTTGTTAAGTGAATCACTGCGGTTGATAAGTTAGTAACCCAGTCGTTAATTGAATCTGGTTTCCTCATTGACTTTGCTCATCAGAAGGTCGCAAAAGGGGATCAAGTGACCCCGGGACACTGCGACCGTCATAAATATGAGGCAGTTACCAAGCTTGTCTGAATTTTGATCATGTGATCATGGGGGTGCTGCAAAGATCATAACTGTGAAAAATGGTCCTAAGTCACTTTTTTTCGGTGCCGTTGTAACTTTGAACGGTCACTAAATGAGCCATTGTAAGTCAAGGACTACCTGTATTCCAAGTGTGGTCTCACCAAGGCAGTATATCCACCAGGGGTAAGCTTCAAAAATTTTAGCAAGGGGTTCTCTGTCCGGCTGCTGGGTGGGTGTGGCTATGGTGGGCGTGGCCTAATCGGCCTCCTGCACCAGGGTGGGGGTGGGTGGGTGGCATTTTTGCCCTCCCCAGGCTCCAGAGGCTTTTCTCGAGCCTCCGGGAGGGCGAAAACGGCCTTCCCAAACTCCGGAGGTTTTTCGTCCTCTTTGAGCCTCAGGGCGCACCCTACACTTACCTGCATCCAAAACGGGCCGCGTGGGGATTCCTGGGAGGGGAGGGGCCAGGAGTGGGATTTGGGGGCTCTCCGAACTGCACAGAATCTTAGCTAGAGGTTCTCCCGAATCCCTGCGAATCCCCAGCAGCCCCACCCTTGTTATCCACTCATATTTTTCCCACATACCTTCTGCCAACATTCCCAGTGGATAGAGAGGCATCCATATGGTGTATCGAAGCCAAGTAAGAATTTTCCATTCTATATCAATGCTGGAAAGCAAATAGAAGGGATACCTAGAAGGAAACAAACCACCATCAAGTCATCTCTTATCGCTCACCTGGTTGGTGCAAGGCTGCAGGAGAAGGAAATGGGAGTGGATTAGCAACAACCACACCCTACATCTCATTGCTCAGCACACTGAAAGTGTTAGATGTTCCTTAGTAAACCTCATGTGTATTTTATACTGGCCTTAAAAATCAAGATTAAAAAGTTCACCTGACCAAATCAAGGTAAGACAAGCCAGAGATAGGTAAATTGACTGCTCTAAATTGAAGAAAAAAAAATCACAATTACTGTATTTTTCGGAGTATATTTTCACCCCAAAAAAGAGGGTGAAAATTTGGGTGCGTTTTATACTCTGAATGTAGACCCGCCCAGCCTCTCAAACATTTCAGAGACTGAAAAAAGCCTCTGAAAGAAGCTTCAGAAAAATAGCCTCCGAAACAGAGCTTCAGAAAAAAAAAGCCTTTTTTTCTGAAGCTCTGTTTCAGAGGCTTTCAGAGGCAGAAAAAAAAAAAGCAAAAAAAAAAAAAAAAGCAAGGCACAGAGCTCACAACCTGTTGCTAAAATTCACCTCTGTGAACAGCTGATTGGGGGTATTTCGGGAGGCTTATCCACCTGCCAATCAGCTTTTTTCTTATTTTCTTATTTTCTTTCCCCAAAACTAAGGTGCATTTTATACTCCGGTGCGTCTTATACTCCGAAAAATACGGTACTTTTGTTTCTACTTGGAAACTGCTTCTGGACTTTGTATTTGAGGTGCAAAAAATTAAACTTTTGATTTTGGGCTTTACTGATTACAGCAGTTACTGAAGAATGGAAGGGACCTTGTAGGTCATCTAGTCCAACCCCCACACCCTACATCATTTCTGACAGATGGCTGTCCAGTCTCTTCTTGAACCTCCAGTGATGAAGCTCCCACAACTTCTGAAGGCAACTTCTGTTCCATGGGTTGATTGTTCTCACTTAGATAAGTTTGTTGTTATAGAATTGGCTAGTTTATACTATTATGTAAAAGTGAAAAGATGAGGTTTGATGTTATTATCTTATTTTACTACATCAAAGGGAGACCGATATCATCACCTTCTTTTTCTTTTATACTCTTCCTCTCTTCTTCCCTTATTTTCCTACTATTTTCTTTTGCGTTTTATATTATAAACTAATAAAAAAAGGGGGGGAGATAAGTAGAAGCAATGCTACCTGTTCACCAGAAAAAAGGGCAATATTCTAAAAATATAGAGTTTTATTCTCCTGATCACAGAGGTTTAAAAGCAGAGGTTTTCTTAGAGATGCTGGGGATTAAACTACCGACCTCTAGAAGGTATAATTTGTAGCTCAGGGTTGGAGGAGCCTTGATGCTTTCTGAGCTGGTTTGTTTTCTTGAAGACTTTTCATTACCCAACTAGCTAGCAAATGCCATCTCCTTCTAGCACTGATGATGCTACTTAGTTGGGTAATGAAACATCTGCAAGAAAACCGGGCACCAAGGACTCCATGCTACCCACCTCTGTTTGCAACCAGTAAGAGGTGAAGCAATTGCAAGTGAGAGGTGCAAATGAAAATACAATGGTTAAGCTAAAGTTTCACAGAAAAGTTGTGGGCGGGGGGGTGGAGGTACCCCAAGATGATAATGGAGAGATGGCAACAGGCAAGAATCTTGCAAAGGATTTCAGGTACAACGGCCCCCTTCCTTTCCACCCCAAATACCTGATGATCTCAACCGTGCTCCAGATGTAGAAGATGAAGAAGACGACTGCTTTGCTCTGCATTTCTTCCACGCTTCCAAGAACTACAAACAATATAAAATTCCTCCCAAAGATCTGGAAAGGGGCCAAAAGAGAGATGCAGAGAGGTCAGTAATGGGAGGAAGGTTTAGCCCTTCCGAGATCAGATGCTTCAAATATACACTGCGAACAAGGAACAAATCCCAGTGAGATTCAGCCAAGCTTTTCGCAAGCTGCTGTCTTCAGAAGTTAGAATTCCAATGTCTTAGAATTCCCACCTATTTTAGGGATTGGGGAAGCAGGTATGTTCCTTTTCCCACCATGCAGAAGAGCTGTTGTGGGAATGATGGGGAAGAAGACCTGCGTTGCTAACCCATTCAGCTTCTGTCCCAGAAAACTAGACACGCGAGCTGAGCTCCGGTGCGCATGCGTGCGCCGGCCAACTGATTTTCAGGCCTTCTGGTCCCACCAGAAGTCGGGAAACACGCTGTTTCTGGCCTCTGGAGGGTCTCCGGGTGGGGTGGGGGGGTGAGGAAGGGCCGTTTTTCGCTCTCCCCAGGCTCCAGAGGCTTTCTAGGAGCCTGGGGAGGGTGAAAATGGCTTTCCTCACCCCCTCCCAGAAAAAATGCTTTTAAAAGTAAAAAAAATAAAAAGGCTCTGATGATCATGTGGCTCAGGTGGGCATTGGGGGGGGGAGCAGGGATTTTTGCTACCAGTTCTCCAAACCACCCGCCACCATCGCTACTGGATCGGGTAATCTGGTCCAAACCGGGAGCATTTCGCTCCGGGTTCAGATTCTTGTAGAGAACACAAGTTTGCAATAAACCTTTCATTTGAACTGCCTGGGCTTCCTAATTTTCCCATGTTTGACAGGAATTCTGGAAGTCCACCCACCCACCTTAAGGTAGAACTAGAATTCACCACCTCCTGGAGATTGGCCCAAAGTCATCCAACAGCTTTCCTGCCTAAGGGAGGACTAGAACTCACAGCTTTAAGGTTTCCAGTCTGATATTTTAAACTCTAATTTCCTCTAATGAAGCATCAAAGGCAGGAAGCTTTTGGAGAGCTCTCAGCCTATATATCAAAACTTTGCACATCATTAGATGCCCAAGACTCAGTCAAGAGAATTACTAGCCAGCAGAATGATGTAGTATACAATCCTTTGTCATTTCTACTCTAAGACAGAAAGTATTAAAGAGATATCTTTCATTGATCTCTTGCACTGACAAAACAAACCTTCAGCCAGCCCCATAAAAATGAGTTTTTAATGCTTTCCAAAGTGGTTTGCAAAGGGATTACCTGGATACAAACAGGAGCTAAAGGAGCTTTGACGAGGCCTATCAAGGCATTGACAATCTCCATCAAGGCAAACATCTGGCAGAAGTACATCATGTCCCCACTCATGTGGAAAGTATCTGAGAAAGAGTCTGCAAGAACATAAGATAAAGTACCTGTAATTGGACTGTGAAGGAAGGAGATCTACTAAACGCAAAGGGAATCAGGAATACATTTCAGAGCGATTTTAGGCATCTTGCAAAAGATAAAACTGCTGCAACTATTTCCATGGACTGTGAAGCACTTGTTTCAAATGTTTTGTACAATCCTACCCAACTAACATGGCCTACATTACATCGAAGATAGAATCATAGGGCTGGAAGAGACCTTGGAGTTCTTCTAGTCTAACCTGCTACTCAAGGCAGGAGATTTACACCATCCTGGTGAGAAATAGACTGCTTGCCCAGTCTATTTTTGAAAATTTCCAGTGATGGAGCACCCACAACTCCGGGAGGCAAGCTGTTCCATTGATTCTTTGCGCTGTTAAGAAAATTTCTCCTTAGTTCTAGATTGGATCTCTCTAGAATGATCTTCTGCCCATCACTTCTTGTCCTGCCTTCAGGTGCTTTGGAGAATAAGTCAGTCCCCTCTTCTCTGTCACAGCCCCTCAGGTATTGGAAGGAAGTTATCATGACCTTTCTAATCCTTCCCTTCGATAGGCTAGACCACGGCTGTCAAACTCCCGGCCTGCAGGCCAGATGTGTCACGTGCTGGCCACGCCCATGACCGGTTTGGCGAAGGGGGTGGGGAAGTCCCGATATGTCACGTGACGTTGCCGTGACGATGTGAGTTTGGACACCACTGGGCTAGTCACACCTAGCTCCCTCAACTCTGGATAGGATAGGATAGGATAGGATAGGATAGGATAGGATAGGATAGGATAGGATAGGATAGGACAGGACAGGACAGGACAGGACAGGACAGGACAGGACAGGACAGGACAGAACAGAATAGAATAGCTGAGTTGGAAGGGACCTTGGAGGTCTTCTAGTCAGGGCCGGATTTAGATGAAAAGAGGCCCTAGGCTATTCCACTTATGAGGCCCTTTCACCTATAGTGAAAGTATAATTTTAATTTTGCTAACAATTTGAATGTAGGGAATGTAGGCCCCTCTTGATCTTGAGGCCCTAGGCCGAAGCCTAGTTAGCCTATAGGAAAATCCGGCCCTGCTTCTAGTCCAACCCCCTTTCCTGCTTAGGCAGGAAACCTTATTCCATTTTCAGACAAATGGCTGTCCGGTCTCTTCTTAAAAACCTTCTTTTAAGGGAGGGAGGGAGGGAGGAAGGGAGGAAGGAAGGAAGGAATAACTGAGTTGGAAGGGACCTTGGAGGTCTTCTAGTCCAACCCCCTGCTTAGGCAGGAAACCCTACACCACTTCAGACAAATGGTTATCCAACCTCTTCTTTTTTTTTTTATTTTAAAACAAAACTTTATTATTAAAAAAAAAAAACATTTAAAACATACAAGTTTCTCTTAAAAACTTCCAGTGTTGGAGCATTCACAACTTCTGGAGGCAAGTTGTTCCACTGATTAATTGTTCTAAGTGTCAGGAAATTTCTCCTTAGTTCTAAGTTGCTTCTCTCCTTGTTTAGTTTCCACCCATTGCTTCTTGTCCTGCCCTCAGGTGCTTTGGAGAATAGCTTGACTCCCTCTTCTTTGTGGCAGCCCCTGAGATATTGGAAGACTGCTATCATGTCTCCCCAGTCCTTCTTTTCATCAAACTAGACATACTCAATTCCAGCAATTGTTCCTTGTATGTTTTAGCCTTCAGATCCCTAATTATCTTTGTTGCTCTTCTCTGCACTCTTTCCAGGGTCTCAGCATCTCTTTGTGTCATGGTGACCACAACTGAATGCAGTATTCCAAGTGTGGCCTCACGAATGCAGCATAAACGATCCTATCATTTCTTGGGATCTTGATGCTATTCTTCATTTGATACAGCCCAGAACTGCATTGGTCTTTTTGGAAGCTGCAGCACACTGCTGGCTCATACCTAAGTAGTGATCTACAAGGGCCTCTAGATCCCTCTCCCAGATCTTCTCTCAGACCCACCACCCAAAGTATTATTAATAAGTGGAAGTGCTAGGAATTAGCCCTAGAGTTAAAAGTCTGTAGAGATTCTCAGTCATCCAGATCACAACTGGGAATCTCTACAGACTTTTAGCTATACAATTTGGGATGAACAACCTTTGAATAGTGTGGGAGTAGAAATGGATTTCCAGAGAGGAAAAAATGGCAGACTACAGGAACCAGGAGCACCACTCAGGTGACCCTGAGGACACAGATCAACCTCTAAGGGCTTCAATGATCCTCTAAAAGGATGCAAATGACCAGCTGTCTGCAAGGAATATAAATCCTTCCATTCCCCACTCTCCCGTCACAGCTGAAGAAGCTTCTTGGATGAGAAGCGAAACGTCTTCAAAAGAAAAAAAAGAAGAGGTCCAGTTGCCCCCTGAAAAAGCACCTTTGGGACAACCATGACCTGGATGACTGAGAATCTCCACAGCAGTGTTTCTCAACCTTGGAAGCATGAAGATGGGTGGACTTCAACTCCCAGAATCCCCCAGCCAGCGTTGCTGGCTGGGGGATTCTGGGAGTTGAAGTCCACCCATCTTCAAGCTACCAAGGTTGAGAAGCACTGCTCTACAGGCTTTTAGTATACAATTTGGGATGAAGACCCTTTGAATGATGTGGGAGTAGGAATGGATTTCCAGAGGAAAAAATTGCAGGCTACAGGAACCAGGAGCAGGTCTCAGGTGATCCTGAGGGGACAGATAAGCCTCAAAGTGCTTCAAGGACCTTCTAAAACAGGGGTGTCAAACTCACGTCGTCATGTTGTTGTCACATGATGTATCGCAACTTTTTTCCCTTTGCTAAACCGGGGGTGGGCGTGGCCAGTATGTGATGCATCCAGCCCATTCCCCAGTCTCCTGTCAGAGCTGAAGAAGCTTCTTGGATGAGAAGTGAAATGTCTTGAAGAAAAAACAAGAAAGTCCAGTTGCCTCCTGAAAAATAGCCCTAGAGTTCTTTGCTTAAAACACAATCTTCTTCCAATGATACAGCAACGTATTGAATTTAAACCAGAGTTGTTCCTACTGGGTACCTTTCCAGAAAAAATTAGTAAGGAAAATGTATATTTGATCATACATGTAATAACAGCTGCAAGAATTGTGTATGCTCAAAATTGGAAGTCAGAGAAAATACCTTTGGAAGAAGAAGTAATAACAAAAAATTTAGATTGTGCAGAAATGAATAGATAACTCTGATGATTAAAGATAAGGAAGAATCAGAATATTTTAAAACATGGAATTATTTTTATAGTTGGTTGGAAAAGAGATATATGTCAGCATTCTGATGCTGCCATAAAAAGGAGGAGACGAGGCTTGACTTTTCACCTACTTATTTTCTCTGTAGATAATATCCCCTAGGAGATGGGATGGGAGTGGGGGCATTCCTGTGGGTTGAGGTCAGAAGCTGGGGAGACTGACTTGGAAGATGGCCAATGAGAAGATGAGAATTGGGGAACGGAAAGGGAAGGGTTTGGGGGTCAGAGGGTTAGTATAGGCTACGACGAAGTCGGGGCCAGATCTGTTGTACTCAATAAATGAAATATTTCAGCAAAGATTAATCGTTTGGGAGTGCAATTTATTTGAGATGACATCGAAACCTGACAATATAAATGACTGATAACATAATTATGTATAAATGATGATTACAACATTGATTTAGCAATGAACTGAAGGACCCAGATTGTGGGGGCAATAAGCTGACTTTGTATAAATATACAAAAGTATGAAGGCTATTGCTTAACGCATTGTAAGTCACCCTGAGTCTCCGGAGAAGGGTGGCATATAAATTAAAGCAAAAATTTTTTTAAAAAAAATGTTAGAATGGTTTGGAAGAAGATGAAGATAGAAGAAACTTATGGAAGATGGAGAAGAAGCCTAGAAGATAACACCAAGATGTCACAGGGAAGGGAGGATTGATGTATTAAATGTTTGTTTGCCTTAAAAAATAAAAATAAAAATGCTAAAAAAACAACAACACAATCACAGAGCAGAGGTGGTGCAGTGGTTAGAGTGCAGTACTGCAGCTACTTCAGCTGACTGCTAGTTCAGCAGATCAGCAGATCAAATCTCACCGGCTCAAGGTTGACTCAGCCTTCCATCCTTCCGAAGACCCAGATTCTGAAGACCCAGATTGTTGGGGGCAATATGCTGTTTAGTATACTGTCGATTGTTGTAAGCCCCCCAGAGTCCTTGGACAGTGGGCGGCATAGAAATATGATGAATAAATAGTGAAATAAATAAATAAATAAATAAACCTTCTTCCAACGAGTTACGATTTTCCCAGAAGGACCAACTACAGAGGTTGAACATGGGACCTGGAGCAGATCAAACCACCGGCCTCGCAAGGCACCTCTCCCTTAAACCCACTCTAGTTTCTTGGGCAGGTAGACAAGGAGGAGAAGCATAAACTGCGCCACTTACCTTTCCCCAGGATGAAGAGCCGGACAGTCATGTTCACAAAGATCCAGGAAAAGCCCAGGAACTGTACGAGGTTGTACATGAACAAATAGCCTCTCTTCAAGTGTCGGAAAGCTGCAAGGGGTTACAGAACCAAGTTAGCAAAAAGTGAAGGACAGACGTCTTTGGATGGTCAACTGCCAAAGTGGAGCCACTTACGATCTTTGGGGGTTCTGTTCTTGATACTGATTTTGTTTATCCGTTCTTCTTCCTAGACGTTAGAGAGAGAGAGTGAGAGAGAGAGAGAGAGAGAGGGAAAGAGAGCATGAAAACTGGTACGTGGAATGGGAATCCAGAAGGGACCCAGTCTTGTGGTTGATACATTATTTGTAAATAACCGGCTGCTCTTTGGTATGCCAAATGGATTGGCACACAAACAACTCAGAAAGCCTTACGGCAGGAAAAATGCAACGTAACGCATGATTTCATTTGCCTGCCTTACCAAATCCAGCAGAGGGCATGATCCATCCTCTAGGTCAGGGGTCTCCAACCTTGGCAACTTTAAGACTTGTGGACTTCAACTCCTAAGAACACCGCTTGGGGAGGGGGGGGGGCGAAAGCCCTACTAAGAAGGTATATACAAAAAGTATGAAGGCTATTGCTTAACGCATTGTAAGACGCCCTGAGTCTCCGGAGAAGTTCGTTCTCACAGGGAGGGACTACTCAGGGTACCGTCAGTCAAATGATGCCGACTGGCGACTCCCAGGGGGAGGGCCTTCTCTGTGGGGGCTCCAACCCTTTGGAATGAACTGCCCCCGGAGATACGGAATATCCCTGATCTCTGTGCTTTCCGCCGTGCCCTCAAAACCCTGATGTTCCAACAAGCGGGGCTAAACATATGAACATGTGAATGATTTTTTAAATGTGATCTAATTCTGGGTTTTATTTAATTGGGCCAAACTATGTTATAATAATAATTTTAATTAGCAATTTTATGATGTATCTATATTTTTCTTGACTGTACACCGCCTTGAGTCCTACGGGAGAAAGGCGGTATAGAAATATAATAAATAAATAATAAATAAATAAATATAAATCGAACCAATAAATAAATAAATAAATTTTCACACTTACGGCCGTTGCAGCCTCTCCATGGTCATGGGATCAACATTTGGACACCTATTTATGACCGTGTCCCGCGGTCATGCTTTTGTGACCTTCTGGGGAAGCCAGATTCACTTAACAACCGTGTTACTAATTTAAGAACTGCAGTGATTCCCATAACAAGTGTGGCAAGAAAGGTCATAAAATGAGGCAAAACTCAGTTAAGTGTTTCACTTAGCCACATAAATGTTGGGCTCAATTGTGGTCGTATGTCGAGGATTCTGAATATCTGTACTCTGTTATTCTGAGATGCTTTCACAAACTGGAAAGAAAAACCTAGAGCCATCTCCCCAACTTTAAAGCCGTATTTAAGCAACAGAAGTCCTTCATGCCTTAACAACTCAAATCCGCATAGATCACCTATTTTTGTTTAGTGACAGGCTGCGAGAGTGTTAACAACTGTGGCAAGAAAGGCCATAAAATGAGGCAAAACTCAGTTAAATGTTTCACTTAGCAACAGAAATCTGGGGCTCAATTGTCATAGGTCGAGGACTATCTGTATTTCTGTACCTCTGAGACAGAAAAAAAAAACAAAAAAAAACACTTTTACTCAATTTAAACGGAAAGCTGGCAAATGGCCCAGGGCTGCTGAGAGGCCCGTTTTCTCCTCCAAATGCCAAGGATTGAAGTACAAAGTGATAACAAGATTTGGCAATTTTTTTTCAAGCCCCGAGCTCTCCTGGATGTTGGCCAAAAAAAAAAATACTTTAAAAAAAAAAAAAGCAAGACACGATCTTGCAAGATTTTGGTGATCTGGCCTGATCTCAACTGAGATATCAAGAAATTTCAGAATTGTGAAAGTTTACCAGCACTTACACAAGAACACAGGTATTGCACAAGATCAGTTAATTTGGAAAGAGTCGTGTTTCTTTGTTTTTCATTCTACTTTTTAATTTAATGCTGGGGTTCTGCGGATGCCAGCTAAGAGTTACCTGGGGCAAATTCATAATGTTATATATGACAGTTGCACCGGTTTTCAACTGCAAGATTTAAGAGACATCATCCAAAGCATTTTTTTTAGACCTGGGAAAATACCACACTTATAAGGACAGGGTTTCCCAACCTTGGCAACTTTTAAGACCCGTGGACTTCAATTCCCAGAGCTCTCCATTTATTAGCGTCATGACTTATGACTGTAATGGACAGGCTCCATTAAGGTCATAAGTCAAGGACTACCTGCAGAATGCTGAGTACAGCACATGAATTACAGCCTCTTTTTTTTTTTTTTTTAATTTGATTTATATGCCGCCCTTCTCCGGAGACTCAGGGCGGCTTACAATGCGTTAAGCAATAGCCTTCATACTTTTCTATATTTTTACAAAGTCAGCTTATTGCCCCCACAAACTGGGTCCTCATTTTACCTACCTTAGAAAGGATGAAAGGCTGAGTCAACCTTGAGCCTGGCAAGATTCGAACTTACAGTAATTGCAGACAGCTGGAGTTAAATTACAATGCATTAGTCTGCTGAGCTATCCAGGCTCTTGACGGGAAGGTTTGGGCAGATCTGACAGGTGGGCTCTGGGCTGAAAAATTCTTTCCTTAATGTCCACTGGAGAAGTCCTCTCTTCCCGACGTGCAGTGTCAGCCACCTGCCCTCACCTTGGCCTTCAGTTCCAACTCGGCATCCGATTCGTCCAGCCATCGGTCAAAATCCGGAGCGAGAAACAGTGGACGCTTCTCCTGCTTGGTCAGCCTCTCCCACCAGTGGCTCTCCTTCTTCTTCACCGTGATGTTCAGCTGCCTTTGGGTCACTTTATACACCGGCTGAAAGAGCAGGAGGGGCGAGAAAGCAGACACCCGTTTAAGGAAAAGGCAGGGGTGGGATTCAAAAATTTTAGCAACCGGTTCTCTGCCCAGTTGTCGGGTGGGCGCCTACTCGGCCCCCTGAACCATGGTGGGGGAAGGCGTTTTCGCTCTCCCCAGGCTCCAGAGGCTTTTCTCGAGCCTCCGGGAGGGTGAAAACGGTCTCCCCCGGGCTCCAGAGATCCTCCGGAGGCTGGAAACGAGCCTGTTTCTGGACTTCCGGTAGGCCCGTTTTTCACCCTCCCCAGGCTTCGGAGGCTTTTCTCAAGCGTCTGGGAGGGTGAAAACAAGGCTCCTGAGGCCCGTTTTTCGCCCTCCCCAGGCTTCGGAGGCTTTTCTCAAGCCTCTGGGAGGGCGAAAACAGCTTCCCACAGGCTCCGGAGGCCCGTTTTTCGCCCTCCCAGAGCCTCTGCGCAGGCGCTGCACTTACCAGGCATCCAAAATGGGCCGTGTGGAGACTCCTGGGAGGAGAAGGGAGGGGGGGCAGGGTCAGCCAGTCCTTGCAGCTACCGGTTCGGCGAACCAGATTAAAATTAACATCCAGTTCTCCCAAACTGGTCCGAAATGGCTGAATCCCACCCTTGGGAAAAGGGGCTTCGGTGAAAATGCACCTTTAAAAAAAAAATAGCAGGCTATGCTTGAACATGGTATGTTTTATGGGACATTGCAAATACAAACCAGAAAGTGCACCATTGCAGCTGCCATTTTGACTTTTTTGACCACGCAGCACTAACCTTCCCAATAAATACAGGTAGTCCTCGACTTTCGACCAAAATTGAGCCCAAAATTTATGTTGCTAAGTGAGAAACTTGTTCAGTGAGTTTTGCCTCATTTTACGTCCTTTCTTGCCACAGTTGTTAAGTGAATCACTTCAGTGGATAAGTTAGTAACCCGGTTGTTAAGTGAATCTGGCTTCCCCATTGACTTTGCTTGTCAGAAGGTCGCAAAAGGGGATCACGTGACCCCGGGACACTACGACCATCATAAATATGAATCAGTTGCCAAGCGTCTGGATTTTGATCACATGACCTTGGGATACTACAAAGGTCGTAACTGTGAAAAATGGTCATAAGTCACTTTTTTCAATGCTGTTGTAACTTTGAACTGTCACTCAATGAACTATTGTAAGTTGAGGACTAGAATAGAATAACAGAGTTGGAAGGGACCTTGGAGGTCTTCTAGTCCAACCCCCTGCTTAACAGGAAACCCTACTACCTGTATGTGTTTTCCAACATGCAACATTTTCCAGTGGATGTGGCCTTCAAACTGAACCCTTATTATGGGGCCAAGAAAGACAAAACTGTTTATAAGAAATAAGAAGTTAAAATGGTACTGAAAAACTGTGACTTATGACCAGTTTTCACACTTACGACTGTTGTAGAATCCCCAGGGTCACGTGATCAGAATTCAGACACCTGGCAACTCATATTTGTGACAGTCACAGTGTCCCAAGGTCCCAAGATCCTCTTTTGTGACCTTCTGAGCATACTGCAAAATCCCCATTCCCTCCCCACTCCAGGGGAAGGATATTGCAAAATCCCCATTCCCTCCCCACTCCAGGGGAAGGATACTGCAAAATCCCCATTCCCTCCCCACTCCAGGGGAAAGATATTGCAAAATCCCCATTCCCTCCCCACTCCAGGGGAAGGATATTGCAAAATCCCCATTCCCTCCCCACTCCAGGGGAAGGATACTGCAAAATCCCCATTCCCTCCCCACTCCAGAGGAAGGATAATGCAAAATCCCCATTCCCACCCTACACCAGGGAAAGGATATTCAAAATCCCCATTCCCTCCCCACTCCAGGGGAAGGATACTGCAAAATCCCAATTCCCTCCCCACTCCAGGGGAAGGATACTGCAAAATCTCCATTCCCACCCTACTCCAGGGGAAGGGTACTGCAAAATCTCCATTCCCACCCTACTCCAGGGGAAGGATATTGCAAAATCTCCATTCCCACCCTACTCCAGGGGAAGGATACTGCAAAATCCCCATTCCCATCCTACACCAGGGGAAGGATATTGCAAAATCCCCATTCCCTCCCCACTCCAGGGGAAGGATACTGCAAAATCCCCATTCCCACCCTACTCCAGGGGAAGGATATTGCAAAATCCCCATTCCCTCCCCACTCCAGGGGAAGGATACTGCAAAATCCCCATTCCCACCCTACTCCAGGGGAAGGATACTGCAAAATCTCCATTCCCACTCCACTCTGGGACCAGCCAATGACGGTATTTGCCAGTTCTCCGAACTACTCAAAATTTCTGCTACCGATTCTCCAGAACCTGTCAGAACCTGCTGGATTTCACCCCTGCTTAGGATCATTTTTCAGCATCCCCCATGGTCATGTGATTTACGTTTGGATTGCTTGACAACTTGGTTCATATTTATGATGGTCGCAATGTCCCGGGTGTCATTTGCGGCCTTCTGACAAGCGAAGTCAATGGGGAAGCTGGATTCACTTAACAACCGGGTGACTAACTTATCAACTGCAGTGATTCACTTAACAACTGTGGCAAGAAAGGTCGTAAAATGAGGCAAAACCGCATTAACTGTTTTGCTTGGAAATGGAACTTTGGCGCTTAATTGTGGTCGGAATTGGAGGACCATCTGTATAATTTCCAATTATTTGGGGGAAGACTGTGGCGTCCTTCAGTGATTCAAAACAACTTAGCTTCTTTATTTTTTTTCCTGGCTGTTGATCCCTTTCAACCTATCTGGCCAGCAAATGCACTACGCAGAGACAATCTGACCATCGTGTGATTGTACAATTAAATATAAAATTATGCAAAAATAATTAAATGCATTGGAACTCTCTGAAGATTATCACACTTTTTAGGTTTGGGAGCATGTCTGACGAAAGTTATGAGACTTTGAGCGATGGGTGAAATCTCCCCGGATCAGGTGATCACTTAACTGATACTAGATTTGGCATTTGGGTGAGATTCCGCCTATTTTGAATTAAGGTATGTGTCGCAACTTGCTTTCTGGAAAGGGTGCATGGCTTCTCCTTGGAAAGATTTTAGTGTCTACAGTGACAATAAAGCTTTTAGCGCAAAAATTGGAATTACTCCAGAACTAAAGCAAGCAGTAAATTGCTACAGAAGACCATTAAAATCAATCCAAATCTGTTATAGAGAATTATCAGATTAACAGAGTTGGAAGGGACCTTGTAGGTCATCTAGTCCAAACCCCCCACCTAAGCAAGAGACCCTACACCATTTCTGACAGATGGCTGTCCAGTCCCTTCTTGAAAGCCTCCAGGGATGAAGCTCCCACAACCTCTGAAGGCAACTTCTGTTCTGTTGGTTGATTGCTCTCACTGTCAGGAAATTCCTCCTTATTTCTAGGTTGAATCTCTCCTTGGTCAGTTTCCATCCATTATTCCTTGTCCTGCTTTCAGGTGCTTTGGAGAATAGGTTGACCCCCCTCCTCTCTGTGGCAGCCCCTCAAATATTGGAAGACTGCTATCATGTCTCTCCTGGTCCTTCTCTTCACTAGACAAGCCATGTCCAGTTCCTCCAACCGTTCATCGTATGTTTTAGCCTCCAACATGAAACTGATATATTATTGACTGCGAGGAACTCTCTAGAACAAGGTGTCCAACCTTGGCCATTGTAAGACCTGTGGACTTAACCAGGCTGGCTGAGGAATTCTGGGAATTGAGGTCCACAGGTCTTAAAGTTGCCAAGGTTGGATACCCCTGTTCTGGAAACAACCATCCTTAGCTACCCATGCCTGAGACACTATTGTCAGTTTACCATAGTCATTTTAGATGGGGAACATGGGCCCTGGGAAGACACCAGCTGAGGAAGGCTGCTGCAGGGTCCAGAAATAACTTTCAAATCAAGATATATAAAGCTTTCTGGTTTTACCCAGGAACAAGCTAGTTCCTCATAAGACTGAGGTCAGGAAAACAAACAGCTTCTCCAGAAACCAGGTTATTCTGTGTCAGATGGGTTGTATACACACACACACACACACACACACACACACACACACACACACACACACAGAGAGAGAGAGAGAGAGAGAGAGAGAGGGAGAGAGAGAGGGAGAGAGCGCAACAACCAGCTGTTTGGTGATTGGACAGTTGAATTTAAAGATGGTGCAATTACCAAAAGTGTACAAGATCAGGCTTTTTCCTAATGTTCCCCTGGATTTTGTACATTTTATTTATTACAATTGAGTTTGCCTTATGGTCATTTCTAATTGAGCCAATCATTCGCCTGTATTCCCAGGATGCTTAAATTTCACTCCAGCAGTTAGAACAGAAAATAGAAATAGAAATAGAAATAGAAATAGAAATAGAAATAGAAATGTAGAGTAGAGTAGAGTAGAGTAGAGTAGAGTAGAGTAGAGTAGAGTAGAGTAGAGTAGAGTAGAGTAGAATAGAATAGAATAGAACAGAATATCTCACAACAACAGAAATTTTGGGCTTAATTGGTGTCATAAGTTGAGGACTACCTGTACAAAGTAATATAAAGGAAGAAAAAAGAAAAAGAAATCACCGAAAAAGGAAAAAATGCAAGAAAAAAAAAGTTGAAGAAAAACAGGAAAGAAAAAAGATAGAGAGCTTCCAATATTCTTGACAGCCATAATAAGTACAAATGTATTTTAATTTCTCTCTCTCTCTCAATTAACTCTTCTTTCTGTACCCTATCTGATCATCAAACCATAAATCATACATTTATTTTTTTTGACATTTTCATGCAAAAGGTCCTTAAAGATGTTTCCAGTCACCAATAAATGCAGATACTGTCTTTTTTCTAATAAAAAAATCAATTTATTCATTGCAGCAAAACCTGCCAACTTCGCCCTGCGTAGTGGGTGGTGTCAAATCTTTCCACCTCTGTACACATAGTAATCTCGCCACGTACGCTATGGGCCTCCTGCCCTTATTGCTGACCGCACAAACTTGCCTACAACTTGCAGGGCCTGAGATTTACATGGCTGGCAAACTTCATAAGCCACATTCAGGAGAGGCTGGAAAGACCAGAATTTCTAGTCTGGGTGCAAATATGATTGAGCAATTCAGGGGAGCCAATTCTATCTGGAGGGTGGTTGGATCATTTCATCACACCTTCCAATGCAATTGTGGTTGTTATGTGTCCATCATGCTTGTATCCAAAGAGCCAAAGCTTCTGCAATAAAACCTAGATCCAGTTCTGTGGGCACAAGATCCCTGGAAATACCAGCTGGGCTTTTTCAGAAATCTGATGTTTGATAAGGATTCTTGCTGCAATGTTCTATTACACAGAGGTGTCCAACCTTGGCAAGTTTAAGATGTATGGACTTCAATTCACAGAATTTCTCAACCATCCAACCTTGGCCACTTTACACTTGTGGACTTCAACTCCCAGAATTCCTCAACCATCCTTGGCCACTGTTAAGATATATGGACTTCCACTCCCAGAATTCCTCAACCAGCCAACCTTGGCCACTGTTAAGATGCGTGGACTTCAACTCCAAGAATTCCTCAGCCATCCAACCTTGGCAAGTTTAAGATGTGTGGACTTCAACTCCCAGAATTCCTCAGCCATCCAACTTTGGTCACTGTTAAGATGTGTGGACTTAAACTCCCAGAATTCCTCAGCCATCCAACCTTGGCAAGTTTAAGATGTCTGGACTTCAACTCCCAGAATTCCTTAACCATCCTTGGCCACTGTTAAGATATATGGACTTCAACTCCAAGAATTCCTCAGCCATCCAACTTTGGTCACTGTTAAGATGTGTGGACTTCAACTCCCAGAATTCCTCAGCCATCCAACCTTGGTCATTGTTAAAATGTATGGACTTCAACTCCCAGAATTCCTCAGCCAGTCATGCTGGCTGAAGATTTCTGAGAGTTGAAAGTCCACAAGTCTTAAAGTGGCCAAGGTTGGACATCCCTGCTATTTCAGAAGACACAAGTTCTTTCTGGAACCCCCAAATACACAGAAATACATTTCCCTCCCAAAAAAGTCACATGCAAAATGTGACCTTCCTACAAGCCCATCAGGAACGGTGCTATGAATGACTGAATTTAATTGTTGCTACTCTTTAAATGATTTGCTTGTATTAAATAACTTAACTCTGTGTTTCTTAACCTCGGCAACGTTTAAGTTGGGTGGACTTCAAGTCCCAGAATGCACGCTGGCTAAGGCATTCAGGGAGTTGAAATCCACCCATCTTAACGTTGCCGAGGTTGACAAACAGTGACCTGGCTGATATCTTGCATGCCGTATCAGATCAAGGAGGTCAAAATTCATTCTGGGTTCACTCTGTACTAATATGTAATTGTTGTCCTGCTAATGCTTAACTGGGTGAGTTAAAAACCAACTGACTTCATTCACTCAACAGGCCAAGCCTGTTTAGGATTAACACGAGGTGTACGTCAGGTAAATTACATGGGGTCAGAGTTGGCTTGCTGTCAAGGTTCCAATGAGCCTCGAGCCAAGCTTCAAAAAGAAATCCAATTATTTATTAGGAGCTCCATGTCTTCCCACTGGCCCTAATCATGACTCTGTTTCCCCACTCCCCCCAGGGTGTGTCATCAATCACATTCACCAATGGAGCAATTTCACGGGTTGTAGAGATCACTCTCCTCCCGCCGCTGTGGGTAACCCTGGGAGACAGCCTTGAGAAAGATATGTCTGGAATGTGCTCTTGTCTTTGGCTGCCGTACTGTTTTGTCGGTTTCTCATGCCCCTTGCCTATGGCAACTTGAGAACAGGCCAGGGATGCTTTGCGAGTTGACAGTGTATTTGTGTAGGTCAGGGGGCAAAAGGCTGGCTTAGAGTTTTCTGCTTTGATGCTTTTGGGGATCTCCTGATCTGTCCCCGTCCACACACACACACAAACACAGCCAGCCGAGGGTTAAGGAAACACTTTGGCACACACCCAGGTCTTTATCTCCAACTTGGCAGTGATTTACACACCGTCTGCCAAGTGCGTTTATTTCCACAAAACAGAAAGATAAGATACTTAGCGTACAAAAAGTCCAATCAGAATAATATTTCTCTCAGCAGTTCCGGACGAGGCTTTAGTGACTATCCAAGGTTTACTTTTGTTCGTCACAAGGATCACTGGCCACCACCCTCTATTATATAGTCTCTGGGGTGTGGTCCAGTGACTCAGTTCTAATCCCTAGCACGCCTCCTGAGCTGCTGCAATCGTTTATCACGCCTTCGGAGGCGTGCGTCCAGGAATGATGTCTCTCCCTCACTCTCATCCAAGCCACCTGTCTCCCTGTTAATCTCCTCTCCCTCGGCCGGCACCTGAGACAGTGCCAGAGGGGAGGGGCCTGGAGAGGGAGGCCTGGCTGACTCCTCTTCCTCATGCTCGGAGCTTTCTTCCTCCGATGGGACAGGCTCAGAGGGCGGGGCCACAACATCTCCAAGAAACCACTCTTAAGGTGTAAACTTGGCCTGCATAGATGCATTTATAGGTCCATAGAAATCAAGTGGCATACAGGTAGTCCTTGATTTACAACAATTCAATTAGTGACCACTGGAAGTTACAACGGCACTGAAAAAAGTGACTTATGGCCATTTTTCAGACTTAGGACCATTGTAGCATCCCCATGGTCACGTGATTTACATTCAGATGCTTGGCAGCTGACTCATATTTATGACAGTTGCAGAGTCCCAGGGTCACGTGACGGTGATCCCCTTTTTTGCGACCTTTTGACGAGCAAAGTCAATAGGGAAGCCGGATTCACTTAACAGCCGTGTGATCCACTTAACAAATGCAGTGATTCCCTTATCAAATGTGGCAAGAAAGCTCGTAAAATGGGGCAAAATTCACTTAACACATGTCTCACTTAGCAACAGAAATTTTGGGCTCAATTGTGGTCATAAGATGAGGACTACCTGTATAGTGGAAAAGTGATTGAATTTATTGAACTGTGCTCTTAACAGTCCCAAAATAAAATGTTGGGCATCTTTTAACACATTGATATAGATAGATAGATAGATAGATAGATAGATAGATAGATAGATAGATATAGATATAGATAGATAGATAGATAGATAGATAGATAGATAGATAGATGTAACTATACACACACACACACACACACACACACACACACACACACACACACATATATATATATATATATATATATATATATATATATATATATATATATATATATAAATATATTATTAGACAGCAAGTAATTAACTCTTACCTGAGGGTTTACTGGATTCAAGAACTCAATCTGGAATGTGTAAATATTATCCCCTTTAGCTCCATGGCCATGAGCTAGAAAACCAAAAATATGCATCCTATTTTTAAAATTCTGCAAAAAATGATCTTTGAATTATAGCAAATCGGATCCTTCTCTAATTAGACACTAGCAGTTTCTAAGGAGACTTTCCAAATTAAATGTCAAAATGTCACGTTTCTCTTGAAAAGGGGGTGGCGGAACAGCAGCACGGAGAGAAGGAGAAGCTCGGAGAAAGAAGCATAATTTTGAGATTGTTTAGGGAAATAATTATTAAACATTCAGGCTTGAGCAGTGGTGAAATGTAAAATTTGTTACTACTGGTTCTGTGGGCGTGGCTTGGTGGGGGAGGTAATGTGACTGGGTGGGCGTGGCCAATTATTATTATTTTTTAACTTTTAAAACGATTTTTTCTACAACCTCTTGGGCGAAGAGGCTGTAAAAAAATGCTTTCAAAAGGCTCTGACGATCGCAGCTGAGTTGCCTGATCGGCAGAGACTTTTTTTCTTTTAAATGCCTCTGACGATCAGGTAACTCAGCTGGGATCGTCAGAGACATTTAAAAGAAAAAAAACGTTTTTTTTCTTTTAAAAGCCTTTGACGATCCCAGCTGAGCCTCACGATCATCAGAGGCTTTTTTTTTTACTTTTAAAAGCATTTTTTCGGCCGAAGAGGTTGTAGAAAAAATGCTTTTAAAAGTAAAAAAAAAAGCCTCTGATGATTGTGCGGCTCAGCTGGGCATGGGCGGGGGGGGCAGGGATTTTTGCTACTGGTTCTCCGAACCACCCGCCTCCCTTGCTACCGGATCGGGCGATCCGGTCCGAACCGGGACCATTTCACCCCTGGCTTGAGCCCTTGCACGGATATAGACACAAGACAGAGAGAGAAAGAGGGAATCATTCCATCAAAATAGAGCTGGAAGGGACCTTGGAGGTCTTCTAGTCCAACCCTCTCATCTCATTCAGGAGACCCCCATACCATTTCAGATTTCAAATTCAGAAAATCAAACAGTTCGTATTTTTTTTTTCCCCAATACTTTAAAAGCCTTCATCCGACAGCACGCGAGGCTTTGCGAAATGCGGGAGAGCAGGTTTTGCAAAAGAATTCAAAGGCACTTTTTTCCATAGCAAATAAACATTTACATAATTGTCCTAGAGCAGAGGTCTTCAAACTTGGCAGCTTTAAGACTTGTGGACCAACTCCCAGAATTCTCCAGCCAGCATAGCATAGCTGGCTGGAGAATTCTGGGAGTTGAAGTCCACAAGTCTTAAAGCTGCCAAGTTTGAAGACCTCTGTCCTAGAGGAACGTGAGCTCCTGTCCTAAAATCCAACGTCAAAAGGAGTTATAGTTATCTTAACACTGAGCAAAAACAGGCCAGGTATGAAAATTTTATGGTCTTATTTAAATGAGGTTATACTGTAGAAGGCATCTGTTTGAAAAACACCAGACCTAGGGCAGTGGGAATAATAAATTGTTTGTTCTATGATTCCAATCACACGGTATTCCTCAATTTACGACAATTCATTTAGTGACCTTTCAAAGTTACGACGGCACTGGGGGAAAAAAAGGGACTTATGACCAATTTTTATGCGGCATCCTATGGTCACATGATCAAAATTCAGCCCCTTGGAAACTGGCATGTATTTATGACGGCTGCAGTGTTGCCGGAACATGTCGTCACTTTTTGAGAACTTTCGACACGAAAAAGTCAACGGGAAAGCCAGATTCACTTAACAACCATTTTACTCACTTAACAATTGCAGCCATTCCCTGAACAAACGGCGACAAGGAAGGTCGTAAAATGAGGCTAAATTCACTTAACAACTGTCTCGCCTTGCAACAGAAATTTTGGGCTCAACTGAGGTTGTAAGTCGATGACTACCTAAGTTTATTTTGGGAACACATCCGTTACGTTTTATAAATGATCATACACGAATCAGGGGACCTATTTTACACATCAGGATTCAGTGGGGTTGCCCAACCCAGAACGAGATAATCTTTGAGGGAAGTGCAAGAATTAAATGGGGATCAATATATTAGTGGAAACTAATCAAGGAGAGAAGCAACTTAGAACTAAGGAGAAGTTTCCTGACAGTTAAAACAATTAATCAGTGGAACAACTTGCCTCCAGAAGTTGTGAATTCTGGAACACTGGAAGTTTTTAAGAAGAGGTTGGGTAACCATTTGTCTCAAGTGATGTAGGGTTTCCTACCTAAGCAGGGGGTTGGACTAGAACAGGGGTCATCTTGTTGACCTTTCGGACCTCAGGGACCACTACATTCATAATTTTAAATCCCGCGGACCACTAATATGAATTTTTTTAAAAGATAAATAGTATTTAGTGCAATATAAAAAATGCAAATAATTTTTCTGCGGACCACCAAAATTTTCTCGCAGACCACCAGTGGTCCACAGACGACTGGTTGGTGATCACTGGACTAAAAGACCTCAAAAGCCTCTTCCAACTCTGTTATTCTATTCTATTCTATATTGTTAGGTGGTTTGGTTCTCTCTCAGTATAAATGCTATTTCAAAATCCCAGGAATCTTAAATAAGCAAAATGAAACTTCGAGTGGATTTGCAAAGACTGATTTTATCTTGAAAGGATCTGGCTTGTAGGGTGAAAAACTCCCTGGAAATTATTATTGTTTCTTTATAATTTACAATTATAATTTATAATGCCTTTATAATAGTCACTTTATAAATCGAAAGATATTTTTTATGATGAAACAGTGAAAACCGGTTTACCTTTAAAATGGAGCACATTATCCGTAATGGTAATATCAGGATCCTGGGGGGGGTAAAAATAGAAAGATGGTTACTTATGTTTCAATTACAGGTAGTCCTCAACTTACGACCAAAGTTATGACAGACCTCTCTGTGGGTGACCCATTTTACAACAACTTCCAACTGTAATGGGCCGGCTCCATTACCGTTGTAAGTTAAAGACTACCTTCTCCTTCTCATTTTTTCAATCAACAGAGATTTGTGCATACTGCACCGTTCTGCGTGGAATACAGGTAGTCCTCGATTTACGACCACAATTAAGCCCAACATTTCTATTGTTAAGTGAAACATTTGCTAAGTGAGTTTTGCCCCGTTTTACGACCTTTCTTGTCACCATTGTTAAATGAATCCCTGTAGTTGTTAAGTTAGTTGTTAAGTTAGTAACACGTTTGTTAAGTGAATCTGGCTTCCCTGTTGATTTTGCTCGTCAGAAGGTTGCAAAGAGTCATCATCACCTGACCTCCTGACACTGCAACCGTCATAAAGATGAATCAGTTGCCAAGCATCTGAATTTTGATCACGTGACCTTGGGGGACCCTGCAACGGTCGTAAGTGTGAAAAATGGTCCTAAGTCACTTTTTCCAGTGCTGTTGTAACTTCGAACGGTCATTTAAGTGAATTGTTGTAAGTCAACAACTACCTGTAATGACAAATGTAAAAGGGAAGACACCCTGCCTTCCAGGTAGGTCCACTCAGGGTCCAAAAAGTCAAGATGGCAGCCACAACCTCATGATCAACATCCCACCCTCCTTTTAACACCGGTCACCCAAGAAAAAGGAAGAGTGGGTTTCCGTTGAGTGTCGGTAGCTGCCATCTTAACTGTTTCGAGTCACTTCTTGCCGACACCCTGGGGGGCAGCCATAAAACGGAAAGGACTGGCTGTGCCCCAATTGTTTTGCAAAGTAGCAACCTTCAAAGCGAATTTCTTAAGCAGGGCCTTTCACTTTTTGGCTCGGAGTTTGCAGAAGGCAGAAATCTGCCAAGGGTGCCACTCTGCACAACACTAATAACGACACAAATAATTTTATTAATAAAGGAGAATATTTGTAGCTCAGGGTTGACATGAGGGGCCCTTGGTGCTCTCTGAGCTTGGTGGTTTTCTTGCAGAGGTTTCATTACCCAAACTAGGTAACATCATCAGTGCTAGTAGAGAGTGGGGTTTGTGAGTAGGGAGGAGAAGGGGGAGGGGAGGGGGGCAGAGAAGAAGAAGGAGAAGGAGAAGAAGAAGAAGAAGAGGAAGAGGAAGAAGAAGAGGAGGAAGAGGAAGAAGAAGAAGAAGAAGAAGAAGAAGAAGAAGAAGAAGAAGAAGAAGAAGAAGAAGAAGAAGAAGAAGAAGAAGAGGAGGAGGAGGAGGAGGAGGAGGAGGAGGAGGAGGAGGAGGAGGAGGAGGAGGAGGAGGAGGAGGAGGAGGAGGAGCAGCAGCAGCCTTGGTAGTACAGTGGTTTAATGCACCCTGTTATTAACACAGCTGCCTGCAATTTCTGCAGGTTCGAATCTTACCAGGCTCAAGGTTGACTCAGCCTTCCATCCTTTCTAAGGTAGGTTAAATGAGGAGCCAGTTTGTGGGGGCAATAAACTGACTTTGTATAAATATACAAAAGTATGAAGGCTATTGCTTAACACATTGTAAGCCGCCCTGAGTCTCCGGAGAAGGGCGGCATATAAATCAAATTAAAAGAAGAAGAAGAAGAAGAAGAAGAAGAAGAAGAAGAAGAAGAAGAAGAAGAAGAAGAAGAAGAAGAAGAAGAAGAAGAAGAAGAAGAAGAAGAAGAAGAAGAAGAAGAAGAAGAAGAAGAAGAAGAAGAAGAAGAAGAAGAAGAAGAAGAAGAAGAAGAAGAAGAAGAAGAAGAAGAAGAAGAAGAAGAAGAAGAAGAAGAAGAAGAAGAAGTAGTAGTAGTAGTAGTAGTAGTAGTAGTAGTAGTAGTAGTGAAATGTCCTCGGTGCTCTCTGAGCTTGCTTGTTTCCTTACAGACGTCTCATTACCCAAATTAGGTAACTTCATCAGTGCTAGTAAGGAGTGGTGTTAATTTCAAAGCTAACATCAGACCAACAATCCAGTAAACAGTATCCCAGTCAAGAAACTGCCCAAAAGCCAACAGTAAACAGCCCAACCAAAGAACCTCTAAGACCCCACCAACACTGACAGGGCAAACCACCAGAAGATAAACGGACCACAAACCACCCTCCTTACTTGCACTGAGGATGTTACCTACTTAGGGTAATGAAACGCCTGCAACAAAGCAAGCAAGCTCAGAGAGCATCAAGGAGCCCTAATAATTTTATTCTTCTCCGGCTGGCATTTTCCTCTGCAACCTCTTTGAGGCTCTTTGGAACAAGAAAGCAACAAATCCTTTCCCAAGGCCAGATCGGAGCAATTTTCTAAGCATTTCAGATTCCCACGTCCTTTTTTTAAAAAGTGGGGGGGGGGGGTTGTTGTTGCAAGGAATGCTTTTCAGCCGGCTGGCCTTGCTACTTCCCTCTGAGGCTCACCCTCCTTTGCAAAACGTGTGAATGGACCGTCTGCTTTTAAATCCACCAGGGCCTGGTAGCTCAGCAGACTGATAGCATTATGATTAACACCAGCTGTCTGCAATTACTGCAAGTTCCAATCTCACCAAGGCTCAAGGTTGACTCAGCCTTCCATCCTTTCTAAGGTAGGTAAAATGAGGACCCAGTTTGTGGGGGCAATAAGCTGACTTTGTATAAAATATACAAAAGTATGAAGGCTATTGCTTAACGCATTGTAAGCCGCCCTGAGTCTCCGGAGAAGGGCGGCATATAAATCAAATTAAAAAAATAAATAAATCAAGGTTAGGGGTAGCTTTGAACCCCCCCCAGATCCCTCTTGCCAGCATTTGGCAAGGCTCTTGTGAATGCGTGGGGATTCCAAAGAGGACGGAGTGGGGGGGCTCACTAACCATCCTGCATGCATGTGGTTCCCCCCAAATCTTCCCCTTCCTCTTTTTTGCCATTTCTCTTCCCCCACCCCTTTCTAGCCAAACCCAAGCAGACCCCCACCGAAGCCTAGGAGCCTTTCCGCTCAACCCCCCCAGAAAGACCCTGGGGGCAGAAGGCACTTCCTCCTCCATTCCCCCACTCCATGCCCTCCGCTTCTCTTTCACCCACCACCCTAAACCCCCACCCCCAGGAAGCCTAGCCTGGTCCAGGGTGCCCAGGGCGTCATCGATGCCCACTTGCCTGGTGGGGGGATGCCATCCATGGAAAGGTGCTTGCCCACAGAACCCCCTCCCACCAAGGAAGTCGAAGGGCAGCACCAGGACTTGGCATGCATGGGAAATTGGGAGGGGGGAGCTTATGTGTGCAGGGTACCAAATGTGGGTCCCCCTCCCGTGGATCCCGTGCATTCACCTAAGCCAGGCCAGGCAGGCACGGGGTGCCCCCCCCCCGCACACACACAGCCACGAACGGCCCCGATGCCAGCGCAGCCCCCAGCCTGCCACCCCCTCCCCACGCGTGCTTGCTTCCCACGCAGGAGGCGAGGCGTGGAAGGGCAGGGCAGGGGGGCTCGGAGCGTGGGCACCACCAGGCAAGCCCCCCCACTCCCAATCTCCCACCCGAGGGGCAGCCCCCCCCCTCCCCTTCTTCCCCTCCCCCGGCTTACCTGCACGTCGCTGAGCTCCACGCGCAGGTAGAGCTCGGGATGCCGCTGCGCCCAGTGCACCTGCGGGGTCAGGCTCGCCATCGCGCCGGCCGGGAGGAAGCAGCCGGGGGAGGCGGCGCCAAAGGCGGGGAGGCTGCGCTGCTGCGCGCCGGAGGAGGCGGAGGAAGGGAAGAAGAAGGGAGGCCGGGCAAATCCCCGCCCGGCGGCAGCAGCAGCAGCCCCGCCGAGAGCGCCTCTCCTGCCGCGGCGGCCGCGCTTCTCGCCCAGTAAGTGCCGCTGCAGCCGGGAGGCGCCGGGGGGCACTGACTCAGCCCCGGTGGGGCACCCCCTGGGCAGCGATGCCAGCCTTGGGCACCGGGCAGGAGGAAGGGCAGGGCGAGGGGCGCCGGAGGACGCTGGCAGAGCCCGGGCGGGGGTCTTCTGGGCAGCCCCGCTGGGGACTGGCAAGCCACGGGGGCGCCGCCAGGCTTGGGCTCCCGAAAGCAAGGCGGGGGGCTCCCGGGGGGCACTGACTATGCCCCGGTGGGGCAGTGATGCCAGCCTTGGGCAGCCGGCAGGAGGAGGGGCAGGGCAAGGGGCTTCTGGGGGGCAGCGGGGAGGCGCACTGGCCGAGTGAGGCAGGGTGAGGGGCGCCGAGGGGCACTGACTATGCACCCCCTGGGCAGCGATGCCAGGCTTGGGCACCTGGCAGGAGGAAGGGCAGGGCGAGGGGCTTCTGGGGGGAAGCGGGGGGGCGCACTGGCCGAGCCTGGGCGGGGGTCTTCTGGGCAGCCCTGCTGGAGACTGGCAAGCCACGGGGGCGCTGCCAGGCTTGGGCTCCCAAAGGCAGGGTGAGGGGCGCTGGGGGGCACTGACTAAGCCCCGGTGGGAGACCCCCTGGGCAGCGAGGCCAGCCTTGGGCAGCCGGCAGGAGGAGGGGCAGGGCGAGGGTCTTCTGGGGGGCAGCGGGGGGGCGCACTGGCCGAGTGAGGCAGGGTGAGGGGCGCCGAGGGGCACTGACTATGCACCCCCTGGGCAGCGATGCCAGCCTTGGGCAGCCGGCAGGAGGAAGGGCAGTCCGGGGGACTTCCGGGGGCGCTGATCAAGCCCGGGCGGGGGTCCTTCTGAGCAGCCCCGCTGGGACTGGCAAGCAATGGGGGGGGGGCGATGCCAGGCTTGGGCTCCCGAAGGCAAGGCGGGGGGCTGTCGGAGGGCACTGACTAAGCCCGAGTGGGGCTCCCTCCGAGCAGCGATGCCAGGCTTGGGCACCCGGCAGGAGGAAGGGCAGGGCGAGGGGCTTCTGGGGGGCAGCGGGGGGGGGCGCACTGGCCGAGCCTGGGCGGGGGTCTTTTGGCAGCCCCGCTGGGGACTGGCAAGCCACGGGGGCGCTGCCAGGCTTGGGCTCCCGAAGGCAGGGTGAGGGGCGCTGGGGGGCACTGACTAAGCCCTGGTGGGAGACCCCCTGGGCAGCGATGCCAGCCTTGGGCACCCGCAGGAGGAAGGGCAGTCCGGGGGCGCTGATCAAGCCCGGGCGGGGGTCTTTCTGAGCAGCCCCGCTGGGACTGCAAGCAATGGGGGGTGATGCCAGGCTTGGGCATCCGAAGGCAAGGCGGGGGGCTGTCGGAGAGCACTGACTAAGCCCGAGTGGGGCTCCCTCTGAGCAGCGATGCCAGACTTGGGCACCCGGCAGGAGGAAGGGCAGGGCGAAGGGCTCCTGGGGACCAGTGGGGGCGCTGACCGAGTCCGGGTAGGGCAACTCCTGGGCAGGAGGAAGGGCAGGGTGAGGGACGGCGCGGGGGGAGCGCTGGCCGACCCCGGGCGGGGGTCCTTCTGGGCAGCCCCGCTGGGACTGGCAAGCAATGGGGGGGGTGATGCCAGGTGATGCCAGGCTCGGGCGCCCCAGCAAGAGGGAAGGCAGGGCGAGGGGCTCCGGGGGGGGGGCAATGATGGGCACTGGCCGAGCCCAGATAGCCCCCACCTGGAAAGCAATACCAGGCTCGGGCACTCTGGCAAGAGGGAAGGCAGGGCGAGGGGCTTCTGGGGGGGGTCCTTCTGGGCAGCCCCGCTGGAAACTGGCAAGCCACGGGAGCTCTGCCAGGCTCGCGGGTGCCCCAGCAAGAAGGAGGGGATCAGAGGGAGACCCCCGGGGTGGATTGCACCCCACTCATCCCTCCAAGAGCTCCAGGCCGGGGACCCCCTCGGGCTGCCCAGGCAGGGGTTTTTCCTGCAGCTGCGGGCACGGCTCCCAGCCTGGGCTTCCTCCGTGCCCGGCGGGGGCGGTGTGGGCAGGAGGGCACCGGGGTAGAGGGGTGGGGAGGCGGCTCCGGGGCTGGGGAGCGGAAGAAGCAGCAGCCCCGGGCAGGGTCGGGAGGAAGCCGGAGCAGCAGCAGCAGCAACGGCGGGCGAGGCCAGGCAAGGTAGTGCCCTCCGCAGCAGCCGGGCAGGCGGCTCCTCTGCTCCGTAGGGGGGGGAGAGCAGGGGCGGTGGGCGCGTGCCAGGCCGGGTGGGGACGATTGGACTCTTCCACCCCCACCCCGCGCACCGTTTCTGCAACCGCGCAGCGACTTTGCAAGCCCCCCACTCCCCGCTCAGGAATTTATGGGAGGGTCCCCTCGCTGCCCCCGTCGGTAGGTGCCTGCACCGACGCCTCCGGCCATGCCAGGGGCTGGACAAGCTGCCAGTCCAGGCATGTCATCGTAGCCCCTCACCTCCCACCTGTGCAAGTCACCTGTCCCCCAGCATGAAGGGGGCTCCCTCCAGGATCCCTAAAATTCCCTACCCACATGGGAGCCTATCCTAACCCTATAACTGATCCATGGGATGGGAGGCATAGGGTATATCATAGCCCCCCCCCCTTGCCAGTTTCCTGCCACCCATCACCCATCACCCACCACTAAAGGGCTCCTGTGGGATAGAACAGAATAAATTGGAAGGGACCTTGGAGGTCTTCTAGTCCAACCCTCTGCTTAGGCAGGAAACCCAGGTGTTCCAAGAGATCTGCCATTTCCATTTGGGTCAACATGAAAAGTCACACCCCAGTGGTCTCATTTTACTCCACCCCTCCCCATATTTTCTGAACTACAGGTAGTATAGTTCACTTACATCCACAATCGGGACCAGAATTTAGTCTGTAGTTAAGTGAGCTGCGCCCGATGTCGCAACCTTTATTGCCAAGGTTGTTAAGCGAATCACTTGTCGTTAAGCGAATTGTCATTAAGTGAATCTGGATACTCCCATTGATTTTGCTTGTGATCTACGTGACCTTGGGACACTGCATCCGTCATAAATACGTGCCGATTCCCAAGTGCCCAAATTCTGATCATGTGACTATGGCAGGGGTGGGCAAATGTGGCCCTTTTACAACCTGTGGACTTCAACTCCCAGAATTCCTGAGACAGCTGTCTCAGGAATTCTGGGAGTTGAAGTCCACAGGTTGTAAAAGGGCCACATTTGCCCACCCCTGGATTCTGGGGATGTTGACATGGTCATAAGTGCAAGATTTGGTCATAAGTCACTTTTTTTCAGTCCCATCGTAGCTTCAAACGGGCACTAAACAAATGGTTGTAAATCAAGGACTACGTATATTAATTACAATGCAGCCATCGATTTGAACAAAGAAAATCTATTTTGCCTTTGGATGGGGTAATTTACCCCCAGGCCCTATTAAAAGAATAACCAAACAAACCACTTTATGAAAACTTTGTCTGTGCTTATAGTTTAAGGCATGTTGGTTTGGTCAACACTCATTCAATTATAACAAAGCATTAAACTGTAACTCGACAAAGCCGTAAGTCATTATCCTCATTAATTAATAATTACTTCATTGTTCTCACTGTTAGGAAATTTCTCCTAAATACTAAGGAGAAATTTCCTAACGGTAAGAGCAATTAACCAATGGAACAGCTAGTCTTCAGAAGTTGTGGGTGCTCTTAAGGCTTTTAAGAAGAGACCGGACAGCCATCTGTCTAAAATGGTATAGTGTTATAAACTCAGGAGCCTGGTTTAGCTCAACAGACAGAAGCACTGTAATTTAACACCAGCTGTCTGCAATTAAAGTAAGATCGAATCTCGCCAGGCTCAAGGTTGACTCAGCCTTCCATCCTTTCTAAGGATGGAAGGCTGGCCTGGCCTAACTCTCCTCTTTTAAATTTTTAATTCGTGATTTTATAAATTGGGTGTTTTAATCTGTGTTTCGGCCAAAATATTTAATAATTTTAAGGGATTTTTAATATTTGTATTATCTGTATTTTATCTTGGCTGTTCACCGCCCTGAGTCCTTCGGGAGTAGGGCGGTATAGAAATTTGATTAATAAATAAATAATAAATAAATAAATAAGGTAGGTAAATTGAGGACCCAGTTTGTGGGGGCAATAAACTGACTTGTATAAATATACAAAAGTATGAAGGCTATTGCTTAACACACTGTAAGCCGCCCTGAGTCTCTGGAGAAGGGCGGCATATAAATCATTTAAAAAAAAAAAAAGTGTTTCCTGCTCTAGCAGGGGGGTGGACTAGAAGACCTCCGAGGTCCCTTCCAACTCTATTATTCATGTCTTTCAGGCCTGTGTTTATACAAGGCTACCAACCTAACAGGGACGCAGTGGCTCAGTGGCTAAAACGCTGAGCTTGTCAATTGAAAGTTCGGCAGTTCAGTGGTTCAAATCCCTACTGCCACGTAATGGGGTGAGCTCCCGTTACTTGCTCCAGCTTCTGCCAACCTAGCAGTTTGAAAGCACGTAAAAAATGCAAGTAGAAAAATAGGGACCACCTTTGGTGGGAAGGTAACAGTGTTCCGTGCGCCTTTGGCGTTGAGTCATGCCGGCCACGTGACCACAGAGACGTCTTCGGACAGCGCTGGCTCTTCGGCTTTGAAACGGAGATGAGCACCGCCCCCTAGAGTCGGGAACGACTAGCACATATGTGCCAGGGGAACCTTTACCTTTACCAGCCTAAGCTAAGCCATTTTCTGGGGTTGCTTGCACAATCTATGGGACACTCAACAAACCCAGTGGGCTGCATTCAGACAACCAGAGTGACCTATCCAATGAACACCAGCAGAACAGAGGATGTTTGAAAAATCAGCTTCTCCACTTGATTGGTTGTGTTATGCCAATCCAGACACAGTCGACAGAATTGGACATCTCCTGAAACTTAAAACAAGACGGAGAAGCAAAGGATATCAATTATTAGACCTTTTTCAAACCCCTCGGAGCATCTTCCAAACATTTTTTTTTTTTTTTCATTTTAAGCAAAACAATACTGGATAATTTTCATTGCTTTTTCTCTTTTTACACATTTTTTTAAAAAAACATTCACGTATTTTTAAATTTCCCATGATTTATTTCTTAACCACAATCCTTACTAACTCTGGAGACAAAATATACAATGCAAAAACTAAGTACAGTAACACACTAAAACATGTTAACAGGATCCGAGAAAAAACAAAGGGCCTAAAACATGGAATGGATGTTTTGACTTTTTATGTCTTGCAATCTGCCCCAAGACTTTCGCATAGGCAGCATACTGACAGGTTTGCCATAAATAGATAAATAGACATAAATAGCAATTTATTTAGACCTTGCTTTTCAACCAGACCTGTCACAAGGGAAAATGAGACCCCTTACAGCCAATCTTTTCATTTTTCCTTAGTTGTAATTTCTTCAATGAGTGTTGGCTCCCCAGAATTTATGAGAACAGTGACATACAAGTGGAATAATAATAATAATAATACACGTAGTCCTCGACTTACAACAGTTCATTTAGTGACCTTTCAAAGTTACAACAGCACTGAAAAAAAGTGACTTACGACCGTTTTCCACAGTTACGACCTTTGAACCATCCCCATGATCATGTGATCAAAATTCAGATGCTTGGCAACTGGCTCATATTTATGACCGTTGCTGTGTCCCAAGGTCCCGTGATCCCTTTTTACGACCTGACAAGCAAAGTCAATGGATTAACGACCGTGTTATTAACTTAATCAGCTGCAGTGATTCACTTAACAACCGTGGCAAAATGTTTCACTTAGCAAATGTCTCACTTAGCAACAGAAATTTTGGGCTCAATTGTGGTCGTAAGTTCAGCACTATCTGTAATAGTAATAATGATAGGTGGATAAAAATCCCAAATCTGGCTGATTGTGTGATAAAACATAATAACAACCAGCTAAAGAATTGATAGCTGTAATTTACATTGTTGTGAACAGTTAATTATGTGATGATATCTTTAATGTCATTAAACAACATCTGCCTACCCCACGTACTTGGGAAGGACTCGATAGGTGGACAAAAATATCAAATCCAGTCTAGCATCTGGCGGATTCTGACCAGCCATAATAATAATACAAAATGGGTGGTGCAGTAGCCCTGTGGTGGAGCTCTCGCCTCACAATCAGGAGGCTATGAGTTCAATCCTAGGTAGAGGCAGCTATTTCTCTCTCTGGGCATGATGGGAATATATCTGCTGAATATAACTCTGCATTGGTGACAGGAAGGGCATCCGGCCAATAAATACTCAGCTCCATTCAGTTGCCCAGAGTCCACCCCACAAGGGATTACAGAGTCTTTAAAAGAAGATGATAATAATAATAATACAAAGTGGACTTAATATCCCAGAGGGTTAGCCTGGAGCATGAACACAATTCAGAAATGAGAGAAGGAATGTTCAGTGGTCTTCGGAGTTCCCAGAAGATCCCTTGTCTACCACTGAACATTCTTTCTGGAACATCCCAAAGGAACCGTCGATGCTGGTAGATCTCACCTGCCATAAAACAGCTTTCCAATCATCTGAAGATGTTCTCCAGCTTTTTGAGCGATGCTCCAGGTTTCCTCAACCTGAGTCAGAATGGAAGGAGGTGGTTGAAAGCTCTTGAAGGAAAACACAGGGTTGAGTAGGTAGGCAGTTTAGTAGAGGAGGGTTTTGATGTATTTCTTCCCCAGAGTCCAAGATGTGTGATGGCATCAGCCGTGAAGACTGAGCAACCCAGCCTGGAAATCTTTGAGACGGCCGAGCGCAAGGAAAATGTGGCGGCCGTCGAGGAGACGGCCAAGCTGGAGCCATATTACGTGGAGAGATATTCATGGAGTCACCTGAAGAAGCTCCTGGCAGATACCAGGAAATGTCACAGCTGCCTGATGGCCAAGGCGCCCCACGACTTCACGTTTGTGAAGAGGAATGACCCGGAATGTCCTCATTCAGACCGGGTGTATTACTTGGGTGAGTTGACTCTGTCCAAAGGGACAGGATATTAGGCACTGACCCAGGGGTGGAATTCAAATTTTTTTACTACCGGTTCTGTGGGTGTGGCTTGGTGGGCGTGGTGTGGCTTGGTGAGTGTGGCAGGGGAAGGATACTGCAAAATCCCCATTCCCACCCCACTCCTGGGGGAAGAATACTGCAAAATCCCCATTCCCATCCCACTCCTGGGGGAAGGATACTGCAAAATCCCCATTCCCACCCCACTCCAGGGGGAAGAATACTGCAAAATCCCCATTCCCATCCCACTCCTGTGGTCAGCCAGAGGTGACATTTGCCGGTTCTCTGAACTACTCAAAATTTCCGCTTCTGGTTCTCCAGAACCTGTCAGAACCTGCTGAATGTCAACCCTGCACTGACCTCTTTCTTGGCCATGTTGGCTTGGCATAGTGTCTACTCTAACAGAGAGAAGGACTAGAGCAGTGATAGCGAACCTTTTCGGCACAGTGGCCAAACTGGAATACGTGTGCATGCACGTGTGGCCTTAGCACTGGAAACCCGAAGATCAGCTGGCCAGCGCACACATGCCTGTTTTGGGGCCTTTTTTTGGCCATTTGCAGATCGTTATTTGGGCTTTTTTCAGGCCGTTTTCCGGACTGTTTTCTGGGCTATTTTCAGGCTGTTATTTGGGCCATTTTTAGGCCGTTGTTGGCCCGAAAAATGGCCTGAAAACAGCCAAAAAACACTCTGATAACGGCCCAAAAATGGCCTGGTTTTTGGCTGTTTTCCAGGCTGTTTTCAGGCTGTTTTCCAGTGCTCCGGTGCCCACAAAGACCACATGTGCCCTGGAAACCAGAAGAGCAGCTGGCAATGGTGCGCATGCCCACAGAGAGGGCTCTGTATGCCACCTCTGCCACACGTGCCATAGGTTCACCATCACACAACTAGAGTCTTCCGGTACTTGATGGCTGTCAGAGAGAGGAGGGGCTCAGCCTATTCTCCAAAGCATCTGAGGGCAGGATAAGAAATAACAAATGGAAACTCACCAAAGAGAGATCCAACTTAGAAATAAGGACAAATTTCCTGACAATTAAGCTTCCAGAAGTCATGGATCCTCCATCACTGGAGATTTTGGAGAAAAGATTGGATAACCATTTGTCTGGAATGGTATAAGGTCTCCAGCTGCGACAGGTGGTTGGACTAGAAGACCTCCAGAGTCCCTTCCAACCAGTGGTGAAATCTAAAATTTGTTACTACCGGTTCTGTGGGCATGGCTTGATGGTGGTGGGGGTAATGTGACTGGGTAGGCGTGGCCAATTTTTTTTTTTTTAACTTTTAAAACCATTTTTTCTACAACCTCTTCGCCGAAGAGATTGTAAAAAAATGCTTTCAAAAGGCTTGGATGATCCCAGCTGAGTTGCCTGATTGTCAGAGGCTTTTTTAAAAAGCCTCTGCCGATCAGGCAACTTAGCTGGGATCGTCAGAGTCATTTAAAAAAAAAAGGGTTTTTTTCTTTTAAAAGCCTTTGATGATCCCAGTTGAGCCGCGCGATCATCAGAGGCTTTTTTTTTTTACTTTTAAAAGCATTTTTTGGCCGAACAGGTTGTAGAAAAAATGCTTTTAAAAGTAAAAAAAAAAGCCTCTGATGATTGTGTGGCTCAGCTGGGCATTGGGGGGGGGGCAGGGATTTTTGCTACCAGTTCTCCGAACCACCTGCCTCCATCGCTACCGGATCGGGTGATCCGGTTTGAACCAGGAGCATTTCACCCCTGCTTCCAACCCTATGTTCTACTGTATGAGCTGCAAACCGAATGGTGATAAAGAGAACCTGAAAGTAGGAAAGAACATTCGTTAAAACACTATTTACGTGCAGTAAAAGCCGAATGATTGCCTCCTATTATTTATTTATGCACTCATTTGCCATGGATAAGCCAGCCCAGTCTGCTGTAGCACAATAAACAAGGCCTACAGAAGACAACAGTAAACAAGTTGAATGTCAGGTTTCGATGTCATCTCAAATAAATTGCACTCCCAAACAATTAATCTTTGCTGAAATATTCCATTTATTGAGTACGACAGATCTGGCCCCAACTTCGTCGTAGCTGATACTAACCCTCTGACCCCTAAACCCTTCCCTTTCTGTTCCCCAATTCTCATCTTCTCATTGGCCATCTTCCAAGTCAGTCTCCCCAGCTTCTGACCTCACCCCACAGGAATGTCTTCCCTCCCATCCCATCTCCTAGGGGATATTATCTACAGAGAAAATAAGTAGGTGAAAAGTCAAGCCTCGTCTCCTCCTTTTTATGGCAGCATCAGAATGCTGACATTAAAAACAAAAAAAAAATGACATGGTCGACCAGAACATCTGGAAAGAAAGACAGTAACATCCATTTGAAAAAAGTGATTGTTGCTCAACCACAGAACATGGAAGGGATCTTAGAGGTCTTGTAGTCCAACCCCTGCTCAAGCAGGAAACCCTATATCATTCTGGACAAATGTCTGTCCAGGTACCATTCTTTTGAAATCGTCACCATTCTGGCTTGGCGGGGATGAGCCAGATGTTAAGGGTTTGGTTTAAGAGAACCACCTAAATCTTGTGTGGGTTGAGTGTCCCAGTGGGCTGGGGATATGAGAAAGAAGATCCTGGATTCAACCAGGAAACATGGTTTAATTAAAGTGAACTGGAGCAGGTGGGTGGAGCAGGTTCCTAGATCATCTCATCTTTATGATTTTAATAATTATTTTGTTGCTTTGTATCACCCACAATTGTTTTCTTTTTAAAGGTAATACATTTAAATAATAATTAAAAATTGGACTACTGCAATGCTCTCTACATGGGGCTCCCCTTGAGGAGCACCCAGAGGCTCCAACTGGTGCAGAATGCAGCCGTGTAGGGGATTATGGGAGCGAGGGGGCGCTCCCATGTGACACCTCTCCTGCGTGAGCTGCATTGGCTTCCAGTGGTCTTCCGGGTGCGCTTCAAGGTGTTGGTCACCACCTTTAAAGCGCTCCATGGCATGGGACCTGGGTATTTGCAGGGCCGCCTTCTGCCGCCGATAGCCTCCCACCAACCAGTATGCTCCCACAGAGAGGGACTCCTCAGGCAATGTCAGCCAGGCAATGTCGGCCGGCGACCCCCAGGAGGAGGGCCTTCTCTGTGGCAGCTCCTGCCCTCTGGAATGATTTGCCCCCAGAGATACGAAGGATATCTGATCTCCGGGTTTTTCGCCGTGCCCTAAAAACTTTTCTTTTCCATCAAGCAGGGCTGGCGTGAAACCCCCCCCCCCCCCTTTTTTTTTTTTTTTAGTCTTTCTTAGTCTTTTTAGCTTTTTAAATTGTCAAATGGGTTTTAGTTTTCAATGTTTTAAATTTTGGGGCCACAGTTATATAATTCTTTTAATAATTTTTAAATTTTGTATTGGTATGTGTTTTAGTTCTGGCTGTGCACCGCTCTGAGTCCACTAGGAGAAGGGCGGAATATAAATCGAATAAATAATAATAATAATAAAGTCAGAACAGAATCTAGACTAAAGAGAGGTTTCATGTATGAAGGCTGCAAAAAGAGGTCTTTTCAGTCCCTGCCCATTTTGTGGAATTGGGTGTTCCCCCACAAATTTATTTACCGATAGTTAGTTACCAAACTTGTATGCTGCCAAGTTCGCCAAAGGCATCTCTAGGCAGTTGCAAAGGCAACTCTATGCTCCTCATATCCACCTTTTGCTGGGTCTTTCCAAAGATGCTTGGAAATGCCTTGGAAAGAGCCTTGGTAGTACAGTGGTCTAAGGCACCCTGTTATTAAGCTGGTTATTAAGACCAGCTGCCTGCAATTACTGCAGGTTCGAATCTCGCCAGGCTCAAGGTTGACTCAGCCTTCCATCCTTTCTAAGGTAGGTAAATTGAGGACCCAGTTGTGGGGGCAATAAGCTGACTTTGTATAAATATACAAAAGGATGAAGGCTATTGCTTAACGCATTGTAAGCTGCCCTGAGTCTCCGGAGAAGGGCGGCATATAAATCAAATTTAAAAAAAAAAATGTAGATCCACAATGCTGAGGGCCATCTGATTCGGTTCCTCTTTTTTTATCTTAAAGAGTTGTTCTTGTTTCTCTTATGATGGCTCTTGTGATATGAGGAATTCTTATTTGGCTGTTCTGGATAGGTCCCTGGGTCTGCATGGGATGTAACCGCTAGCAAATAAATGCATTTATAAATCAACTGGTTAAGGCACTTGTTGGTTTTTAAGTCCATATGACAATTTCGGCTTGGGACTCTGGTAGTAAGAAGAAAAATTCAGTAGTTTTTTCTTTCTTTCTTTCTTTCTTTCTTTCTTTCTTTCTTTCTTTCTTTCTTTCTTTCTTTCTTTCTTTCTTTCTTTCTTTTTATTAATTAGCCATGTCGGGTGAAAACAGGGAAAACACTCTTTTTTATTCCGAAATCCCCAAAACGGTAAACAAAGCTGCCATTCTTATGCTGTCTTGGAAGCCTCTTATAGACCTCTTTCAGGTATGTCGTTTGGTTATTTCTTCCCTCTTTCATCCCTCATCTTTTTCCCCCCGTCCTAAAGGTGTGCTACAATTCCTATCTGAATCCCTGGTACAGAGGTGAGGGGTCACAAAAGTCAAGATGGATCCCAGGGCTTCAGTCGCAGGGGTTCAGCCAAAGTCTTGATTTTTTCGACCCCTCCTCTGAAGCTGCACCAATCAGTTGAAAGCATTGTCTAAAACTTTTGCTAGATATCTTGGGGAATGGGACAACTTGCCACAGCCAACTTGCTGCAGCCAACTCACCATGGTTAACTCGCCACGGCCAACTCTCCATGGCTAACTCATCATGGCCAACTTGTTGCAGCCAACTCATCATGGCCAACTTGTTGCAGCCAACTCATCATGGCCAACTTGCTATGGCCAACTAACCATGGCCAACTCATTGCAGCCAACTTGTTGCAACCAACTCACCATGGTCAATTCGCCACAGACAACTCGCCGTGGCTAACTCATCATGGCCAACTCATCATGGCCAACTTACCATGGCCAACTCATCATGGCCAACTCATCATGGCCCATTCATTGTAGCCAACTCATCATGGCCAATTCGCCATGACCAACTCACCATGGCCAACTCACCATGGCCAATTCATTGCAGTCAGCTGATCATGGCCAACTTGACATGGCCAACTCATCGCAGACAACTCATGGCCAACTCGCCTTGGGACAATATAAAAATTCTATTTAATTATTTAAAATAAATAAAAAATATTTTAATTTTTGCCATTCACATTTTATTCTGTTCCTCCTTTTGCATCCTTCCTTTAATGATTCTATTTCACCAATTCTTTGATATTAGTGTAACTCTTGTCCTGCGGCGAGTTGTCCTGCGCCGAAATAGCTGTGGCGAGTTGTTCTGCAGCACTTGGCTGTGGCGACTTAGCCATGGTGAGTTGGGCGTGGTGATTTGTCATAGACCCATATCTTGATAGTGCTAACAGTTGTTCTTGCCGGCTACTTTCTTCACTTATTAAACATGCAAAGCACTTTCTCGTAGGCTGTGTTTAATTTTAATCAATAGCCTTTTGTCTGAGTTGTTTGAAGGGTTTGCTTTGGATCACCAGCTTTGATATCAGGGAGAAGCTTAAAAGAATAACCGAATTGGAAGGGACCTTGGAGGTCTTCTAGTCCAACCCCTTAATTATTAATTACTTAAATAAGAGCAGTGTTGTTGTTGTTTTGAAGTAATTCAAATGAAGTTAAGTACAGGTAGTCCTTGACCTATGATCACAATTGAGCCCAAAATTTATCTTGTTAAGTGAGACATTCGTTAAGTGAGTTTTGCCACCTTTTGCTACCTTTTTTGCCACGGCTGTTAAGCGAATGACTGCAGTTGTTAAGTTAGAAACATGGTTCTTAAGTGAATCTGGCTTCTCCATTGACTTGGCTTGTCAGAAGGCCGTAAAAGAGGATCACGTGACCCCAGGACACTGCAACCGTCACAAATACGAGTCAGTCACCAAGCGTCTGAATTTTGATCACGTGACCACAGGGATACTGAAATGGTCATATGTGTGAAAAATGGTCATAAATTAATTTTTTCAGTGCCGTTGTAATTTCAAAAGGTCACTAAACGGATGATTATAAGTCAAGGACTATCTGTAGTAAACAATTTTAGTTTTCCCGCATGTTCCTTCTGTCCCTCTCCTCTCTCATCAGGCCAGCCTGGATTATGGGATGTACTCACGAGAGGAGGAGCTGCTGCGGGAAAGGAAACGTATTGGCACCATTGGGATCTCCTCCTACGATTATCACCGGGAAAGTGGCACCTTTTTATTCCAAGCCGGCAGCGGGATCTACCATGTCAAAGATGGCGGCCCAAATGGGTTTACGGTGAGCGGTTGTGGCGGTTTGTTGTTGTGTACCAGTTAGCACTGAACAATATAATTTACTTTCTGGAGAGGCAGGAAGGAGAAAATTGGTCCTGCTGGATGGATGGGGAAGAGGATGAGAGGTTTTGCTTCTGGATGGAAGTCTACCATAAATGTTGGAGGAGGCCTAGGTGGTTCTCCTTCTTCTAGCTTCCAACCATCATTCCCAGTGTTGTGGCTCCGTTGCCTGAGCCTGGGCTATTGACAGATGCAGACTCTGAGAGTGAGGGGGAGGAGTTGGCAAGGCCTCCCTCTCCAGGACCCTCCTCTCTGGCAATGCCTCCGGAGGACACCGAAGGCCAAACGATAGGCTCAGAGCCAAGCATGTCCCCGCAGCCACAGGTGGACAGCGACGAGGAAAATAAGTGCTGGCTGGACCCTCGCCAGAGGCGCAGGGAGAAGCATGCGCAGCAGAGGGGAAGGCGTGCCAGAGATTAGCTGAGTCACTGGACCACACCCCACGGTATAAAAGGGAGTGTGGTGGCTATTCGGACTCTGTGACGGACAAAGCTAATCTCTGGCGAGGCACTTTGCACCTTCGGACACAACACCTATTTGCTGTGGATTTAATTACAAACTGGACTATTCAAACTGTGTATTTTTGTCTGTGTTATCGGAGTAAAAGTTTTTGGCAGGCAGCCACGGAGTTGCTGCCAAGTTCCTTATCACTGACGTTGAGTGTTTGAAGAGTTTATTTAACCCTCGGCTGGCTGGTTGGGTGTGTGCGTGGTACGGGGACAGAACACCCTGCTGGAGCTTTGGAGCAATCTTGTTGGTTGCTGAACCCCATTATAATCATCATCATTGTTGTTATTATTATTAATCGCACAGTCAGCCAGGTGTTAAGACTGGGTTTGGCATTTTTGTCTACCTATCGAGTCCTTACCAAGGACCTGGGATAGGCAAATCTGGATGTTTGTTTGACAGTGTTACAGATATCATTGCAGGATGGAAGCAGTTCCAAGTAAAGCTGCCTTCTGCAATTGACTGATGGCAAATTTGTCAATGCCAATGATGGCATTCAAGTGGTGCTCCAGTTGTTTTGGGACTGCACCCAAGGCACCAATTACTATTGATGCTACCCTTGCTTGCCTTTGCCATAGTCGTTCTATTTTTATTTGTAGGTCTTTGTATTTTGTTATTTTTTCCAGTTCTTTCTCTTCTACTCTGCTGTCTCCAGGCACCACCACCACCACCACCACCACTACTACTACTACTACTACTTCTCCTTCTCCTTCTCCTTCTCCTCCTCCTTCTCCTCCTCCTCCTTCTCCTTCTCCTCCTCCTTTTCTCCTTCTCCTCCTCCTCCTCCTCCTCCTCCTCCTCCTCATCATCATCATTCTCATCATCATCTTCATTATTCACACAGCCAGCCAAATGATTACAGTGGATTTTGCATTTTTATCCATCTATCAAGTCCTTCTCAAGGACCTGTTATTTATTTACTGTATATCTCACCTTTACTATTTTTCATAAATAACTCAAGGCAGTGGACATACTTAATACTACTTCCTCCTCCTGTTTTCCCACAACAATCCCCCGCCCCCGTTATGAAGTGGGTTGGACTGAAAATGAGTGACTGGCCCAAAGTCACCGAGCCAGCTTTCATGCCTAAGGTGGAACTAGAATTCACTGTCTCCTAGTGATAGGACCATAGTCACCCACCAAGCTTTTATGCCCAGGCAAAATTAGAACTCAGGGTCTCCCAGTTTCTAACCTGGTGCCTTCACCATTAGACCCAACTGGCTAGAATATCTGAATTCCTTCCCTCCAGTTGTTGGTTGAACCTACTCCAGACCTGCTGTTATCAGAGGACCCAAGTCTTCAGTTGTTGTGAGCATTGATATATGCCTTTTCAAAAACGATTCTGGGTAGATCAAAATGGACAATTGTCAGTGTGTATGAGAGTTCATGACTGGGAAGACATGGTAAGAAGATCAGCCAATGAATAGGCATAGCAACTAAGTCAGCCAATGAGGGCTGTTTGGAAACTGAAACAGTTTGGAGCCTGGGCGTGGTTTAGCTCTGTAACTCTGAGTCTGTGCAAAAGGAACAAAGCTGAAACTAGTCTGCTGAATCGAAACTGAAACTGTTCTCTCTTCTGCCTGTGTTTTGCCTGTAACTACTACCCCGTTGAAAAAAATCTGCTTTTGGTATTGTATATTTATTTCATGTGTTATTATGGATATAAAGAGAAGTTACTGAATCCTGCTGAATCAGTTACCTGTGATGTGCTTTCTGGATTTGATTGCTGTTGCAAACTCTGACAACAATGAAATGTTTTTTATTTTGTTCTTGTTTCTATTTGTTTTAACCAAACGTTTTCACAAGTTGTCTTGAAGTCTACATGAAGGGGCTTTGTGTTGAAAGATAGGTTTATGTTCTCCAGTCTTCTAAAGGTGTCAAGATGTTGGCCCATCCTGTTCAACGTCCATTCTGGGCTGCTCTTATTTTAATGTGGGAGTAAGGTGGGAATGTAACAAATAAAGTAATAAATAAAGTAAAAGCGGGTCCAACTAGATGATCACTGAAGGGCCCTCTTTGTTCTTAATATTGTAAAAGAGAAAATGCTTGCAATTATATCCAGCATGTAGGCAGGCACATTCCTTTCAAGTAGGACTTCTACTTCAAGGCCTCTCAGTTGTCACAGATAAGGACAGTCTAGGTGATTTACACTTTGAAGGTCAGAGTAACAGAGATGTCCATATTGTTGTTTCAACAAGAGATAATTTGAAATTATGCTTCAGTAACTTTTTAGAAGAATTATTATAACTGTTTTGCAAACTCAGTAATTAGGAAATGTCAATTAAAAATGACAAATGTATATGACCATATGAATTGCTGACTTCACAGAATCCTTTGTTTGAAACTGTATAAATGTTCTGAGCTGAAAATCATACTTCGGTCAAACCTCCTCTTTGGTAGCGATATCAAGGTTTGATCCTTTATTGCAATAAATAAATAAACTGACTCTGTCTGCCCTAAAAGGGATGTCTCTTTAATTCCCTATTTCCACAACAATTTCACTCAGTAGTCCTGGGGAGGCAAGTACGTGCTTCAAAAGAGTCCTTTCCATATTCTTTTACCATTACAGCAACAACCTTTGCAGCCCAATCTGGTTGAGACCGCTTGCCCAAATATTCGGATGGATCCGAAGATCTGCCCCGCAGACCCCAACTGGATTGCCTTTATTCACAGCAACGACATCTGGATCTCCAATCTGGCAACCAAAGAAGAGCGGAGGTTAACCTTTGTACATAAAGGTGATGCTGGCTGACCCATGGTTTGTTGAATGATGGTTTATTGAATAAAGTAGAGTTGACTGGATGTGCAGAAATGAATGATATTTTGGATTAGCATAGTGGATAAACCAAACCAGTGGTGAAATGCACTTACCTTTGCTACCGGTTCGGGAGTGTGAGCACACACGCCTCTTCTGCACATGCGCAGAGGGTCAAAAACGGAACGTAATGATGTTCCGGCAGGTGGGCGGAGCCTCCTACCGCTGGTGCTACCGGTTTGCATGAGCTGGATAAATCCAGCCGGATTTCACCGCTGAACCAAACTCTCTCTCCCCCCCCCCCCCCCAAAGCCGGATATCTGCAGAATTATTAACGGGAACCGATTAGACCAAACCATGATTTATTTTCTTGTTCCTGATTAGTTTCATTCTGATTTTAAATCAGGATTGGGCTTTCCTTCTCTGAAATGTGTTTTTGGGAGTTCCCAGCCTGAGCTCTTCAATGTGGTGCCTTTGAACTACCAGTGTGTTGTATATTAATTAAAATTTAAACTCAGTTACAGGTTGTCCTTGGCTTACAACCGTAATAGAGCCTGCACATCATCGTCTTAAGTCATGGTAGTCATAAATTGGATCACCCAGATGACCGATCTGATTTTACGGCCTTTTTTTTTCCAGCGGTCGTAAATGTTGGTTTTCAGCAAAATGCATGTTGCATGTCCACAATCGTAAATACCATCCAGTTGCTAATATGTGATTGCGTGATCGTGTATGTGAGTGTGTGTGTATGTGTAGAGGAGTGGTGAAATGTAAAATTTGTTACTACAAATTTGTAACGTGGTTTGGTGTAGGGGTAATGTGACTGGGTGGGCGTGGCCAACTTTTTTTTTTACTTTTTTACTTTTTACTTTTTACTTTTACTTTTTTAAAGCATTTTTTTACAATTTATTCGGGCAAATAGGTTGTAAAAAAAAAGCTTTTAAAAGGTAAAAAAAGGCTCTGACGATCACAGCTGTGGCGCGCGATTGTCAGCCTTTTTTTTTTACCTTTTAAAAGCAAGAAGCAACCTTGGTGGGCGGAGCCTCATGCCGCCATCGCTACCAGGTCTCCGAACCACCTGCCACAATCGCTATCGGATCGCCCGATCCGTCACTTAACAGCCACCTTGCTTAGCAGTGGAAAAGCAGTGGTCCCAATTTTAGTCGTAATTCGAGGACTACTTGACGTTGGGTCCATACAAAAGGAAGTGCTTGAGCCTCCTAGTTCCATGTTACAAAACTTCAGGATGCAGAGAATAAATGCATTCCTTTCCTAGGGAGTCTTAGCAATTCTGGGCAGTATAATAGCAGTAGCATTTAGATTTATATACCACTCCACACTGCTTTACAGCCCTCTCTAAGCGGTTTACAGAGTCACACCTCTTGCCCCCAACAACCTGGGTCTTCATTTTACAAACTCGGAAGGATGGGAAACTGAGTCAACCTTGAGCTAGTCATGGTCGAACTCCTCGCAGTTAGCAGAATTAGTATGCAATACTGCATTCTAACCACTGAGCCATCACAGCTCCTTCCTTCCTTCCTTCCTTCCTTCCTTCCTTCCTTCCTTCCTTCCTCCCTCCCTCCCTCCCTCCCTCCCTCCCTCCCTCCCTCCCTGGCGACAGGCAGTCAGCAGAATTAACCTACAATACTGCATTCTCACCACTGCGCCACCACAGCAACAAAGATTAACTGGAGGCTAAACTGAAAGATGAACGATTGAGAGAATTAGGCATGTCTCACCTTTCGAACTGAAGGATAGATAGATGATAAGTAGACAGACAAACAGACAGACAGACAGACACAGTGAGAGACAGAAAGATAAGACATAGAGAGCAATAGCGCTTAGACTTACCCTGTTTTCCCCAAAATAAGACATCCCCTGATAATAAACCCAATCGGGCTTTTGAGCGCATGGCAATAAGGCCAAGCGCTTATTTCAGGGTTCAGAAAAATATAAGAGAGGGTCTTATTTTCAGGGAAACACAGCATCTATCTATCTATCTATCTATCTATCTATCTATCTATCTATCTATCCATCCATCCATCCATCATCTATCTATCTATCTATCTATCTATCTATCTATCTATCTATCCGTTCATCTCTCTCTCTCTCTCATCTATCTATCTACAGTATCTATCCACTATATCTATCTATCCATCCATCCATCCATCCATATCTATCTATCTATCATCTATCTATCTATCATCTGTCTATCTATCTATCTATCTATCTATCTATCTATCTATCTATCATCTATCTATCCATCCATCCATCCATCCATCTATCTATCTATCTATCATCTATCTATCTATCATCTATCTATCCATCCATCCATCCATCCATCCATCTATCTATCATCTATCTATCTATCATCTATCTATCTATCCATCCATCCATCCATCCATCCATCCATCTATCATCCTGTTTCCCCCAAAATAAGATATCCCCTGATAATAAGCCCAATTGGGCTTTTGAGTGCATGGCAATAAGGCCAAGCGCTTATTTCAGGGTTCAGAAAAATATAAGACAGGGTCTTATTTTCAGGGTAACACGGTATCTATCTATCTATCTATCTATCTATCTATCTATCTATCTATCTATCTATCATCTATCTATCCATCCATCCATCCATCCATCCATCCATCCATCCATCTATCTATCATCCTGTTTCCCCCAAAATAAGACCTCCGCTGATAATAAGCCCAATCGGGCTTTTGAGCACATGGCAATAAGGCCAAGCGCTTATTTCAGGGTTCAAAAAATATAAGACAGGGTCTTATTTTCGGGGAAACACGGTATATACTGCTTTACAGTGCTTTACAGCTCTCTCTAAGTGGTTTACGTAGTCAGCCTCTTGCCATCAACAATCTGTGTCCTCCTTTTACCCACCTCGGAAGGAGGGAAGGCTGAATCAACCATGAGCCTGGTGAGATTTGAACTGCCAAATTGCAGTCAGCTGGCGGTCAGCAGAAGTAGCCTGCAGTACTGCACTCTAACCACTGCGCCACCACGACTCATAATGGACATTTTGCAGATTGCAACCGTCGTTTATCTTCTTCCTTTTGCCTCATATGTTGCCTGCACAGAACTTGCCAACGTTGAAGAGGATCCCAAGTCAGCTGGTGTCGCTACCTTTGTGCTACAGGAGGAGTTTGACAGATACACGGGCTATTGGTGGTGCCCGCTAGCTGAGCCAAGTAAGTAATCACGGTGGGCAGCTCGAGAAGTTTACTTAACTTCCCTGGTGTCACGTTGGCCTATTAGAAGAGAAAGGCTCTCAAACTCATAATTAGCAAAACTACATTTTACTAAAGCTAAGTTGGGTTGTCTCTTAGAAGGTAAATCATCAGACAGAATTCAGAGGTCAGGCAGCTGTTGGGGAGAAGTCTATACAGTGTCTCGGTGGCTCAGTGGCTAAGACACTGAACTTGTTGATCAGAAAGTTCGGTGGTTCAAATCCCTAGTATAGGTTTCCTGCGTGAGCAGGGGGTTGGACTAGATAATCTCCAAGGTCCCTTCCAACTCTGTTACTGTTATTATTATTATTATTATTACATTATTACATTGGCCTTTCTCTGGTTTCTGTCTTGGTAGCTCTTGGCGGAGGAAAAATCCTTAGAATTCTGTATGAAGAAAACGACGAGTCAGAGGTGGAAGTTATTCATGTCACATCCCCCATGTTGGAAACCCGGAGGACGGATTCTTTTCGGTATCCCAAGACAGGTGAGAGAGCCTGGTGGGATATTCCAGAAAGGGCCCAGTGATGCCATAAAACAGTGTTTCTCAGCCACTTCAAGATATGTGGACTTCAACTCCCAGAATTCTATGCCAGCATAGCTGCCTGGAGAATTCTGGGAGTTGAAGTCCACACATCTTGAAGTGGCTTGAGGTAGAGAAACACAACCCTAAGCATTAGGATCTGGGTACCAACTGACCTTGGAGAACAATCAGGAGCCTTTAATTCCTCTGTAACTCTTAATTTTATTTTATTTTTCTCTTCTAGGCACTGCAAATCCCAAAGTCACTTTCAAGTTATCTGAAATAACCATTGCATCTGATGGCACAGTAAGCCTGCTCCGTTTTTTTTATGTCTCGAATAAATGTCTAAAATATGATGGCTTGTATTGTTTGAATCGTGGTGCATTGAATCAACCGTAGTGTCCTGAGCCTCAAAGCACCTCACTGTAAACCATAGTTTGGTCCACATTGCACAAAGCCACAACGTGGTTGATTTGGCCTCCGCACGTTGCACAAGTCCAAAGAGTTGGGGCTGATGACTTAACATGAACAAGCCACTCTGGTTTATAGGGTAGTTTGTGGTGATGTTATGGGACAAGCCGAGTTATGGGTCACTTTGAAAAACATGCCCAGCCACTTGGTCGGGTAATGGATGAGAAGGAAGAGGTTTGTCACAAGACAAGATCAGGAACTGTTTGGAGATTAAAAGTTGGTTAGAGTGGGTGAGGCACTCGTGTCGAACTGTTATAAAAGTGTTTTTCAAACTTGGCAATTTGAAGATATGTGGACTTCAGCTCCCAGAATTCCCCAGCCAGTCCATATATGCTGGCTGGGGAATTCTGGGAGTTGAAGTCCAAAGATCCTCAAGTTGCCAAATTTGAAACATGTGTGTTATAGAAGGTCATTGCATCTGCAGGTAAGACAAGAACTTCCCTTCCCTCCTTTCTTTTCCCTTCCTTTCTTTTTCCTTCCCTTCCCTTCTTTTTCCTTCCCTTCCCTTCTTTTTCCTTCCCTTCTTTCTTTTTCCTTCCCTTCTTTTTCCTTCTCTTCCCTTTTTCCTTCCCTTCTTTCTGCTTCCCTTCCTTCCTTTCTTTTTCCTTCCTTTTTCCTTCCCTTCTTTTTCCTTCCCTTCCTTCCTTCCTTTTTCCTTCCCTTCTTTCTCCTTCCCTTCCCTTCTTTCTCCTTTCTTCTCTTCTTCTCTTTCTTCCTCCCTTCTAAGTGGTTCTTAACATTATACCAAATTTAGGGTTAAAACACTCAAGGTTTTCTATGTTTCCTGTTTGAAAAATAGCAGATTGTGTCGCTAGAATTATCCCCTGAAATCTTTTTATTAGGAATGATCGGAGATGGATTTTCTAAAGATAAGATACATCTTATAATACATGTTATAACAGCGGCCAAGCTAATTTTTGCAAAATACTGGAAGGACAAACTAACCCCTCCAGAGGTAACAATAATAAACAAAATTTTAGAATGCGTAGAAATGGCAAAATTAACAAGTGATCTTAATAATGATGTGAACTCAAAATTCAATGCAGTATGGGAAAGGTGGTACAAATGGTGGAATAATAGAATGAGATTGTAAGGTTACGTCTATTTTCAGTAATGGTAGATTCGAATGTATTTGATATGTATATGATGTATATAATGTAAATATGTAATTACACGACACCTCAGATGTCAACAAAGATCTGATGTTTTTTTAAAAAATTTTAAAATCAATGAAGTATATTAAAAAAAAAAAAAGATTATGGGCTTTGTTACAGACCATTCCTGCCCAAAAGATTGAAAATAACATAAAGGGAGAAAGTTAAGAGCCTTACAAACTAGGAAACCTGTGAAGGTTCCTGGAAAGAGATTATGACCAAGTTCTATTATTTATCCAGAATTTATTTTTCATTCGTTTTTCATCCATGCCTCTTAATATATTTTGGAGAAAGGTATTAGTAGTTTTTCTAACTGGTGTTTTTCCCATCTTCCCTGAAGATTGTGGGTGCTGTTGATAAAGAACTGGTCCAACCCTTTGAAATCTTATTTGATGGAGTAGAATATATCGCCAGAGCAGGATGGACACAAGAGGGAAAATAGTACGTATTTTATATTTCCTTATATTTGCTCAGCTTTGGACTGGGCTGTTCTGAGCCCTGGTAGTTCATAGCAACCTCGGGTTGGAAAAGAGCCTAGAGATCTTCTAGTCCACCCTTAAACCCAGTGCGAGAATCCTCAGTCCAGCCCTGGCTGTCCAGTCTTTTCTTGAATACCTCCAGTCATTGAAGCCCCTTAACTTAGACTCTAGAAAGAGTGCAGAGAAGAGCAACAAAGAGGATTAGGGGACTGGAGGCTAAAACATATGAAGAACGGTTGCAGGAACTGGGCATGTCTCATTTAATGAAAAGAAGGACTAGGGGAGATATGATAGCAGTCTTCCACTATCTCAGAGGTTGCCACAAAGAAGAGGGAGTCAAGCTATTCTCCAAAGCACCTGAGGATAGAACAAGAAGCAATGGGTAGAAACTAACCAAGGAGAGAAGCAACTTAGAACTAAGGAGAAATTTCCTGACAGTGACAACAATTAATAAGTGGAGCAACTTGCCTGCAGAAGTTGTGGATGCTCCAACACTGGAAGTTTTTAAGAAGATGTTGGATAACCATTTGTCTGAAGTGGTGTAGGGTTTCCTGCCTGGGCAGGGGATTGGACTAGAAGACCTCCAAGGTCCCTTCCAACTCTGTTATTCTATCCTATTCTGTTCTAATTCCTACTTCAGGATTTTCCTTTTCCATCAGTTCAGCTCCAGGAGATAAAACGTCAAGTAATACGTCAAGTATCTTTTAACTTTTGTATTCTCTGTTTTTTATTGTTGTGAGCCGCCCTGAGTCCTTCGGGAGAAGGGCGGCATATAAATCAAATAAATAAATAAATAAATAAATAAATAAATAAATAAATAAATAAATAAATAAATAAATAAATAAATAAATAAATAAATAAATAAATAAATAAATAAATAAATAAATAAGTAAGTAAGTAAGTAAGTAAGTAAGTAAGTAAGTAAGTAAGTAAGTAAGTAATGGTGGTAGCACCATCTAAGCACCATTTTCTGATTTGCCCTCCTTTCCGCTTAGCGCGTGGGCCATCCTGCTTGATCGTTCTCAAACCCGGCTGCAGATTGCTTTGCTTCCCTCGGCCTTATTTATCCCTGTGGAAGACGATGCCATGGAGAGACAGAAATTAATCGATGTCGTGCCTGACTCCGTTACCCCCTTGATTGTTTACGAAGAAACAACAGACATCTGGATAAACGTAAGGATGTATTCCTTCAGAGTAGGCCTGCTGAAGTTTTCTAGCTTTGGATGGAATTGTTGGGATGTCATGGGTCCAGAGAAATAGAGGGGGAAAAACAATCAGCTAATGAAGTTTGACAAGAAAACGTTTTCAATAAACAGGCAGAGTTGGTTAGATTAGGCAGAGCCCAGGAGCTGAATGTGGCATTGACGGAAATAGAAGGGACTTCTTGTGGCCTGTTGGCCGCCGGCCTCTCCAACAGCTGAATCAGATGAGGAGGCATGAGAGTCAGGATCAGCATCAAGGCAATCTGAGAGCTCCGAGGGGGAAGAGGAAATGTGTCACTGCGTTTTTGTATTTACCAGATGAGCTCATATTTTTGGACATTCAGATTTTCCGTAGCTTGCCAAGTTTCTTATCAGTAAGCTAACTATGCATGTCCGCATTCCTTTACGTCTTCCTTTCTACTTTTCTTTGTTCTCCTGAGAAGAGGTCCGGCTGCAGAGAGGTGGCCGGCAGGAACGTTGCCAAAATGTAATTATTTAGATAGTGAGATGTTTTATTTTCTTTATAACAAATAAATGAGTTTTTTCTTAGAAAAATATATCTTCGGGGTTTATTTTCTTGCAAAAGTATGCTTCAAGGGAAAAGTCTCGATCCACGTCTCTAAATCAAGGTGCGATTACCCAAAAACAGAATGGGATTAATTAGCACCCTGACACCTGGTAGCAGGACGATGATTGATTTATGGCTTTTTCCTTGCTTGTTACTTTGACTGCTGTCAGAGAGAGAGACAGAGGCAGAGCCTGGGCTGTCCATCAGCCCTCAGATGGAGAGTCAACAGCCCCCAGGTCTGGAGGTGGCTGATGAGGAAAAGGAGGAACAGCTGGATCCTGTGCCTGATATGCAGAAGGCAGAGGAGAGGAGAGCAGTGGAAATCTATGGGCCTGTCCTTGGGACAGAAGAGTCATTGCTGCTAGCAAAACCCCACCCTAGCTCTGGGGATAAAAGGCAGCAGAGTGGAGATGAATAGGTGTGGTAGACAACTATTCATCTCCCTGTCGGACAGACTTGTTAGCCTGCTGTGAGAGAGAGACTTTTTGCCGGGGCTGCTGGCGCTCTTTATAAAGGAATCGTTGATCAATTACAGAGGGTTTGTTGTGTTTCGGGAGCTGGGTCAGAACAGGACTTTGTAAAGTCTACATTGTTAGTCAAGTAGAGAGAGCTACTTTGGTTTAGTGGTGAAAACACCAGGCTAAAAACTGGGAGATTGTGAGTTATAGTCCCACTTTAAGGATGAAAGCCAGCTGGGTGACTTTGGGCCAATCATCAGGAGACTGTGAGTTCTAGTACTGCCTTGGGCATGAAAGCCAATTGGGTCAAATGTTGTTTGGATATACACTTTGTTTTATATGTAGTTAGCTGTTGAACAAATATAGATAATCCTCGATTTACCACCCTGGAATTATGGTTGCAAATTCTGCTAATTATTAAGCAGGTCCACACATGATAAGACTCAACTGTATAACTTTTTGCAGGAGGGGGTGTCATGAAGTCAATGTCAAAGTCATTAAGTGAATACGTTGTCCACCCTGAGTGTTTTTTGCCAGAAACTGGAAGTAAAAACTGCTTTCCTTCAAGAAGCATAATAAATTGTGGTCATATCACTTTGGAAATGGTCGCAAATGTAGGCGGATTGCCTAGCACCTAAAATGGGATCCCTTGAAAACATTTGGGGGCTACAGGTCATCAGAACTTCAAACTCAGGTCATAAATGGCCTTGGGGAGGTCTGTCATAAGTTTGAATAATCATTAAGTAGACAGTTATAAGTAAATGAGATTTCCTTTACCAGTTGACCAATCTAATCATACTAGGAAACAAAATAAATCAATATAAATCGTAAAGATACAAGCAACAGGGTATTGTTGCTTGTATCTTTACAATTTTTATTGTTTTATTTCGTTTCCTAATATGATTTGATTGCTTATTTAGTATCCTATGACTATCAAGTGTTGTATCCTATGATTCTTGATGAATGTATTTCTTTTTTATGTACACTGAGAGCTTATGCACCAAAGACAAATTCCTTGTGTATCCAATCACACCTGGCCAATAAAGAAGTCTATTCTATTCTATAAAGGAGATTTTCTTTACCAGTTTGAACTAACCCTCCTAATTTTCCTAGTCTTTATTTTGACTTGCAGCTCTTCCTTATTTCCACAGATCCATGATATCTTCCATGTTTTCCCCCAAACTCACGAGGATGTGATAGAATTTATCTTCGCCTCCGAGTGCAAAACGGGGTTCCGACATCTGTACAAAATCTCGACCGTTTTGAAAGAGAGCAAATACAGACGATCTTCAGGGGGACTTCCATCTCCAAGTAACCCCCTGTTTTGCTTCTGTGTCTTAATAAATGGAAGAAGTTAGGTGTGCCTGCGGAAGGTCTCAAATTCAATACAGGTAGTCCTCAACTTACAACCCCTTTGTTTACTGACCGTTCGAAGTTACAGCGGCACTGAAAAAAGTGAGTCATGTCACATGGTGACCCGCTTAACGGCTGCAATAACTTACACCCAAAATTCTGGGCTCGATAGCGGTTGTTAATTGAGGACTACCTGTAAGGCAGCAAGACTATATAAGTGTGAAGTGGAGGCCTGTCTCTTTTCTGAAGATAGAGCAATTTCCTTCGATGCCCTGTCTGGCTAACTGCCAAATGTTTTATCGGCATAAGAAGTAACTTGCACGGTGTTTCTAAAGATGCTTGTTTTCAAGAAACAACTGGACTTTCTGGTTTTTCTTGGAAGATGTTTCGCTTCTCATCCAAGAAGCTTCTTCAGCTCTGTTTGGATGGTGGGGAATGGAAGGATTGACCCTCCTTGCAGACTGCTGGTCATTTGCATCCTTTTAGAGCAGAGGCCCTCAAACTTGGCAGCTTTAAGACTTGTGGACTTCAACTCCCAGAATTCTCCAGCCAGCTATGCTGGCTGGAGAATTCTGGGAGTTGAAGTCCACAAGTCTTAAAGCTGCCAAGTTTGAGGGCCTCTGTTTTAGAGAGTCGTTGAAGCACTTGGAGGTTTATCTGTGTCCTCAGGGTCACCTAAGTGGTGCAAATGGGTGTGGAGCAGTGGTGGGTTCCTCCCGGTTCGGCCCGGTTCTCCCGAACCGGTAGCAGTGACGATATGACATCACCGAACCTGTTCTGCCCCCCGCCCTCCCGTGCCTCCCCCGCGCCCCCCCCCCACGTAATTCTTACGTTATTCTTATTTGGCCCCACCCCCAATCTATTGCTGCCTCCTGAGTCCCAGCTGATGGCTAGAGGGAAAAAACCTGTTTGGGGCTTCAAAGGGCCGCCCTACAGCTGATCAGTGTTAAAAGAAAACAAATGAGTAGACCGGTGCCTGCAAAAATACATGAGTAGATCAGTGCCTGCAAAAAACAAATGGGTAGACTGGTACAGCACCGCAAGCAGTTAAAAGCCTGGTAGACCAGTACCTCTGCTAAATCCTAAAGAATTGTTTGTCACATGACCATCAAGCCACACCCACAAAATAAGCCACGCCCACAGAACCGGTAGTAAAAAAATTTAGAACCCACCCCTGGTGTGGAAACTTCTTGGAACTATTAAAAGGACTGTGTTGTAGATTGGAGATAGATGATGTCGTATCCCTCTGTTGAGAGAGGGCTGTTCAGTCTTAATGTAGATGGCCTCCTTGACTCTTCTTTCAAACTTTTGGAAGAGTGCTAACAACCAGATGACCGCAAGGAGCATAAATCCTTCCATTCCCCACCATCCAAGTCAGAACTGAAGAAGCTTCTTGGATGAGAAGTGAAACATCTTCCAAGAAAAACCAGGAAGTCCAGGTGCCTCTTGAAAAAGCACCTTTGGGACAACCAGGACCTGAATGACTGAGAATCTCCATAGACGTTTGCATGGTGTTCCGATTTCTTCTACGTTCAGAAATGATGTTGCTTAGTTGAGCTGGGGAAGAGCACCGATGGACTCCCGTAACTTTGATCTCCTTGTAGGTGACTTCTTATGTCTTGTCAAAGAAGAGCTGCCCCTCACCAGTGGAGAATGGGAAGTGCTTGGCCGGCACGGCTCAAACGTAAGCTGCTTGATCTCCCTTTTCTTCAGCTGATGAATTTTTGAAACTTTTTAGTGGTTTATCAAAATATAAAATACAAAGAGAAATTCAAAAAAGTAAAAGAAAACTAGGGAGGGGAGGTAGAGAAAAAGAAATGATGTAAAGAGAAAGGCACTAACTTTCGACTCTCTTTAGCATAGTAGAAGATAACATTACAACCGCAACTTTTTACTCTTACACAACAGTATGTTCAAGCCATTTCTTTAACAATAAATCTGTCTCATTGGCAAAAACAAAATCAAAGTTTCATTTATTTTTCATTGCAAGAGCCTGGTGGTGCAGTAGACTAAAGCACTGTTATTAACATCAGCTGCCTGCAATTACTGCAAGTTCAAATCTCACCAGGCTCAAGGTTGACTCAGCCTTCCATCCTTTCTAAGGTAGGTAAAATGAAGACCCAGATTATGGGGGCAATAAGATGACTGTATAAATATACAAAAAGTATGAAGGCTATTGCTTAACGAATTGTAAGCCGCCCTGAGTCTCCGGAGAAGGGCGGCATATAAATCAAATTTTTTTTAAAAAATCCAGAAGCCATTTCAAAATAGAAATAAGGTTAGATCTCTTCTCTTCTTTGGATAAAAGAATCAATTTAATCATCTCTGCTTCTCTTTGCTAATATGCTTCATTAACTCATTAATTTTTATTGTAATTCATATTAAGAGAAACCTCTATATCAGTGGTCCCCAACCCCCGGTCCGCGGACCGGTGCCGGGCCGTGGAGTACCTGGCACCGGGCCGCGCAGCAGCCGGGGGACATGAATGCTGCAGCGCAAAGGCTCCTGGGCCGTGCGCAATGGGCCGTGCGCAAAAGCTCCTGGGCCGTGTCCCCACCCCTGCGCGCGCTCAGCGGGCCGCGGCGATAAAAAGGTTGGGGACCACTGCTCTATATTATTTCATTTTTTAAAAAAAAAATGCCTAAAGGGAGAAAATGCAAATCTCTCCCTTGAGTTAATCCTTATGGAACAGATATTTTTCTTCTCTTGTTTTCAAATTTAATCAATAGTATTTTACAAAGTGGAGAATGGGAAGTGCTTGGCCGAGACAGCTCAAACGTAAGCTGTTTGGTCTCCCTTTTCTTCAATTCGTAACGTTCAACTGGACTTTTAAACCATTCATCGTTTGCATGAGATTATTGTGGTATTTTACGTGTCCCATAGCCACATGGCTGTTAGATCATAATATATCTGGTTTTTTGCCAGGCGCAAAACCCAAATTCCAGGCTCAATAGTGGTCATTTAGTGAGGACTTCCTGAATAGCAGCTATACCCTTCTTGGTTTCCTGTGTGAAGGCCTGTCTCTTTTGGAGCAATTTAACTGATTTATTGCTAAACTTTATTGCAAAGGAATCTTCTCAACTAACAGTCAGCATTTGGTTAGAACTAGGTAAGGTTCAATGGTAATCCCGGGAGGGCTGGACTTAATTCGTTTATGGATACGTAATGATTCTAGATAGGGATGCGGTGGCTCAGTGGCTAAGACGCTGAGTTTGTCGATCAAAAGGTTGTCAGTTCAGTAGTTCAAATCCCTAGTGCCGTGTAATGGGGTGAGCAGCTCCCGTTACTTGTCCCAGCTTCTGCCAACCTAGCAGTTCGAAAGCACGTAAAAAATGCAAGTAGAAAAATAGGGACCACCTTTGGTGGGAAAGTAACAGCGTTCCACGCGCCTTTGGCATTGAATCATGCCGGCCACATGACCACGGAGACGTCTTTGGACAGCGCTGGCTCTTCGGCTTTGAAATGGAGATGAGCACCACCCCCTAGAGTCGGGAACGATTATCATGTATGTGCAAGGGGAACCTTTACCTTTTTAATGATTCTAGGCTGATCCCTCTTTTTACCTCTCTTCCTGGCTCTGTCAGTCCTTCTACAGGTTTTTTGAAATAAAGATGGGACAATATGGATCACCAACCAGCCCTCATGAATTTAGACAGTCCAGTCCATTCTCTCACCCTAGCTGTGTTCTCCCATGCGCCCCACCAGCTCACTCATAAACCTCATAGTAGCCTCCTTTGTACAAGGAGCTAAACTCAGTTTCAATGCTGGGTTTTGATTTTCAATTTCGTTTGTTAAATATGTTGTGGTGGCTCCGGTTTAACAGAATAACAGAGTTGGAAGAGACAGTAATAGTAACAGAGTTGGAAGGGACTTTGGAGGTCATCTAATCCAACCCCCTACTCACGCAGGAGACCTGTACTAGGGATTTGAACCACCGAACTGCCAATCTTTCTGATCGACAAGCTCAGTGTCTTAGCCACTGAGCCACCTAATCTCCCTGGAGGTCTTTTTTTTTTTCCCCCAAAGCACCAGAAGGCAAGACAAGAAGCGATGGATAGAAACTAATCAAGGAGGGAAGCAACTAAGGAGAAATTTATTTCCTGACAGAATAATTAACCATGTTCTGTCCCCGTCTCACACACGCACACAAACAGACAGACAGGGGTTAAATAAAACTGGCAGACAACAAATTCTTTCGATAAGAGGATTGGCAGCAACCCAGTAGTTGCTTGCCAAGAACTTTACTCATAAAGGGAGGGGTTGTTCCTCCGTCAGATAAACCCAAACAAGGTATACACAGTTCGAGAATTGACAAGTCTAGTCCGTATGAAATCCAAGGCAGATAACGTTGTTTCCAAAGATACAATGTGACTTGCTAGTAGTTTAGTTTTGTCCGTCACAGAGTCTGAATGGCCACCTCACCCCCTTTTATCCCCTGTGGGGTGTGGTCCAGTGACTCATCTTAATCTCTGGCACACCTCCTTTTCTGCTGCGTGCGCTTGTCTCTCCGACGCTGGCGTGGATCCAGCCAAGACTTATCTCCGTCACTGTCCGACTGCAAGAAGATACCTGGCTCCTGGCCAATCTCTTCTCCTTCGGGAGACACCTGAGGCATTGCCAGAGAGGAGGGTCCTGGAGAGGGAGGCCTGGCCAACTCCTCCCCTTCATGTTCGGAGCCTTCTCCCTCCGATAAGTCAGCCTCGGGGGTCGGAGTCACAACAAACCAGTGGAACCGCTTGCCTTCAGAAATTTGTGGGTCACTGGGGGCTTTTAAGAAGAGACTGGGGGCTTTTAAGAAGATCACTGGGGGATTTTAAGAAGAGACTGGACAATCACTTGTCTGGAGTGGTATAGGATCTCCTGTTTGAGCAGGGGGTTAGACTAGTAGACCTCCAAGGTCCCTTCCAACTCATTATTCCTTCCTTCCTTCCTTCCTTCCTTCCTTCCTTCCTTCCTTCCTTCCTTCCTTCCTTCCTTCCTTCCTTCCTTCCTTCCTTCCTCCCTCCCTCCCTCCCTCCCTCCCTCCCTTCCTTCCTTCCTTCCTCCCTCCCTCCCTCCCTCCCTCCCTCCCTCCCTCCCTTCCTATCACCCTACAGGTGAACTCTAGGATGCTCATTTCCAAACAGCATTTTAATAGGTCATCCAGTCCAACCTCCTGCTCAAGCAGGAGAACCTATTCCAGTGATGGGTTGCCCCCGGTTTAGACCAGTTCGCATGAACCGGTAGTAAAACCGGCAGGAGGCTCCGCCCACTGACCCAGATGTCATCAGGAAGCTTCTGCGCATGTGCGCGGTCCCATTGCAAAGATAAGTAGAACCCACCCCCTGCCCTATACCATTTCAGACAAAAATGGCTTCGGAGAGTCACATGGAGGATTTTGTAGCACTAGGTCAGGGGTTTCCAATCTTGGCAACTTTAAGCCTGGAGGACTTCAACTCCCAGAGTTGAAATCCGCCAGGCTTAAAGTTGCCAGGGTTGGAGACCCCACTGCAATAGGTAATTCTGCATTAACTTCCTTGTCAGACAGTAAAGCTAAAACTAGCATGGCTGCTTGGGTAGAAATGTGGGTCAATTCTGTTTTTTGCTTCTGTTTTTGAATCAGATCCGGGTAGATGAAGTTAACCAACTGGTATATTTTGAAGGTACAAGAGATTCTCCCTTGGAACACCACTTATACGTCGTTAGCTACGAGAACCCTGGAGAAATTCAGCGGCTGACCGAAAACGGTTTCTCACATGCCTGCTATGTTAGTCAGGTACACTAATCTAATCTACCATCTAACCATCATGAAAAGGGCCGGTCTACAAGAGAAGCCGGTTATCTTCTTGAGAAGGTCCTGTCCTGACTGTAAACTTGGTACAGGTAGTTCTCTACTCGTTTAGTGACTATTTGAAGTTACAACAGCACTGAAAAAAGTAATTTATGGCCATCTTTCACACTTACGACCATTGTAGCACCTATGACCTTATGACCTATGACCTTACGACCTATGATCACAATTCAGATACTTGGCATCTGTGATCCCCTTTTGTGACCTTCTAATGACCAAAGTCAATGGGGAAGCCAAGTTCACTTAACAACCATGTTACTAACTTAACAACGGCAGTGATTCGCTGAACAACGGTGGCAATAAGGGTCATAAAATGGGTCAAAATTCACTTAACAACAGTCTTGCTTAGCAACACAAAAGTTGGACTCAGTTGTGGCCATAAGTCAAGGACTACCCATAGAAGAGACATTGCACCAAGCAGCAATATTCTTTTAGCTTAGCCAGATGTGTGAACTTAGCTGTTGTGAGTTTGTCCTCCAAGTTCTACGGTGTTTGGTGTGTACCAAGTCAGTTATCGGAGCATGATGTTCAGATTCAGTCTGGAGTTGGGTTGATATTTGTGGAAGTAAGCAAGATCAACATCCACATGTAGATCCAAGTTTTAACGCATTGTTTATATACCATAGTAGTTAGGGTCTACAACCCACAAAGTCAAAAGTAAGAAAATTGATAGAACTTAATGTCGACTTTATTGTCACTTTGAATGTAGACTAATTGGCATACATTAAAATGGCTCAGGACCAGGGTACTTACGAGACCGCCTCCTGCCACCAATAGCCTCTCACCGACCAGTTCGCTCCCATAGAGAGGGACTCCTCAGGGTGCCGTCGGCCAAACAATGTCGACTGACGGCCCCCAGGGGGAGAGCCTTTTCTGTGGGGGCACCTACCATCTGGAACGGGCTTCCCCCGGAGTTACGAAACATCCAAGACTTACGCATATTCCGCCGTGCCCTGAAAACATTTCTATTCCAACAAGCTGGTCTGGCCTAACTCTCCCTTTTTAATTGGCTTTTAAACTGTCTTTTAAATTGGGTTTTAAACCTCTTTAGATAAATTTGGATGTTTTTTAATCTTTGAGCCTAAATTACTTAATCTGTTTCTTAATAGTTTTTAACTTCTATATGTATTTGTATTTATTATGGCTGTTCACCACCCTGAGTCCTTCGGGAGTAGGGCGGTATACAAATATGAAAAATAAATAAATAAATAAATAAAATAAATAAAATGAAACTTCATTGCATGCAACTGTCAAAGGGTCACCACTTCCAATATATAGTACATTTGTTGTTGTTAGTTGCAAAGTCTTGTCCGACCCATCGCGACCCCATGGACCATGTTCCTCCAAGCCTTCCTGTCCTCTACCATCCTCCGGAGTCCATTTAAGCTCACGCCGACTGCGTCAGTGACTCCATCCAGCCACCTCGTTCTCTGCCGTCCCCTTCTTCTTTTGCCCTCCATCGTTCCCAGCATTAGGCTCTTCTCCAGGGAGTCTTTCCTTCTCATTAGGTGGCCAAAGTATCTGAGTTTCCTCTTCAGGATCTGGCCTTCTAAAGAGCAGTCAGGGTTGATCTCCTCTAGGACTGACCGGTTGGATCGCCTTGCAGTCCAAGGGACTCGCAGGAGTCTTCTCCAGCACCAGAGTTCAAAGGCCTCAATTTTTTGGCTCAAACATGACTAAATAAATGAATGAATACAAAATTATGCATATACCCACATATATTATACGACACAGAGAAACAACACAGTCTACTTTGGATGTATACATGTAACATGGTGAGAAAAACAAATCTTGCGAGTTTACCAGACAGATGGCACAGGGAACAAAGCGGTTACAGAATCAGGTAATCCTGGTAGAAATATTTCAAAACATTCTCCCAGAGGGGAGCAATAGAAAAGACCGTGAATATGTGGGATCCCTAACAATGCTTTGAGCTCTAAGCACGTAGCCCTTATAAGCAGCATCCTGAATAACAGGAAGCGAGCTTCCTATAATCTTCTCGGCTGTCCTCACCACTCTCTGTATGGACTTTCTATCTCAGGTTCTGCTGCCACCAAACCAAACAGGGATGCAGTTTGTTAAAACGCTTTCAATTGTGCCTCTGTAAAAAGTGTCCAGGCCAGAAGGAGAAAGATGTGCTTTCTTCATCCAACGCAGGAAATGCAGACGCTGGTTTGCACGATAGCTTTGCAGGAAGTTAGATTTGGCCTTTAACAACCTTCTGTTGGGGACTGGAATTCCCTTCATTTGAAGCCGGTGGCGGAATTTCTAAGTCCGTGTTTCTTAGTCTTGGCAACTTGAAAATGTGTGGACTTCAACTCCCAGAATTCTCTAGCTAGCTTTCTGGGAGTCAGAAACCACTACATCTGAGTCCGTCCACCTTGCTGTTGGACATTCTCTTCTTCTCTTCCCTTCCACCCTTCCCAGCTTTTTAGAGCCTTTTCCAGAGAGCTGGGTCTTCACACATGTCCATGCTGGCTGGGGAATTCTGGGAGCTGAAGTCAACACATCTTCAAGTTGCCATGGTTGAGAAACACTGTCCTTCATGATAGAACAAATCTCCAACACTTGGTTGGAGATTTGCTCTATCGTGAAGAAACGGAGGTCCAGCTGTATAGTAGAGTTGACCTTGTCCTTGAGGAAGAGCAAAGAAGGAACTGGAATGCAAGCCAACATTGGTTTAGGGGTATGGTTTGATTTCTCTTTCTTTTTGCAGGACTGCGACATGGTTATATGTAAATTCAGTAACCAGAAATGCCCCCACCAAGTCTCCCTCTACAAGCTGACTGGACTGGAAGAAGGGATTGCTCAAAGGGGCAAGGAATTCTGGGCCACCATTTTGCATTCTTCAGGTAGGCGATTTTCTCTTGGAGGCCAGGCATATTTCTGATCTAGGAGGAATGCTCAGGGTGCTGTGGAGCTTGCAATGTTCAGGGGCAATCTGGTTTTATGAGGGAGGGAGGGAGGGAGGGAGGGAGGGAGGGAGGAAGGAAGGAAGGAAGGAAGGAAGGAAGGAAGGAAGGAAGGAAGGAAGGAAGGAAGGAAGGAAGGAAGGAAAATTATTTTCTGCCAAAGACATAAACTTCTGGCTTCTATTGTAGGGAATTGGGCACTTGAAAAAAAGGGAATGGAACGGGAATGGAATGAACGGGAAGGAAAAAGGAAAGGAAAGGAAAGGAAAGGAAAGGAAAGGAAAGGAAAGGAAAGGAAAGGAAAGGAAAGGAAAGGAAAGGAAAGGAAAGGAAAGAAGGGAGCATGGGAAGGAAAGGGAGGAAGGAAAGAAGGAAGGAAGGAAGAAAAGGAAAGAAGGAATTTATTTTTTAGTTGAAAACATTTCCGGATCTCCTGAAACTGCAGAAATGGGCATGGAGACCTAATTCAGGTGCCTCGTTTGTCCTATGCGCCATATTTCAGCCTTTTGAAGCCAGTTTGTTCCCAATTTAAATCTGACTTCTTGCAGATAGGTTTGGGATATTACACCAACAAGAAAGCTGCTCAAAATCCAACATCAGCCCCCCCCTCCCTCTCTCTCTCTCTCTCTCCCTCTCTCCTGTTTCTCTCCTTGACCATGCCTTTCTCTGCTTGCTGCAGGATCTCTCCCAGATTACGTCCCACCGGAGATCTTCTCTTTTGAGAGCTCCTCGGGGTTTGTGCTTTATGGGATGATGTACAAGCCCCATGATTTACAACCTGGGAAGAAATACCCCACGGTGCTTTTCGTCTATGGGGGCCCACAGGTGAGCTTTCATTTTTGTATTCCAGCCACATTTTTGGGGGGGAAAAACATCAGTCTGTATTGAGTAGATCTGATTGCTGGTGCCCAGAAGGAGCTCAGTTTGGGACTTGCAGGAATAATCTGTATTTACAGGAAGTGTTTCTCTCCCATAAATGATTTGGTATTTTAGAATTGAGAACTGTACTTGAAAGGCCAAATGGAAACCACTAGAACACAGGCAGTCCTTGACTTACAACCATAGTTGAGCCCAAAATTTTCGTTGCAAAGCAGGACAGTTGTTCAGTGAGTTTTGCTCCATTTTATGACCTTCCTTGCCACCGTTGTTAAGTGAGCCGCTGCAGTTGTTTATTTTATTTTATTTATTTTTATTATTCATATTTCTATGCCGCCCACTCTCCGAGGACTCTGGGCAGCTTACACCAAAGACAGTATATTAAATAGCACATTGTCCCCTAACAATCTGGGTCCTCATTTTACCCACCTCGGAAGGATGGAAGGCTGAGTCAACCTTGAGCCGGTGAGATTTGATCCGCTGATCTGCTGAACTAGCAGTCAGCTGAAGTAGCTGCGGTACTGCACTCTAACCACTGTGCCACCTCGGCTCTGATAGATGATAGATAGATGATAGATAGATAGATAGATAGATAGATAGATAGATAGATAGATAGATAGATAGATAGATGATAGACAGACAGACAGACAGACAGACAGATAGATATTTTATTTTATTATTCATATTTCTATGCCGCCCACTCTCCGAGGACTCTGGGCGGCTTACACCAAAGACAGTATACCAAATAGCATATTGCCCCCAACAATCTGGGTCCTCATTTTACCCACCTCGGAAGGATGGAAGGCTGAGTCAACCTTGAGCCGGTGAGATTTGATCCGCTGATCTGCTGAACTAGCAGTCAGCTGAAGTAGCTGCAGTACTGCACTCTAACCACTGCGCCACCTCGGCTCTTTTAACACTTACTAAGTGAACCTGGCTTCCCTATTGACTTTGGTTGTCAGAAGGTCACCAAAAGTGGATCACGTGACCCTGAAACTGTCTTAAGTACATGCCAGTTGCCAAGCCTCCAAATTTTGATCCTGTGACTATGGGGATGCTGCAACGGTTGTTAAGTGTGAAAAATGGTCATATTTTTGAATGCCACTGTAAGTTGAAAACAAAAGGTTGTACCTCTGACAGGACTACCTGTGACAGAAATCATAATCATGATAAGATGATGGAGGTTATCATCTCATTTACTTAAGTTCTGTGGAACTAAATTTATAGATGCCACTTTGGACCCAGATGAAAGATAACAAAATATATTCCTTTTTTTTTTTAAATAGTTTTTATTCAACATTTTTAACTTTTAAAATCACAATTACACTATTACAGCTTTCCGTTATCGAAATTTTTTCTTAATTTCAACTGATCTACAGGCCTATTGTTTTATACATGTACATTCTTATTTCATAATTACTTATCTTTATACAATATACAATATTTACATGTCTACTGCACTCTAAAATATATGTTTTATCCATTTATTATCTATTTCTGTACATTCACTATACGTTAATTTTAGACTTCTTTTCAAGCCAATTATACCACCTGTTCAGTGGTGGAGTTCAAAAATTTTTACTACCAGTTCTGTGGGTTCGGCTTGGTGGGCGTGGCTTGGTGGGCGTGGTAGGGGAAGGATACTGTAAAATCTCCATTCCCTCCCCACTCCAGGGGAAGGATACTGCAAAATCCCCATTTCCTCCCGCTCAGCTGGGACTTGGGAGGCAGAGAATAGATGGGGGCAGGGCCAGTCAGAATTTTTACTATCGGTTCTCAGAACTACTCAAAATTTCCACTACCGGTTCTCCAGAACTGGTCAGAACCTGCTGAAACCCACCTCTACACCTCATGATACACGGTTTCTTCTCTGTCCCTTAATTCCATCGTTAATGTGTCCATTTCTGCATATTTTAGCACCATTTTTATAATCATTGTGTTTGATGGAGTGTTTTCTTGCTCCCAATTTTGGGCGAATGTGATTCTGGCTGTGGTAATTATATGGAGCATGATGTATTGAATTTCTTTGCTTATATTACCTTTTATTATACCCAAAAGGAATAACTCTGGCTTCATATCAATTTTTTGTTAAAACAATTTCCTCCAACCATTTTTTAATTTTTGTCCAATAATCCCTGACTTTGGGACATGTCCACCACATGTGGTGAACAAAATCTATTCTTGATGTCAAGTCGAGCACATAGAGATGGGGGAAACTGTGTTTGGTTTATTTTTCACCACCATGAATGAGTACTATCCATTTCAGGCAGGGGTGGGTTCTACTTACCTTTACTACCGGTTCGCAGCAGGGTTGCACGCGCACTCTTCTGCACATGCGCAGAAGCGTTTTGATGACGTCAGGGTCGGTAGGCGGGGCCTCCTGCCGGTTTTACTACCGGTTCTATAGAACCGGTGCGAACCGGGGGCAACCCTTCACTGATTTCAGGAAGAAAAAAACATTCTGTTTGGACAGAATGGATTTACTGAGCATGTCGTAATTTACGTGAATATTTGAATATTTCCTAGGTTCTTGGCTGGAATCTGAATTTCCAAAATACACCAGTCCAAGATGTGATTATTTGTGTCTTTTATTGTTCGTTGATGAATAAAAACCAACATCACTAACAAGGATGATGATGCTTCGATGCCTTCTTACAGGTGCAGCTTGTAAACAACGCCTTTAAAGGGGTCAAATATTTCCGACTGAACACGCTGGCTTCCCTGGGGTACGTGGTCGTGGTGCTGGACAACCGAGGTTCCTGCCACCGGGGCCTGGCCTTTGAAGGCACCTTCAAATATAAGATGGTAAATTGTCTCATGAATGGAGGTAGCAAATGTTGAAAGGGACCAATGGTCCTTTCATAGGGTTTTTGAGCATAACATTCTCAGAGACTCTTCCCATCCTCCTTACAATCTTTTTGGACTGTTGCCTTCTGGCAGAAGATACAGGACAATGAAAACTCGGACCACATGTCATCTGAATAGTTTTTATCCCAGAGCTACCAGCACCTTGAAGTACCAGCTTCAAGGTGCTGGTACTTACCTATGTACTTACCCTTCATGGCATGGGCCCAGAGTACTTGCAAGACCACCTCCTACCGGCCTCCCACTGCCCAGTGCGCTCACATAGGACTGCCCTTTTCCGGGTGTCGTCGGCCAGACAATGTCGGCTGGCGGCCCCCAGGATGAGGGAGTTCTCTGTGGTCGCACCGACCCTCTGGAATGGGTTACCCACCGGGCTCCGGACGGACCCCGACCTCCGCACTTTCCGCGCTGACCTGAAGACATGGCTTTTTCAGCAAATTCCCTGATCTGCCGCGAGGTTTTAATTGTCTGGGGATTTTAAATTGGCTTGTTTTAGCACTATTTTATTGTTATGTTCTTTCTATTCTGTGAGCCGCCCCGAGTCCCACGGGAGAAGGGCGGCATATAAGTTTGATAAAATAAATAAATAATGGCACTCAATCATGAACTAAAGGGCCACCATCAGTGAGTTGTTGGACAGAATTATTTGGTCTGTTTGGGTGGATGTTTGGGTGGTTTATGGGTGGGGAATTGTAGTGGATGGGAGTGTGTTTAGGGATTGTTTTGTGTGTTGGACCTGGTTTTTGGTGTTAAGTGAATTTCATTGTATGGGTATACTGTGTATACACCTACAATGACAATAAAGTTATTTTTTATTATTATTATTATTATTATTATTATTATTATTATTATTATTATTATTATTATTATTATTATTTTGTAATTTTGGGTGTCCTCTGGACCAGTGTCAGGCCTGGAAGCCATCTTTGGTGTTAGGCCTTCAGTCCAGTGGTGGGTTTCAAAATTTTTTACTACCGGTTCTGTGGGTGTGGCTTGGTGGGTGTGGCATGGCTTAGTGGGCGTGGCTTGGTGGGCGTGGCAGGAGAAGGATACTATAAAATCTCCATTCCCATCCCAATCAGCTGTGACTTGGGAGGAAGAGAATAGATGGGGGGTGGGGCCAGTCAGAATTTTTACTACCGGTTTTCCGAACTACTCAAAATTTCCGCTACCGGTTCTGCAGAACTGGTCAGAACCTGCTGAAACCCACCTCTGCTTCAGACCTGCCATGTTTGCTACTGTGGGGAACTGGGAAGCGGGATTGTATGGAGATATATAGTCATAATAACATTCCTTTCTCAGAGAGTCAAGGACATCTTGCCCTGCACCTGGAGGGCTGTGACTAGGAGACATCTCCAGTTGGGATGATGTTTGATTGGACCATGTGATGGACATGTTGGTGTTGAGCAGGGACTTGAACTTTTCTTTGGGCAGGGGGTTGGACTAGATGACCTACAAGCTCCCTTCCAACTCTGTTATTCTATATTCTATATTTATATGTTGTGGATGCTCCATCACTGGAGGCTTTTAAGAAGCGACAGGACAGCTATTTGTCCACAATTGCATAAGGCTCCTGTTTGAGCAGGGGGTTGGACTAGAAGACCTCCAAGGTCCCTTCTAACTCTGTTATTCTCTAATTTATACACTTGGTGATATTCCCCCCCCCATGCCTGTTTTTTTTTCTCTTCCAACAGGGACAAATCGAAATCGTTGACCAAGTGGAGGGCTTACAGTATTTGGCTTCCCGATACGAGTTCATCGATTTAGACCGGGTTGGCATTCATGGTTGGTCGTACGGTGGATTTCTTTCCCTGGTGGCCTTGCTGCAGAGGCCAGAGATCTTCAAGGTTGGTTCCCCTGCCACGGCCCATTCCCTTCCTCTGGGCACGTGTGATGTGGATGTGTAGAAGGCCCAGGAGTGACATGATAGCGGTATTCCAGTACTTGAGGGGCTGCCACAAAGAAGAGGGGGTCAAATTATTATCCAAAGCACCAGAAAGCAAGACACAGCAGTGAGATCCGGCCCGATCTATCCGGCTCGCACAAGCCGGTAGGGCCAGCGACGGGAGGCTCCGCCCATCCACCAGGACATCATCATCAGTAGTGGGTTTCAATTCCCGGCGCTGCCGGGAGAGTGCGCGCAGTGTACAGTGCTTCTGCACATGCGCAGAAGGTTCTGTCCATGCGCAGAGTGTTGTTGGTTTTTTAAAGTTTTTTATTTATAATACAAATTAAAAACAATGGACTTAGTGTGACATCTCCAGTTGAAACATTTTTATCAAATTTCGTCACATAAATAATACACTTATTTACACTAATGATCACATTTCAAATACGCATATTCCTTCATCCATATAAATTATTTCGATATCTAATTCAGTCGTATCTATCATAACAAATTAGCATAAAAACTTCCGAACATTTTACTCGTCAGTGGTCCTATATCCCAGCATTTCTCCTCCTTTCCAACCAATAATAAAATTTGTTCCAGATTTCATAATACTCAGATTCATTCTTATCTTTAAGTTCCAAGGTCAGTCTGTCCATTTCCACGCAAATTAATATTTTAGCTAACACTTCTTCTTCTGTGGGGGGTCTCTTTGTTTTTTCCATTTTTGTGCAAAAGCCAATCTTGCTGCTGTTAGAATGTGTAACGTTAGGTAAATTGTGCTCTTGTTGTATTTACCCTCAATAATACCCAGCAAAAAGAATTCTGGTTTTGCTTCTATATTTTGCATTAGTATCTCCCAGGAGTAAAATGCTCCCGGTTTGGACCGGATCGCCCAATCCGGTAGCGATGGAGGTGGGTGGTTCGGAGAACCGGTAGCAAAAATCCCTGCCCCCCCCCTTCCATACCCAGCTGAGCCATGGCACAATCATCAGAGGCTTTTTTTTAACTTTTAAAAGCATTTTTTCTACAACTTCTTTGGCTGAAAAAATGCTTTTAAAAGTTAAAAAAAAAAAGCCTCTGATGATCGTGCGGCTCAGCTGGGATCCTCAAAGGCTTTTAAAAGCATTTTTTCTACAACCTCTTCTTTTAAATGCCTCTGACGATCAGGCAACTCAGCTGGGATCGTCAGAGGCATTTAAAAGAAAAAAATCCTCTGCTGATCAGGCAACTCAGCTTGGATCATCAAAGGCATTTAAAAGAAAAAGAGCCTCTGCTGATCAGGCAACTCAGCTTGGATCATCAAAGGCATTTAAAAGAAAAAAAGCCTCTGCTGATCAGGCAACTCAGCTTGGATCATCAAAGGCATTTAAAAGAAAAAGAGCCTCTGCTGATCAGGCAACTCAGCTTGGATCATCAAAGGCATTTAAAAGAAAAAGAGCCTCTGCTGATCAGGCAACTCAGCTTGGATCATCAAAGGCATTTAAAAGAAAAAAAGCCTCTGCTGATCAGGCAACTCAGCTGGGATCATCAGAGCCTTTTGAAAGCATTTTTTTACAACCTCTTCCTTGAAGAGGTTGTAGAAAAAATGGTTTTAAAACTTAAAAAAAAAAAATTGGCCACGCCCACCCAGTCACATTACCCCCACCACCAAGCCACGCCCACAGAACCGTTAGTAACAAATTTTAGATTTCACCACTGTTATCTCCTCTATCCATTGTCTTATCTGGTGCGTTTTTGATGACGTCTGGGTGGGTGGGCGGAGCCTCTCACCGCCTCCGCTACCGATTCACCCATACTGGGGCAAACCGGTAGCAACCCAACACTGGTCATCACGTCCCATTTTTGACCCTCTGCGCATGCACAGAAGAGGCGCACGCTCACAATTCCGATCCGGTACTGAAAGTAAGTGCATTTTACCCCTGGCAAGACAAGAAGGAATGGATAGGCTGGGATCTATTTGAGACAACTCTTCCAAATGTTTACAGCCAACTTGACTTTACTTTGTTGCAGGTTGCAGTTGCGGGTGCTCCGGTCACGTTGTGGCTTTTCTACGACACGGGTTACACGGAGCGTTACATGGGACACCCGGACAATAATGAACAGGGTTATTGTTTGGGCTCCGTAGCTATGCAGGCAGAGAAATTCCCTTCACAGTAAGTATACGTGATACTTAAATAAAGAATATAAAAAAAATGGTTTTTTTTTATAAAAAGGAAAAAAGAAAACATGCATCTCTCTAACACAGGTAGTCCTCAACTTACAGCAATCCAGTTAGTGACCATTCAAAGTTACAACAGCACTGAAAAAAAAATGACTTAGGATCATTTTTAACCCTGACGACCGTTGCAACATTCCTGTGGTCACGTGATCCAAATTCAGGCCCTTGGCAACTGAGTCATATTTATGACGGTTGCGATGTCCTGGGGTCCTGTGATTCCCCTTTTGTGACCGTCTGGCAAGCAAAGTCAATGGGGAAGCCGGATTCCCTTAACAACCGTGTTGCTAATTTAACAACCGCAGTGATTCACTGAACAAACGTGGCAAGAAAAGTCGTAAAATTGGGCAAAAGTCACTTAACAAATTTCTCACTTAACAACATAAATTCTGGGTACAATTGTGGTCATAAATTGAGGACTACCTGTAATAAGATTTTTTTTTCAGTGATGGCTTTGACAAATGATTAAACTGAGTATCCCTTAGAACAGTGTTTCTCAACCTTGGAAGCTTGAAGATGGATGGACTTCAACTCCCAGAATCCCCCAGCCAGCAGCGCTGGCTGGGGGATTCTGGGAGTTGAAGTCCACCCATCTTCAAGCTACCTAGGTTGAGAAACACTGCCTTAGAAGCTGAGGCACAAATATATGTGCTCTGAGCAATAAAATTATTGAGAAGAAAATCAGTTCTAGTATTGTTGCTGGATTTAGCTTTTTTGCTTTTCATCCCAGTTGCTCTCTTTGACTGATTTTTATTTGTTCTTTTTGGTCATTAGGTGATTTTATAAAATACTACATTCCTACATGTGGGGGGGAAAAATCTGCAGGAAATATAATAGTTAATTTCTGTGAAGCCACTGGATTATACTTCTAATTACATTTTTCCTGTTTTTTTTTTTTGTCGCTTTCTTCAGACCCAACCGATTATTGCTACTGCATGGATTCCTGGATGAAAATGTTCATTTTGCACATACTAGTATTTTGCTGAGCTTCCTGGTCAGGGCTGGGAAACCCTACGACCTCCAGGTAGCAGAGAAACTTGTGCAGCTCTAAAATGCAAAGGTTAAAATGCGTCTGGTTTGGGCTTGATGTGACAAGGGGGGCAAGGCTGAGGCAGGATCAGGACCACGGAGAGCTCCTGGCTAACTCTCAAGAGAGATGTTGTTCTTTTACCCCAATGAAATAAATCCAGGTCAACCCCATTTCCTCCTGGCTTTGATAGCCTGCAGCTCTTTCAGACCCTCGGAATCTTGTAGAACTGGGAAATTACAAAAGGAATTTAGGATGAATAAAGGTGGTGTACAGTTGGTCCTTGACTTACCACTGTTTCTTAGTAACCGTTTGACGTTGTGATGTACCTGATACAAGGGAGTTACAACCCAGCCCTGATGGTTACTTTCTCAGAGTCATGTGACCACTCTTCTGATGTCCCTCAGGGGTCATGTGACCACACTTCAGGTGCTAGGCAACCCATGTTTACTGCCATTTGCAGAGTCCCTCAGTCACGTGACCAGATTTTACGACAGTTTTGCGGGAAAGCAGACATTGTTTCCCCCCTTCTCAAAGGTTGGCATCAAACAGCTCGGTTTTCCGTAGCTCTAGGTGGAAAGAAACAGTCTAAATTTTCTTGAGGTGCTAGGACGTGGGTGAACACCTGGCGCCCTCTTCCCCAGAAATCCTGAGGATTGGATCCCAGCCTTCTGCATCCCAGTCACAGCTGGATTTCTTTCGCTTTCTTCCTCCCCCAGATTTATCCGCAGGAGCGGCACAGTATCCGGGTCCCCGAATCTGGAGAACACTATGAACTTCACCTCTTGTACTACCTCCAGGAGAATCTGGGATCGCACATGGCCGCGCTGAAGGCGATGCCCTGAACCCCTGAACCCCAGGACTTCTCGGCATGACACGTCCACAGCTGTTTAACCAAACATGAGTGCTTGAATGGTGCCTTCCTTTCTGGTGCCTGCTTTTAACCAAGAGAGAAATCTACCCGCTACCCGGCTTGATTGAATGATCCTCCTCCTTTTTCAAGAACACCTCCCCCCCCCCGCCCCCTGGTGCCATACAGGAGATGATTGTACAGCAAAAGAATAATTTTAAATGTAAATAATAAAACGGATGGCTGTACAGTCTCTCGGATTCTGGGCTTCTTCCCTAACCAGTGTAACGTTGGTTACAGAACAATAGCAATAGCCCTTAGACTTATATACCACTTCACAGTGCTTTGCAGCCCTCTCTAAGCGGTTTACAGACTCAGCCTATGGTCCCCAACAATCTGGGTCCTCGTTTATCTGATTTCAGAATGATTGAAGGTTGAGTCAACCTTGTACCCAGTCAGGATCAAACTCCTGGCAGTGGGCAGAGTCAGCCTGCAGTACTACATTCTGATAGATGATAGGTAGATAGATAGATAGATAGATAGATAGATAGATAGATAGATAGATAGATGATAGGTAGGTAAGTAGGTAGGTAGGTAGGTGGGTAGGTAGATAGATATGATAGATAGATAGATAGATAGATAGATAGATAGATAGATAGATAGATAGATAGATAGATGATAGGTAGGTAGGTAGATAGATGATAGGTAGGTAGGTAGGTAGGTAGATAGATAGATAGATAGATAGATAGATAGATAGATAGATAGATGATTGATAGATGATAGATGGATAGATAGATGGATAGATAGATGATAGATAGATAGATAGATAGATAGATAGATAGATAGATAGATGATAGATAGATAGATAGGTAGATAGATAGATAGATAGATGATTGATAGATGATAGATGATAGATGGATAGATGGATAGATAGATGAAAGATAGATAGATAGATAGATAGATAGATAGATAGATAGATAGATAGATAGATGATTGATAGATAGATAGATAGATGATAGACAGGCAGACAGACAGTGAGAGATAGATAAGACATAGAGAGCACTAGCCCTTAGACTTATATACCACTTTTACAGTGATTTTACAGCCCTCTAAGTGGTTTACAGACTCAGTTTATGGCCCCCAACAATCTGGGTCCTCATTTAACTCATTTCAGAATGATTGAAGGTTGAATCAACCTTGACCCAGTCAGAATTGAACTCTTGGCAGTGGGCAGAGTCAGCCTGCAGTACTACATTCTGATAGATGATAGATAGATATAGATGATATATTAGATAGATAGATAGATAGATAGATAGATAGATAGATAGATGATAGATAGATATAGATGATGGATTAGATAGATAGATAGATAGATAGATAGATAGATAGATAGATAGATAGATAGATAGACAGACAGACATAGAGAGCACTAGCACTTAGACTTATTTACCTTTTTACAGTGCTTTTACACCTCTCTAAGTGGTTTACAGAGTCAGCCTCTTGCCATCAACAATCTGGGTCCCCATTTAACCAATTTCATCAATGGAATAGCTCAATTCTCAGAGCTTTGGGTGCTCCACCACTGGCGGTTTTCAAGAATAGACTGGGCAACCATTTGCCCAGGATGGTATACATTGGGCAGGGATGGACTAGAAGACCTCCAAGATCCCTTCCAGCCCTATGATTCTATTTTTCTATCTCTCAATCAGGTCAAAACAGTTTGCTTGGGAATGTTTTATTTTTCTTCACTGTTCTCCTGAGAAAACCTGTAATGGAGCAGCTCCTATATCTCTGTTAAAAGCAAGCTCTCCGAATTATTCAGAATGATTTGGACCTTGGGGTTTTCTAGATTTGGTCTCTTCCAACCCTGTTATTCTATGTTCTGCATTCTTCACGTTGTCTTGGGGCCTAGTAGCACAGAATGTCATTCCCAAAGTGTGGGTGTATATATATGAGGAAGATTTTCAACACACTTAGCGTTTTTGGTTTTCTGAAACACAATTCTGAACATCCTGTTTGATTGACTCGTAATGGGCTCATTCTAGGGGTGAAATCCAGCAGGTTCTGACAGGTTCTCCAGAACCGGTAGGGGAAAATTTGTGTAGTTCAGAGAACTGGCAAATACCACCTCTGGCTGGCCTCAAAGTCGGGTGGGAATGGAGATTTTGCAGTATCCTTCCCCTGCCATGCCCACTAAGCAATATCCTTCCCCCAGGAGTGGGGAGGGAATGGGGATTTTGCAGTATCCTTCCCCTGCCATGCCCACTAAGCCACACCCACCAAACTACTCCACGCCCACCAAGCCACGCCCACAGAACCGGTAGTAAAAAATTTTGAAACCCACACACCTTAAAGTTGCTAAGATGGAATAAAACCAGGGGTGAAATCCAGCAAGTTCTGACAGGTTCTGGAGAACCGGTAGTGGAAATTTTGAGAAGTTCGGAGAAGCAGTAGCGGAAATTTTGAGTAGTTCGGAGAACCGGCAAATACTACCTCTGGCTGGCCCCAGAGTGGGGTGAGAATGGAGATTTTGCAATATCCTTCCCCTAAGAGAGGGGAGGGAATGGGGATTTTGCAGTCTCCTTCCCCTGGAATGGGGTGGGAATGGGGATTTTGCAGTATCCTTCCCCTGCCATGCCCACGAAGCCACGTCCACCAAACCACTCCATGCCCACCAAGCCACACCCACAGAACCAGTAGTAAAAAAAATGTAATTTCACCACTGGCTCATTCCTGCCTGAAATACACGGACACAACTGGAGTCACCGCCATTAACTACACACATTGGTGCAAACCAAAAGAAACATTGGTTAATGGGGCGGGGAAGTATTTTCTCTGTTGTTAGCCCTCTTCTAAGGAAAAACCCAGCTTCAATTTTCCCAATTTTTATTCAATAAACAACCATTAGCCAGATGCTCTATATCTTCCTACAACTTTCAGGGACAAGCACAAAAACAGAAAAGAAAGAGAAAGCGGTAGATGTGAAACTATATCAATAAATGTCAGCTAGATTGCTTCACTTCATTTTGATTATTAGTTTTGGATGCATCAGATTAACAGAGTTGGAAGGGACCTTGGAGGTCATCTGGTCCAACCCTCTGCCCAAGCAGGAGACCCTACACCCGTGATGGCGAACCTATGGCACGCATGCCACAGGTGGCACGTGGAGCCATATCGGTGGGCATGTGAGCTCAGCTCCAGTGCACATATGCACGCCAGCCAGCTGGTTTTCGAGCCTTCTGGGCCCACCGGAACTTAGCAAACGGGCTGTTTCTGACCCCTGGAGGGCCTCCGGGGGGGTGAGGAAGGCTGTTTTCACCCTCCCCAGGCTCCTAGAGAGGCTCTGGAGCCTGGGGAGAACAAAAAACAGGCCTATCGCCCCCCTGTGCCATCGCATGCCAAAAGCAGGGCAAGCGTGGGGGGGGTCGTGTGCGCATGCACGGGGGCAGGGCGCATAGAATTATGGGTATGGGCACGCGCATGCAAGATCCCCCCCGGGCTCGCCCCACTTTTGGCACACCATGGCAAAAAGTTTAGCCATCACTGCCCTACACCATTTCTGACAAATGGCAGTCCAGTCTCTTCTTGAAAGCCTCCAGTGATGAAGCTCCATGAAACCTAATTGAAAGGGGGTTGGACTAGATGACCTACAAGGTCCCTTCCAACTCTGTTAAATCTGTTAAAGCCACTTTCAAATGAGATTGTACAACAACAGAAACATGCCCAGTACTTGTTCCTTTTATTGTCTCGTCGTCAGTACAGCTAGTATTACAATTAGTCCTATCAAAGAGCTTTTACACACAGCGAAAATGAGATAATCTTAAGTACACACACTGATGCTTACTCTGTGACTGAAATCAAGCCAAGGTCAACATAGACATCCGATCGGAGTTCTCGTATCAGTTAAGTCACTTCTCGCAGTAATTCAGAAGCAGATTGGCTGAAATTGTGATGGAGCAGTTGATTTACAGCAAAGAGCGACATCCTGGAGTTTTCCAAAAAATTATGGAAAAAGTACAGGTAGTCCTCGACTTAACAACCACAACTGAACCCAAAATTTATGTTGCTAAAGGGAGACATTTGCTCCATTTTACAGCCTTTCTTGCCATAGTTGTTAAGTGAATCATTGCAGTTGTTAAGTCAGTAACCCGGTTGTTAAGTGAATCTGGCTTCCCCATTGACTTTGCGTGTCAGAACGTCGCAAAAGGGAATCATGTGACCCCAGGACACTACGACTGTCATAAATATGAATCAGTTGCCAAGCATCCGAATTTTGATCACATGACCAGTTTTGGAGAACCGGTAGCAGAAATTTTGAGTAGTTCGGAGAACCAGTAGTAAAAATTCTGACCCGCCCCCATCTATTCTCTGCCTTCCAAATCCCAGCTGACTAGGAGGGAATGGGGATTTTACAGTATCCTTCCCCTGGAGTGGGGCGGGAATGGAGATTTTACAGTATCCTTCCCCTGGAGTGGGGTGGGAATGGAGATTTTGCAGTATCCTTCCCCCTGGAGTGGGGAAGAAATGGAGATTTTACAGTATCCTTCCTCTGCCACGCCCACCAAGTCACACCCACAGAACTGGTAGTAAGAAATTTTGAAACCTACCATTGGTCGGAAGTGTGAAAAATTGTCACATTTTTCAGTGCCGTTATAACTCTGAACGGTCACTAAATGAGCTGTTATAAGGACTATCTGTATTATGACACTCTTAAAGATGGTCTACAGCCAACCAGGAAATCAGAAACATCTTTTCTAATGCTTCTGATTAGTAAAAATTTGCCATGCTTTCTTTACTTTTCAGACATTATACATTAACCTTAACAAAATGCAAGGGGACATTTCATTTAAACCGAAGTTTAAATGAAAGAAGAAACTGGTGTTACTTTATGAAGAGTCCTAATTGTATTTCCTAACCGAGCACATTAAGACGAAGTGTAACTAAAAGGCTCCGGGAATGTTCCATTCCGTCGTAGAATCTGGTTTTAAAAGGCTAATTACTTCCAAAATAGTTTTGGAATGGGGCACAACTTCTCTTTGGTGTCTGGAATGATTTACGAGGTGCTCTGGATCTTAACATGTAAGGCAGTCCTTGACATATGACCATAATTGGAACTGGAACCTATGTTGTAAGTGGTGTGGTTCTATGGCTATGCCAACCCTTCTTTAAATAGCTGTTCCAGGCATGTTGGAAGTATACTCCAGAAAGCTTAAAACAGCCCTTTAATAATCTTTAAGAAAGTCAAGCTCCAGGAATAAAAATATCACAAAAAACGGGGTGGGGGGATGGAGATGGAACTCTGGAGAAGCTCAGTCTGTACACCGCCCTGAATCCTTCGGGAGAAGGGCGGTATAGAAATAGATGATAAAGATGATAAAGATAAAGATAAAGATAAAGATAAAGATAAAGATAAAGATAAAGATAAAGATAAAGATAAAGATAAAGATAAAGAAGAGTCTACAGACAGAAAGTCTGGGCATAAGGCTTACAATGTAACAAGCTTAACCCAGAGGCAGTTTCTGAAAACACTTAAAGCAGCAGGGCAATTAAGATAAGGATTAGGCTAGAAATACAGGCATACCAGAATGTTTCCTTCCTGCCTCCCTTGCAGGATTAGCCCTGTAAAGTGGGAAAAGATTTCTTCCAACAACCGGTTCTCTGAACTGCTCAGAAAATTAACATCCAATTCGGGAGAACCAGTGCAAACCGGTAGCAGTCCACCTCTGTACGGTCATCTAGAAGCTATAGCTCAGGGGTCAGCAACCTGCGGCTCTGGAGCCGCATGTGGCTCTTTCACCCCTCTGCTGTGGCTCCCTGTCACTCAAAATATGTGCCACAACCGCCAATGTGTGACATGCGATAGCACGCGATTTATTGAGCTTTTCAACCCCCGGTAGGCCAACCATGGATTAATCCAAGAAAAGAAAAGTTTCAGAAGAAAACAGAACGTTTAATTCAACTACATAGGCTAAGTTTTGTGGCCGCTCAAGAAATCGTCAGGCACGGGAAGGGTTTTGTGGCTCCCGGTGTTTTCTTTTCTGTAGGAAATGGGTCCAAATGGCTCTTTACGTGTTGAAGGTTGCAGACCCCTGCTATAGATAGATTGGAAAAGGATTCCATATGATTCCCCAGAAGGGGAAAGATGAAGACAGCATTGGAATAAGAATGCATGTTTTGGCTCTTGTTGGAGAGACACTGTAGGAGGGAAGTTTGTAGAGATTCTCAATCATCCAGGTCATGGTTGTCCCAAAGATGCTTTTTTCAAGAGGCAAACTGGACTTTCTTGCTTTTTTCTTTTGAAGACGTTTCGCTTCTCATCCAAGAAGCTTCCTCAGCTCTGATTTGGATGGTGGGAAACGGAAGGATTTATATTCCTTGCAGACAGCTGGTCATTTGCATCCTTTTAGAGAGTCGTTGAGGCCACTTGGAGGCTTATCTGTCTCCTCAGGATCACCTGAGACCTGTTCCTGCTTCCTGTAGTCTGCAATTTTTTCCTTTGGAAATCCATTTCTACTCCCACACTATTCCAAGGTTGTTCATCCCAAATTGTATAGCTAAAAGTCTGTAGAGATTCTCAGACATCCAAGTCATGGCTGTCCCAAAGGTGCTTTTTCAGGAGGCAACTGGACTTTCTTGCTTTTTCTTTGAAGATATTTCACTTCTCATCCAAGAAGCTTCTTCAGCTCTGACAGGATAGTGGGGAGTGAAGGGAAAAATTTAAAACTGCTGAAAAGGGAATTTCATCACACGGGTTGGTCAATCTGTTGCTGCCCATTTCGATGGGCTTCTGCTTCTATTACTCCTGATTCTCTTCTCTTGGAAGCGTCATACGTGTTTGCCACATCCAGATTATTTTGTTAACCAATACAAGATGGTTGAAATGCACACAAAAATATCAAGGCTGAGGTTCTCACTGCTTCTTGCATGTCTTTCTTCAAAAAATACTTGACACTGTCCAGCAGGGGGCGCCCTTGTATATCTAATGGCCAGCATTCAGCATTTGGAGCTCGCTGGCAGTGCTGTTGGTCTCCACAACTTTAAGCTGAGTGGACTTCAACTCCCAGAATTCCATAGCGTGCTCTCTGGGGAATCCTGGGAGTTGAAGTCCAAATAACTTTAAAGCTGCCAAGATTGAGAAACACAGGTTTGAACTGTAGGGTTGACAGCCAGAAGAAAACCTTGAAGAACCATTAGATATAATGATAGGGATTCTATATAAGGGTTATGGGAGACATGATAGCAGTGCTCCAATTTTTGAGGGGTTATCACAAAGATGAGAGGGTCAACCTATTTTTCAAAGCACCAGAAGGCAAGAAAAGAAACAATGGATGGAAACTTATCAAGGAGAGAAGCAACCTGGAATTAAGGAGAAACTTTCTAACAGTGAGGACAATCAGCCAGTGGAACTGCTTGCCACCAGAAGTTGTGGGTGCTCCATCACTGGAGGCTTTCAAGAGGAGACTGGACAGCCACTTGTCTGAAATGGTATAGGGTCTCCTGCTTGACCAGGGGGTTAAACTAGAAGACCTCCAAGGTCCCTTGCAACTCTTATTTTATAATATGATCGTCCTAGTTATTGTAGTAATAGTATTGGAAGGTCTTATATAGTTCTTAGTAAACTGTAGGGATTTGTCCAGGCTGTCTCTGAGAATCAGACACGATTGAATGGAAGGGGGAAAAAACACCTTATAGCCACTTTCTTAAAGATTCACACGATCACTGTTTCTCAATCAATTTGGAGATGTGTGGACTTCCAGTCCCAGAATTCCCTAGCCAGCATTCTGGGAGCCAGGAGCCACTACAATTGAGTCCTCCCACCCGGTCATCCTTTTCTCTTCTTCTTCCTTCCACCTTTCCCATCTTTAGAGCCTCTTCCAGAGTTCTGGGTCTTCGCAAAGTATGTCCAAAGTTAGATAATTTGAGTTAGATCATTTGTGGTCCAGTGAGTAAGCTGAATTGTTTGATAATCCATTAGTTTGTTTTCTTGGCTTTCCCCAGCCTTCTCAGGAGTCTTCCCCAATATCAAAATTCAAAGACATCAATATCCTGTGAAGTGTTAATACCACTTTATAATGCCTTGGTATGGCCACACTTGGAATCCTGCATCCAGTTTTGGTTGCCACGATGTAAAAAAGATGTAGAGACTCAAGAAAGAGTGCTGAGAAGAGCAACAAGGATGTTGAGGGGACTGGAGGCTAAAACATACGATGAACGGTTGCAGGAACTGGGCATGGCTAGTCTAGTGAAGAGAAGAACCAGGGGAGACAGGATAGCAGTCTTCCAATATCTCAAGGGCTGCCACAAAGAATAGAAGGTCCACCTATTCTCCAAAGCACCAGAAGGCAGGACAAGAAGCAACGAATGAAAACCAATCAAAGAGAGAAGCAACCTAGAACTAAAGAGAAATTTCCTGACACTTCGAATAATTAATCAGTGGAACAACTTGCCTCCAGATGTTGTGAATGCTCCAACACTGGAAGTTTTTAAGAAGAGATTGGATAACCATTTTTCTGAAGTGGTGTAGGGTTTCCTGCCTAAGCAGGGGGTTGGACTAGATGACCTCCAAGGTCCCTTCCAACTCTGTTATTCTGTTCTGTTCTAATATTCTTCCTGTCTTTCTTCTTGGATCAACCCAGGAATCTCCAAATGGAGTAACTTTAAGACTTGTGGATTCAACAAGTCTTAAAGTTGGTCTTACATCTGAACCAATCAAGAACTACTCTTTGGCAGTGGCAAAACTGAATCCTAGAAAATAAATATAAAGTATTTAGATGAATCGTTTATTGTCAGCTCCATTATTACTGGTGGTAGGAACGTGTTGTTAGATAAAGAACCTTCCAGTTTTTACTGTGGAGTCCATAGGTAGTTATTTTTAATAGCATTCAGCTATGAAAAGACGTAGCCATGGACTGCAGAGAGCAAAACAATTCCTAGCAAGGCTGCCAATTTCCATTCCATTTTACATGCTTTACATTACATTAAAAGATGCTGGCTGGGGAATTCTGGGAGTTGAAGTCCACAAGTCTTAAAGTTGTCACGTTTGAAGGCTCCTGGATTAACACACATTGCAAATGTGAATCTGACAATTTTTCTAAAGAAAAAATGCTTAATGTTTCTGTAGTTTACCATGTGACACAGTTGACATTTTTCTTAGGTTGCGTATTCGAACTTCCTAAAAATATTTTGTTCGCACCATTCTCATGTTCTAAATGGAGTGGTGTGGTGGCCTAGAGGTGAAGCTCTCGCCTCAGAATCAGGAGGCTGTGAGTTTGATTCTAGGTAGAGGCAGGTATTTCTCTCTCTGGGCACACTGAGAATATACAGTGTATCTGCTGAACAAAACTCCGCATTGGCAACAGGAAGGGCACCCGGCCATTAAAACACTCTGCTAGCTCCATTCAGTTGCACAGACACCACCTCGCAGAGGATTATGGAGTCTTTAAAAGGAAATGGTTCTCATGTTCTAAATTTTAAAAACTTATCCATATGATTTAGTCATTCTTTTATTGATTGTTTCCTACTTTCAGCCTGTGAAACGATACAAAAGGTCGACTTTGCACAATCTATTATTGCCTCTTGTTATAATAAACCACAATTTATTTGATTTCCACTAAGGAACGCAAACTGTTATTTGCAAACTGCGCTGGCTAGATTCAGAGATCACATTGAGAGCCAATGAGCAACATTTTGTTTTAACGACATATATGAATCTTATCAGTGGGATATATTTGCTAAAAAGATTTGCATTAAGAATGCATTCCAGAGGCCCTCCAGTAACCTCCAGTTAACTTGCTGGTTGCAAAATGAAAATAATTTTCAATCTCTGTGAACTTGCAAAAACAGTTACTTTCAGTTCTATGCTAACATTTCACCCCAGCACAGAAGAAGCATGCCAGACATTTCAGTTTTGTTTACAGATGGTGCATAAATTATATTCAGACAGAATCTCTCTGAACGGCAGCAGTATAAACTTTTAAAGGGCAGCATGTAAAATGGAATGGAAATTGGCAGCCTTGTTAGGAATTGTTTTGCTCTCTGCAGTCCACGGCTACGTCTTTTCATAGCTGAATGCTATTAAAAAATATCTGCCTGTGAACTCCACAGTAAAAACTGGAAGGATCTTTATCTAGCAACGTGTTCCTATCACCCTTTGCAGCAGTAATAATGGAGCTGACAATAAAACTATTCTTCTAAATACTTTATATTTATTTTCTAGGACTCATTTTGCTACTGCCAAAGAGTAGTTCTTGATTGGTTCAGATGTAAGACCAATTTCCTTCCTTCCTTCCTTCCTTCCTTCCTTCCTTCCTTCCTTCCTTCCTTCCTTCCTTCCTTCTTCCCTTCCTTCCTTCCTTCCTTCCTTCTTCCCTTCCTTCCTTCCTTCCTTCTTTCTTTTTTTTCTTTCTTTCCTTTCTCTCTCTCTTTCTTCTTCCTTCCTTCTTTCTTTCTCTTTCTTTCTTTCCTTTCTTTCTCTCTTTCTTTCTCTCTCTCTTTCCTTCCTTCCTTCCTTTCTCTTTCTTCCTTTCTCTTTTTTCTTTCTCTTTCTTTCTTTTTCTTTCTTTCTTCCTTCTTTTGTTCCTTCCTTCCTTTCTTCTTTCCTTCATCTGTCTGTCTGTCTGTCTGTCTGTCTGTCTGTCTGTCTGTCTGTCTATCTATCTATCTATCTATCTATCTATCTATCTATCTATCTATCTATTCCTTGCCTTTATTATTTTTATAAATAACTCAAGGCAACAAATATATTCAACACAACTTCCTCCTCTTTTCCCCACAACAACAACCCTGTGAGGTGGGTTGGGCTGAGACAATGTGACTGGCCCAAGGTCACCCAGCTGACTTCCTTGCCTAAGGCGGGACTAGAACTCACCAACTCCGGCTGATTGGCTCAAAGTCACCCAACTGAACTCATGGTCTCTTGTTTTCTAGTCTGGTCTTTACTGTAACTACTGAACCAAAACTATGAAATCCACACTAAAGGATTGTCTGCTCACTTTGACTCTTTCCTCTCAACATTCATGTTAGGATATGGTTTGAGCCTAACAGTTGTCCAGGCAATATATGTGTACTGTAACTTTAATCTGTAAATGTATTATGTTACTTTAAAGGTATTCATTGTAATGCTGAGTCATGCTGTAATTAGGTAATGACTGGTTGTGAGAGTATTTAAGCAAGGTATTGTAACATATTCAGTTTGATGATGAAGCTGATGTGATATGCTACCAGAGTATGATATGCTACCATTGAGAGGAGTTGCCATCTGCTAATCATCATTTGATGGATCTGCTACCATCGTGGTTTGTGAACCAGAGTGAGTTTGTTATTTTAACTAACTACTGTTTGTTGGATAAGAAGATATCTGTAATTACTGGACTGATTTAACTGGCAAAGATTTGGAATTTGTTTAAAGACTATGAGACTGTTTTTCTACTATAAAGTAAGCTTTTGATAAACCAGTTTGCATATCTCTTATTCATTGCTCTCAGCAACGTTTCCTTGTGCATTTACTCTGCTGGTTGGTAACACAACACCAATATCCTTAACAATTCAGATGCAAAAGAGGACCCCAGAATTCCTAACTATTGAGTGGTGTGTATTAGATGGAAATTCTATTTGTACACAAATAAAATAAGCACAAATTTAAGCTTATTTGAGATCATATTTGCAGGCCCAAGGGTCAACACATTTCATCCGAGAAATGCCTGCAAACCACCCTCTATTTCTGGTAATAAGTTCCAAGAATGTTATCTCTCATAGAACACATAAAGAATATTTTATAATGAGCAATTAATTTTGTTCTGCAAGACGGGTGATGTACATTTTCCCCAAGTCCTTGCAAAGGAAATAGCACAGTGAGACAAACACTACAGTTGTGTTAGGTCAGTTTGTGATACAGCATAAACTCTGCAACCGAAAAGTTTATACTTGCCACGAAATGTAATATTAGCTGAGATGGCAGGTGGGCTCTTTGATGTACAGAGACCCCAACAGTAAAACCTGAGGCTGCTGTATCAGCTTCATTACAGTCCTATTTTGAGGGCAGCGTTAGAAATTTCTTATTAAATGGGATACTCTGGATGTATTAAATGAAATGTGCTAATTGTCCTTGCTTGGATCTTTCAGTTACTAAATTAACCCATGACCTTTTAGTGAAAATATGGAGCAACAGATGGAAGCTCTTAAATGAAACTGTCCTAAAGACCAGGGTCCAACACAAATGTTCATTTCGTGCTGATTTACAAGCTAAAGATGACAACCAAGTTATGCTTTGCACAAAGAGAATAAAATAAAATTAAATAACATAATAACAGAGTTGGAAGGGACCTTGGAGGCCTTCTAGTCCAACCCCTTGCTCAAGCAGGAGATCCTATACTATTCCAGGCAAATCAAACATCCACATCTGCCTATCCCAAGTCCTTGGGAAAGACTCGATAAGTGGATAAAAAAGACAGATCCAGTCTAAACATCTGGCTGACTGTGTGAACAATCATAACAATATTTATCTATCACTTATCTGTCATCTATCAATAATCTATCATCTATCTTAGATGTAGATACTCTAGATAGATGATAGCTAGATAGACGATAGATAGATAGATGATAGATGATAGATGATAGACAGATAGATGATAGCTAGATGATAGCTAGATATGTAGATGATAGCTAGATGATAGATAGATAGATGATAGATAGATATGAAGATGATAGATAGATGATAGATAGATGATAGATAGATTGTTGATAGGTAGATAGATAGAGATGATAGATAGATAGATAGATAGATAGATAGATAGATAGATAGATATACATAGGTACATAGATGATAGATATAGATAGATAGATAGATGATTAGATAGATAGATAGATAGATAGATAGATAGATAGATTGATTGATTGATAGATTGATAGATGATAGATGATAGGTAGATGATAGACAGATAGATAATAGATAGAGATGATAGATAGATAGAGATGGATGATAGATATAGATAGATAGATAGATAGATAGATAGATAGATAGATAGATAGATGATAGATAGATGATAGATAGATAGAGATGGATAGAGATGGATGATAAAGATAGATAGATAGATAGATAGATAGATAGATAGATAGATAGATAGATAGATGAGAGAGATGGAGAGAGAGAGACAGAGAGAGACAGAGAGACAAACAGAGGTAGATGATAGTTTAGATAGATAATATCATCTTCATCTATCGTCTATCTATTTATCATCTATCTACAGTATCTAATTTCATCAAACGGCTATTCAGTCTCTTCTTAAAAATCCCCGGTGATGGAGCTCCACAACTTCCAGAAGCAAGTCGTTCCACTGATCGTTCTCATTGTCAAGAAATTTCTCCTTAGTTCTAAGGATCCCTCTTTGAATAGTTCCCATCCGTTTCTTCTTCTCCTGCCCTCCAGGGCTTTGGAGAAGAGGTTGACCCCCTCTGCTTTGTGACAGTCCCTCAAATACTGGAAGTCTGGTACCATGTCACCCTTCTTTTTATTGAACTAGACGTACCTAATTCCTGCAATCTTACCTTTCTTATGTTTTAGCCTCCAGCCCCCTAATCATCTTTCTTACTCTTCTCTGCACTCTTTCTAGCTGCCCTGAGTCTTCGGAGAGGGGCAGCATATAAATTGAATTAATTAAATTAAATTAAAATTAAATTCTAGAGTCTCAACATCGTTTTTATATTGCAGTGACCAAAATAGAATGCAGTATTCTAGGGGTGGTCTTACTAAAATGTCATGGGCTACAAAAGCTTTGGGGTTTAAGGATTTCCATCTTAGAGTATAGAGCTCAAGGCCCGCGGGCCGGATCAGGCCCATAGAGGATGCTTAGATCTAGCCTGCGGGGCCGCCCTGGAAACAACCAAGAACCGCCTCTGCGGTGCCTCTGCCAGCAAAAACGGAGCTCGGGAGGGCCGCCCCTTTTTCACTGGCAGAGGGCTGCAGGAGGCTGTTGCAGCCGAAAACTGAGCCCAGATGGGCTGCATGTGGCCTCCCCGAGCTCCATTTTTGCTGGCAGAGGGCTGCAGGAGGCCATCGTGTCCGAAAACTGAGCCTCAATGAGTGACATTGAACTGGCCATGCCCATCCCTGGTTATGCCTCCCCTGCCCCCCCCACCAGCCGCCCCCCAGGTCAAACACAACCCTGATGCGACCCAGTGGTGGGTTTCAGCAGGTTCTGACCAGTTCTGGAGAACCGGTAGCGGAAATTTTGAGTAGTTCAGAGAACCGGCAAATACCACCTCTGGCTGGCCCCAGAGTGGGGTGGGAATGGAGAGTTTGCAGTATCCTTCCCACAGGAGTGGGGAGGGAATGGGGATTTTACAGTATCCTTCCCCTGCCACACCTACCAAGCCATGCCCACCAAGCCATGCCACGCCCACCAGAACCAGTAGTAAAATTTTTTGAATTTTTTTTTATGGGTTTTGAAACCCATCACTGATGCTGCCCTCAATGAAATCAAGTTTGACACCCCTGATATAGAGACTTATTGGCTGCAGAAAAGGGAAGAGTAGAGATTGCTGTTAGAGATGCAAATATTGGCATGCAAGATATTTAAGTAGTTAAACCTCCCACCTATGCCTGGCTGAACTGAGGGAAAAACATCATTATGGAGATAAATTACCTTCAGGGAAAGTTGCTTAGTGAGCAAAATACTTCTATAAACTGAGGCAAGTGAGGGAATACCCCAAATTCCCAGAAGTTATGTGGTTGGAAACATTTAATTGCGTCGCTTCAAAATACCTCTTCCCAATGTTAGAAAAGTGTTTAGCATTTAGTGCTTCAGCTGTTCTTAAAACACATCCAAAAACCAGTTAAATCTCTCATTATCCATCGAGTCCCATGAGAAAGTTAGATTCTTTTTTTTTAAAGCAATTATATGTATGGCTGCTTTAAAAAAACCAGAAGATCCAGGAAAATTCAATACAGGTAGTCCTTGATGTACAACAGTTCATTTAGTGACTGTACAACAGCACTGAAACAAGTGACTTACGACCATTTTTCACACTTATGACCATTACAGCATCCTCAGGGTCATGAGATCAATATTCAGATCAGTGGTGGGTTTCAAAGTTTTTTACTACCGCTTCTGTGGGTGTGGCTTGGTGGGCGTGGCATGGCTTGGTGGGCGTGGCATGGCTTGGTGGGTGTGGCTTGGTGGGCGTGGCAGGGGAAGGATACTGTAAAGTCTCCATTCCCTCCCCACTCCAGGGAAAGGATACTGTAAAGTCTCCATTCCCACCCTGCTCCAGGGGAAGAATACTGTAAAGTCTCCATTCCCACCCCTCTCCAGGGAAAGGATACTGTAAAATCTCCATTCCCACCCTGCTCCAGGAGAAGGTTACTGCAAAATCCCCATTTCCTCCCTTATCAGCTGGGACTTGGGAGGCAGAGAATAGATGGGGGCGGGGCCAGTCAGAATTTTTACTATCGGTTCTCCGAACTACTCAAAATTTCTGCTACCGGTTCTCCAGAACTGGTCAGAACCTGCTGGAACCCACCTCTGATTCAGAAGCTTGGCAACCGACTCACATTTATGACGTTTGCTGTGTCCCACATGATCACTTTTTGCAACTTTCTGACAAGCAAAAATCAATGGGGAAACCAGATTCACTTAACAATCGTGTTACGATCTTAACAACTGCAGTGATTCACTTAGCAACTGTGGCAAGAAAGTCATAAAACGGGGCAAAGCTGACTTGGCTATTATTTCGCTTAGGAACAGAAATTTTGGGCTCAATTGTAGTCTTAAGTCAAGAGCTCCTTGTACTTGGGAGTCAGCTGCAAAGCTAAATTTGTGCAAGACAGCTACCATTCCAGTGGTATTTTTGAAGCCTGCCCTTATCCAGTAGTTCAAAAATGCTGCCTCGCATTGCTTCTCATAAGAAAACGGAGGGAGGAATTCGCAGGGCAGTTTGCCTAAAGCAGAGTAAACTCGGTTGCTTGGGAAGCCCTTTTAAAGTATTAAGCTGTCTGTGAAGCTCCCTTGTCAGAGTTTACTCTTCTGGAACCACGTGCCTATTTTTATATTCTTCTCCTCGGTTCCCATCCTAAAGACTTTGCAAAACAAGTTAAGCCTATTTCTGCTTTTTAAGGGTAAGAATTTTGGGTGGCGCAATAGGAAAAGGGACATAATTCCTTGAGTGCATTGCATGTTAGAACTGTCCTTTTTTATTATAATAATAATAATAATAATAATAATAATAATAATAATATAATACTTGTTTTTTAAAAAAAGCATTGATTTTTAAAAAAAAGCTTTTTAAAAGTGCATTGCATATTAAAGTTGTCCTTCATTTTTTTAAAAACCCTTACGCACGGACACTCATGACCTCGTCACTTCCCGACTAGACTACTGCAATGCTCTCTACATGGGGCTCCTCTTGAGGTGCACCCGGAGGCTCCAACTGGCGCAGAGTGTGGCCACGCGGGTGGTTATGGGAGCAACATGGCGTTCCCATGTAACACCTCTCCTGTGCGAGCTGCACTGGCTCCCAGCGGTCTTCCGTGTGCGCTTCAAGGTCTTGGTTACCACCTTTAGAGCGCTCCATGGTTTAGGACCTGGTTACTTATGGGATCGCCTGCTACCACCAATAGCCTCCCACCGGCCGGTACGCTCTCATAGAGAGGGGCTCCTCCGGGTGCCATCGGCCAAACAATGTCGACTGGTGGCCCCCGGGGGACAGCCTTCTCTGTGGGGGCACCTACTATCTAGAATGAGCTCCCCCCCCCCCGGAGATACGGAGGATCCCGGATCTACGCACCTTCCACCGCGCTCTCAAGACCTTTTTATTCCATCAGGCTGGCCTGGCCTAACTGTTTCTCTTTTTTCCCTTTTTAAAACGTAAATTTTAATTCGTTTTTAATTTATTGGGGTGTTTTAAATCTGTCTTCGGCCAAATTGTTTAATTCAATTTTATTCAGTTTTAAATTTTGTATTTATGTTTTTTATCCTGTGGCTGTTCACCACCCTGAGTCCTTCGGGAGTAGTACAAATCAAATAAAACTAAACTAAAAAAACTAAAACTAATAATAATAATAATGTGCTGTGTTTTTTTTTTTTTAAAAAGCAGATAGAAGTTGAAGGGAAGGGAACGGCTTTATTTTCATTTTGACTTTGCTGGCTAGGCTTCTACAACCCAGAGACTTACAGATTAGCCAATGTAATTTTATCTAAAAGCTTACCGGTGAGTCTCGGAAACTTACTTAATCGAATTGAATAAACTATGACTAAGCAAACTTTTGACTAGCAGGTTATACAAGAAGAACCGCATTAGTTCCTCCTTTATATCAGTTATGCCAGGGATGGCTAACCTTTTCTGGACCAAGTGTCCAAACTGTGCCCGAACCCCCAAAATCCAATGTGTGCAAGGCTCCCATGCATGCGCCCCCATGCACAGCAGAGACCCGACGACCAGCTGGCTGGCGGGAGGTATGTACACATGCGCGGCGAGCTGAACTGGGCCGATGGCTCGTGTAATCACAGAGAGGGCGCTGCCTGCCACCTGTGGCATACGTGCCATAGGTTCACCATCATGGAGTTATACCAGGGTTTTTGACCATAATTGATTGGTTAAAGCAGTGGTTCTCAACCTTTCTAATGCCGCGACCCTTTAATACAGTTCCTCATGTTGTGGTGACCCCCAACCAGGGGTGGGTTCTAATTTTTTTTACTACCGGTTCTGTGGGCGGGGCTTATTTTGTGGGCGTGGTTTGGAGGTCATGTGACTGGGTGGGCGTGGCTAGCTGGCCATGTGACCGGGTGGCCATGGCTATGTGTAAAGCATCCCTGAGTGGCTTCACATAGGATAGTTCTTGTGGTTGCAAAGTTGATGGTAGAATTTGTGATTGTTGACAGCAAAAAAATAAATAGTCCACACATAGAATAGAATAACAGAGTTGGAAGGGACTTTGGAGGTCTTCTAATCCAACCCCCTGCTTAGGCAGGAAACCCTATATCATTTCAGACAAATGGCTGCCCAATCTCTTCTTAAAAACTTCCAGTGATCGAGCCCCCACAACTTCTGGAGGCAAAATGTTCCACTGCTTAATTGTTCTGTCAGGAAGTTTCTCCTTAGTTCTAGGTTGCTTCTCTCCTTGGTTAGTTTCCACCCATTGCTTCTTGTCCTGCCCTCAGGTGCTTTGGAGGACAGGTAGACCCCCTCTTCTTTGTGGCAACCCCTGAGATATTGGAAGGCTGCTATCATGTCTCCCCTAGTCCTTCTTTTCATCAAACTAGTCATACTCAATTCCAGCAACCATTCTTTAAGTTTAAGTTTAAGATTAAGTTTATTTATTTGTCAAGCATATATAAGATTACAGGTAAAAAGTGTAAACATAATTTGAATACATGAAAAGAGTAAATAAAAAGGAATATTAGGACAGGGATGGTAGGCATACTAGTGCACTTATGCACGCCTCTTAGGAACGGGGTGAGGTCAACAGTAGACAGTTTAAGGTTAAAGTTTTGGGGGTTTGGGGAAGAAACTACAGAGTCAGGTAGTGTTGTCACCCGCCAGCAGCCTGTGCGGATCATGGCAATCCCGTTGACGAGGAGGCTGGTGTGGTATCGCGCCAGCAGCCTGCGCAGCCGGGGCTCGCGTCGGACAGTGAGGCGGTTGAAGAGGATGTGGTGCCAGAGGCAGAGACTCAGCCAGGGCCTTCAGAACCTCCAGAGGCTCCTTCAAGTGGAGAGAACGAAGTGGAGGAGCCTCTCCTCAATGCTGGAGCACGCAGGGCTGCCAAAAGGCAGGAGTGGCTACTCAGGAGGAGGAGGTCTCCTTGAGAGTAAGGTTTGAGGATAATTGGCCACTCCCTTAGCCTATTTAAATCGCACGCAGTTAGTAATTTCTTGCTGGAAACAACGTGTAATTATTAAAGAGCATTTTTGAAGAGTGAGTGTCTTATCGTATCTTGTCTTCTGGGCTGGTTGCCAACCTTTGCCGGACTTTATTTATTTTTGGTACGTTATAACTTTGATAAGGACCGTTGGTGTATGTTGCAATCCTTGGGAATCCGAAGCTGGGGCTTTGGGGCAGAACAGGTAGTGCATTCCAGGCATTGACCACTCTGTTACTGAAGTCATATTTTCTGCAATCGAGTTTGGAACGGTTTATCTTGAGTTTGTATCTATTATTTGCTTGTGTATTGTTGTGGTTGAAGCTGAAGTAGTCGTTGACAGGAAGGACATTGTGGCAGATAATTTTATGTACTATGCTTAGGTCAGATCAAAGTCGGCGTAGTTCTAGGTTGTCTAAGCCCAAAATTTGGAGTCTGGTGGTATAAGGTATTTTAGTCTCCTGTCTTGGCTGGGGGTTGGACTAGAAGACCTCCAAGGTCCCTTCCAGCCCTATGATTCAAAGTAAGCTGTCCCACTCCCCGGCCCCCAGGACATGGACCAGTACTGGTCCATGACCTGTTAGGAACTGGGCTGCACAGCTGGAGGCAAGCAGTGGGTGGGTCATCTCCATTTGCAGCTGCTCCCCAGCACTAGAATTACTGCCTCAGCTCCACCTCAGATCATCAGGCATTAGATTCACATAGGAGCGTGAACCGTACTGTACAGGAAGTCCTCGAGTTACGGCCACAATTGAGCCCAAAGTCTATGTTGCTAAGTGAAACATTTGTGAAGCGGGCTTGCCCCATTTTACGACTTTTCCCTGCCACATTTGTTAAGTGAATCATTGTGTTTTTCTAAGTTAGTTAACACGGTTGTTAAGTGAATCTGGGTTCCCCTTTGACTTTGCTTGCTGGAAGGTCGCAAAACGGGATTACATGACCCCGGGACATTGCAACTGTCAGTCTTTGCTTGTTTTATTGCTTGATTGCTTGGCTGCCATTGTAACAGGGCGAGGGAAGCTGTTTAAATGTCTGGGAGGGGAGAAGTGAGCTGGTGGAGTAAATGGGAGAAAGTTTTCCTCAGCAGCTGGGAAGAGCGCTGATAATCACTCGAGGTCAACGGTCGTGGCATACCAGAAGGATGGCGCCATCAGAAGCTGCACCCCACATGACCCCTGGGGGGGATATGGATTGGATAATCCTGACTGGACAATTGGGGGGGGGAGGGTTTTAAGGATGCTTTCTATATTTTCGCACCTATTGCCTCAGACCTTGCTTTTCTTTGGTTGCAATCAGTTCATACTCAGTAAAAGTACCTTTCTCTACGAAAATGGAGTCAGGGTTTTTCTTTCTTGAGTGTTGAAAGGCATACCTGACAGCAATGGTCGTAAGTATGAACCAGTTGCCAAGCGTCTGAATTTTGATCATGTCAGGGGTGCTGCAACAGTCACGGTTTCACACAAATGGTGTGAAAAAAGGTCATGTCACTTTTTCAGTGGTGTTGTAACTTTGAACGGACACTAAATGAACCGTTTTAAGTTGAGGACTATCTGTAAACTGCACATGCGAGAGATCCACGTTGTGCACATCTTCTCTCCCACTACCCACCCGTGGGAAAATTATCTTCCACGAAACTGATCCCTGGTGCCAAAATGGTCGAGGGCCCACTGATGCACCGTGTGTCACACTGCCCTTTGCATTATTGCATGCACTGCTTTTTAAAAATAAAACAAGAGAGATAATAGCTTTTTAAAAACATTATTTATTTATTTACCCTCATCTTGCAGGTGAAACACGGTGCTCACGAAGAGATTTATCTCATCATGTGGCTCATCCGTTACACTCCAATCAAAAAAAAAAAATTATGATGATCCCAAATCAGCTTAAGGCGAATGGGATACAAACAATAATTTTTGAAAAGATCGGGGTTTTTTAAAGACTTCTGCTTTATATGTATGTGTTTAACTTTTTATAATGCATTTTATGCTTTTCAATTTTGTGTGACTTTCGTTTTTATGCCTTTTAGCTTTTTTTAAACTGATTTTTGTATCCCATTCCCCTTAAGCTGGTTCATCAGTGTAATAAAGGTTTTGATAGGATTAATCACTGCACCCTGCAATTTTTCCAAATGCGATAATATCAAATTGCTCTCAATGGGAATAACATTCTCAGAGACTCTTCCCATCCTGCTTACCATCTTTTTGGACTGTGGCCTTCTGGCAGAAGATACAGAACAACTAAAACTCAGACCACACGTTTTGTGAATAGTTTTTATCCCAGAGCTATAATGGCACTCAACCATGAACTAAAGGGCCACCATCAGTGAGCTGTTGGACAGCATTTCTTGGTCTGTTGTGTGAACAATCAAACCATGGAAGAGAAATTGCCTTCAGAAGGCATGAGAGCAGTCTTCCAGTATTTGAGGGGCTGCCACAAAGAGGAGGGGGCCAAGCTATTCTCCAAAGCACCTGTAGGCCAGACAAGGAACAATGGATGGAAACTGAACAAGGAGAGATTCAACCTGGAAATAGAGATAAAGTTGCCTTCAGAAGTTGTGGGAGCTTCATCACTGGAAGCTTTCAAGAAGAGACTGGACCGTCATCTGTCAGAAATGGTGCCACTCCTCGCCTCCCTGCCTGGCCTCCTTAGGGCCCCAACAGGAAGCAGTTTCTGGAGCTAAGCAGCCACCAGGAGAAAGAGTTGGCAAAACAGCTCAGTTCAAATTGGATCTGACCAAAAAGGAGGCTCAGTAAAAGCACCTCACTGAGGACTAGGAGCATAGGCTTTCCAAGCAGAGGGAAGACCTGCAGGAGTGCAAGGCCAAGTGCCAGCGCCTGGAGGCTCAGCGGGCTGAGATGGTCAGCCAGTTCCAGGCCATGATGCAGTCCCACTGGAACGAGGCTCTCCAGCTCTTTGTCACCAGCAGCGCTTCCCTCCAGCCTTCGCCCAAAGCCCCACACCAGGAGGCTGAAGCAGACCCCAAGTCAGAATTTCTGCCCCCCTCCAGCCCACACAAAAAGACCCTAAAGGGGGAGACTCTCTGCAGCAACACAAACGTTCATTGCATGTATCCATCCCAGGGACTGTAGTTTGAGGACCCCCGATTTAGTGCAATATAAAAAATGCAAATAATTTTTCTGCAGACCACCAATGATCCATGGACACCAGTTGGTGACCGCTGGACGAGATGACCTGTAAGGTCCCTTCCAACTCTGTTAATTTTGTGGTTTGTGGAAGCATAAATGCAGCGCAGACCAAGAAGATTTTTTAACAACTATTATTCATTTATTTAAATTTTTATACCGCCCTTCTCCCGAGGGACTCAGGGCGGTGCCAACAATAAAACACATATATCCATAAAATTAAAAAAAATAATTTAAAAACATATTAAATAATTTGGCCCCAATATTATTAAAAACTAAAACAAACCATTAAAATTCATGTGTAAGCCAGCCCAGCTTGTTGAAACCATCATGTCTGGAGGGCACAGCGAAAGGTGCGTAGGTCAGGGATCATACGTATTTCCAGGGGCAGTTCATTGCAGAGGGCGGATGCCCCCCCAGAGAAGGCTCTCCCCCTGGGGGTCGCCAGTCAACATTGTTTGACCGACGGCACCCTGAGGAGTCCCTCTCTGTGGGAGCGTATTGGCCGGTGGGAGGCTATCGGTGGCAGAAGGCGATCTCGTAACTAGCTCTACAGTTGTCCTTGTCAATTTAAGATGCATGTTCTCAAACAAGAGTGACAGGCGACTTATGTCACAAAACCACTGTATGAAATACACGAGTCATGATCCTGAAATCAGTCCAAGATTACCAGCTCGTACAGTCATAGATAGTTTTGAATTTTGCCTTTCTCTAACCATGGCACCGGTCCTCTAATTCTGGCCTGGTGACATTTGAAGAGTCAGCTTTACACTTGATAGTGTTATCACTCTTACCAAAAGTTGAGATGTAAATAATAATAGGCAAAATGAGCCAATTGTCCAATTTGCTAAAAACACATCAGAATATTCAGAATTATACAGATAGGCCTCGACTTATGACAATTCATTCAGTGACTGTTTGAAGTTACAACGGCATTGAAAAAGGTGACATATAACCAATTTTCATACTGTTGCATCTTCGTGGTCACGTGATAAAAATTCACACACTTGGCAACTGACTCAAATTTATGACAGTGGCCGTGTCCCGGGTCATGTGATCCCCTTTTGCGACCTTCAGACAAGTCAAGTCAACGAGGAAGCCCAATTCACGTAACAGCATGTTACTAACTTACCAACTGCAGTGATTCACTTAACAAAAGTGGGAAGGAAAGTTGCAGAATGGGGCAAAATTCAACAGTTTGGATTTTAGGTAGTCCTCGAATTACAACCGTCCATTTAACAGCAGTTTAAAGTTACAGTGGCCTCAGAAAAATTTGACTTGTGCCCTGTACTCACACTTAAAGACTGTCACATCAACCTCATGGTCATGTGGCCGCAATGTGGGCACATGACAACTGGATCCTGCTGTACGTGATTGCAATTTGTGCCACTCCTAGCTCTTGTATCGATTGTGTGGTTAGTGTCCGTGTTTCGCCGGCATATATTAGAGCAGGTAGCACACAAAACTTTTCAAGCATTGGGGGAGATTGTTCTTGAAAATTACGCTTAGCTTGCCAACCACGTTTAACACTCCATTCAATTTCCTTCCATTGAGATCCGTTGGCCAATAGTAAGACATACATCATCGTCCTCCTCATTTTCTTCGCAGGGGCTTTCAGCGTTGAAATTTTGTCTGCCGATTGCAAAAGTACCTTTTCCTGCATTCATGCAACCACAGCTAACTTGAGAGAACTTGGACAAGATTTTAAGCGAAACCATATTTCGGGAGGCAGCTGCTGGCACTTCGCAGAACATAGAATCATGGGATTTGAAGGGACCTTAGAGGTCTTCTAGCCAAACCCCTGCTCAAGGCAGAAGATCTTATGGTACCCCGATCAAATGGCTGTCCAGCCTGAAAATCTCCAGCAATGGAGCACCCACAACTCTGGGAGGCAAACTGTCCCATTAGTTTTTCCTCAGTCGCAAAATTTCTGAAACAGCATAGATTCTCGTGCTTGAGCAGGGGGGTGGACTAGAAGACCTCCAAGGTCCCTTCCAGCTCATTCATTCTAATTGGCGTACCTTTTGTGTGTGGGGGGGGAGAGGGGCAATTTCTAGCAAAAAAAAAACCATGGGGAAATTGGATTCCTTTAACAGGGGTGATTTGCTTAACAACTGCTGTAAAAATTGTAGTTAAATCAGGTCCAACTCAACTTACAGCTGCCATGACCTAAAATGGAATTCCAGAAGCAACTGTGGTTATAAGTTGAGAACTACCTGTGTAGGGTTTTGCAGCTGAATCCAATCACTATAGAGGAAACCCACTCAATTGCTTCCCGTGGATCCAAGCTAAGAAGAAAGCAAGATTTGAAAATTATTTCTGGGATGTTTTCTTGTTCCACAGGAGACCTTTGGCAATAAGAATAGAAATAGAATAAAAATAGAAATAGAATAGGAATAGGAATAGAGCTGGGAGGGACCTTGGAGGTCTTCTAGTCCAGCCCCCTGCTCAAGCAGATCCTATACCCGTGATGGTGAACCTATGGTGGCACACGGAGCCATATCCGTGGGCACGCAAGTGTTGCCCTAACTCAGTTCCAGCGTGCATGCGTACGCCGGCCAGCTGATTTCCAGGCCTTCCGGTCCCACCAGAAGTTGGGAAATTGGCCGTTTCCAGTCTCCGGGTGGGTGGGGAAGGCTGTTTTTGCCCTCCCCAGGCTCCAAGAAAGCCTCTGGAGCCTGGGGAGGGCAAAAAAAACGGGCCTACCTGGCCCACCGTGTCATCACATGCCAAAAGCGGGGAAAGTACAGGGGGGGTCATGCACACATGCACGGGGGGCGCATGTTGAATTGTGGGTGTGGGCACGCACCCACGCAATCCCCCCGCTCTCCCCCTGCTTTTGGCACGCAACAGCAAAAAGGTTAGCCATCACTGTCCTATACAATCTCAGACAAGTGACTGTCCAGTCTCTTCTTAAAAGCCTCCAGTGATGGAGCCCCCACGATTTCTGGAGGCAACTTCTGTTCCACTGATTAATTTGTCCTCACTGTTAGGAAGTTTCTCTTTAATTCCAGGTTGCTTCTCTCCTTGATTAGTTCCCATCCATTGTTTCTTGTCCTGCCCTCTGGTGCTTTGGAGAATAGGCTGACCCCCTCTTCTTTGGGGCAGCCTCTCAAATACTAGAATCCAGCTATCACGTCACCCCTAATTCTTCTTTTCCTCAAACTAGCCAAATTAAAAAGGAGAAAGAGACACATTCTTTTTCAAAGTTTAATGCTCAACAGAAAAAAAAAATAGTGGTAAGTTCTAACAGTGTTAAACCATCACCGACATTACAACTATGATTATTTCCAGGGCAAAATAGACCATCAAATCCCACCTGACATTACTCACTAGTTAAAACATCTACTACAGCCTTTGCGATCACTTACTACAGACAATGTCAGCCTACAATTGTAGAGAGCTCACACTGTAGCTCAAATGTGTTTTCTTCTTAATTTCACTGACGTAACTACAACATCAAACCTACTAGAGTTAAAACCGATGAAGCAAGTTAGTTACAAGTACCTCCACTCTTATTGCTTTCAATTAACTTAAATCTTGGGCACTTTTATTAGTTTCAGAGCCTCCATTTTAATGAGACGTAAAGGCACGTATCTATGTGGAAACTTGTGTTGAAAAGAAATTTGCTTCCAAGGTTTGCAGCATTATAAAGTGGAAGATTCTTCCACCCTTTGGAAAAAATAATCAAGAAAGCCTATATTTGTATTAAATAAAACCCTTCAAAACATCATATTGTGTACTTTCTTCTGGAAAAAAAAAGTTTTAAATAAGACCCACTATTGTTGAGGTAATCGTAATATTTTCTTTAGTGATCAAAGCGCACTTTTCAATGGAATAAATTCGTGCATATTTATATCAAGCTAATTAATAAACTTTCATCCATTTTGCTCTTTGTGGACAAAAACTCAAGCATCAACCCAAATCTAATTCAGTTTTTGATGTACAAAAAAAAAAAAATAGTGAAATCAGCTTAAATTATAAGTGCAAATCCGTTCACTTGTGTCTCAAAATGTAAGCATTCATTGAAAAATTCTGCTGGAAAAAAATCCGTCAAATCAGCGCTGAAATCCGTTTAAAATCCTGGCAGTGCTGCCAACACAAAGCCAATAGATCATCTAAGATAGCACTTAAAAGTAAAAAAAAAAAAGGACAAAAACAATGACCTAAAACTGGTGCATATTAAGCTACATAAATATTCAAAAATAATTACTGTGACTTGCAGAGATCGTGTCTATCATATTATGATGCGAAGACTGTGGTTGGTGAGCTGTGTGCCTAGCCTCTAAATCAATTTCTCAACCTTGGCAACTTTTAAGATGGATGGACTTCAACTCCCAGAATTCCCCATCCAGTCACCTATAAAAACCAATATGGGCTCCGTATGGCTAGCTGGAGAATTCTGGGAGTTGAAGCCCACCCAGCTTAAAGCTGCCACAGTTGAGAAACATTGCTCCAGATGCATACAGCTGATGGACAACGTTGGTTGTCTCTACTCTTCCTTCTTAAGATTCTTTTTCTTCAAACCCAACTTGAATTACGTCTAATGTAAGACCACAAGACTCTTTATTAATACAGGTAGTCCTCGACTTACAACAGTTCATTTAGTGACGGTACAACAGCACTGAAACAAGTGACTTATGACCGTTTTTCATACTTATGACCATTGCAGCATCCCTGTGATCATGAGATCAATATTCAGATGCTTGACAACTGACTCACATTTATGATGGTTGCAGTGTCCCAGGTGTGTGTGTGTGTGTGTCATGGGATCCCTTTTTGCGACCTTCTGATAAACAAAGTCAGTGGGGAAGCCAGATTCACTTAATAACCATGTTACTAACTTAACGACTGCAGTGTTTCACTTAACAACTGTGGCAAGAAAGAGCGTAAAATGAGGCAAAACTCACTTAACAAATGTTTCGGTTAGCAACAGAAATTTTGGGCTCTGTTGTGGTCGTAAGTCAAGGACTACCTGTATATTGTAACTTTATTTTTATTTTTTTCTATTTGATGGATTTCTTAATCTGCTCCCATTTGGGGGAGGGAGGTCTATTCCGTAGTATTATCTGAAGCAAGGAGATTATTTTGATCCTGAGCTTGTGGGTTTCCCAAAGGCATTTCGGTTGGTGGCTAAAGCCTTGTGGGTGATGGACACTCCTTAATTTAGATTCAAAGCTGAAGTGGGGTTGGCTTTTCTCCACTCTGAACAAATCGTAAGTCACGTAACTCAATCCATTCTGAGTCATACATAGCTTATGCTAGGAACGTCTCTCAATATCGTCTCCATATGATGATCTTTGATATATGAGGAAAATTGCTCTTAGAAAATAGTCACCTTTTAATGCAGTTTCTCTCTTCAGATTTAAAAAAAAAAGCTTGGGATCACTGGGTCCAAAACTTTGCAGTCCAGGTTCAAGGCGATTGCATTCTTCTTTGGGACCCAGCCAGTTCCAAAGAAATGCAGTTATGCAAGAATTGTGCTCCAGGTATGTAATCCTATGAAACACAATAGGGGCCTGCTCTGGTGGCTTTAATTAAAGCACGACACGCTAATTTAGCAATTGAAGCTTTCCCCATGCTTTTTACCTCATGAAATATGGAAATGCATAAAAGGTGAGAACCTAAATCCTTCCAAAATTGGCATTATTAATAAAATATCCTCATTGCATTCTCCACTTTGCAACAAGAGTGTAGAGTGTGACTGAGTATGTTTGTGTATGTTTGTGTGTGTGAAAGACAAGAGAGGGAGGGGGAGAGGGAGAGGGAAAGAGAAAGGGAAAGAGGGAGAAAAGGAGAGAAAGGAAGGGAGAGGAGAGGGAGAGAGGGGGAAAGGGAGAGAGGAAAGAGGGAGAGGGAAGGAAGAAGAGAGGAAGGGAGAACAAGAAAGACAGAATGAGAGAACAAGAGAGGGAGAGAGGGAGAGAGAAAAGAGGGAGAGAGGGAGAGAGGGAGAGAGAATGAGAATGAGAGAGAGGGGGGAGAGAGGAAAGAGGGAGAGAGAACAAAGAGGGAAAGGGAGAGAGGAAAGAGAGAGGAAAGAGAGGGAACGGGAAAAGGAGGGAGAGAATAAGAAAGAGAGGGAGAGGGAGGGAGGGAGGGAGAGAGCGCAATGAACTGTTTAGGCCAATGATCTGACATAATATTAGCAAGTCTCTTTTGTTCCTATTTGGTCACTTATTTTTGAAAAACGTAGCTGAATAAGAGTTTAGAATGAGATTATCTGGCAAATTAGTCACACATTTTTGCTAATAGTGTACACAGTTTAGACGTGTTTTCCTTAAAGTGCGATCATAACAAGACTGTCTTTATTCCTTAGATTGTTAATACAGGTAGTCCTTGACTTAATGGCCATTCGTTGAACAATAGTTCAGAATTACAGCAGGACTGAAAAAAGTGACTTAACACTTAGGACAACTGTGCCACAACTGTGGTCTGATGATCACAATTTGCACTCTTCCCAGCTTCCAACAAGCAACCTCAATGGGGGGAAAGCTAGATTCACCTAATAACCACAGTAAAAATGGTCATAAAATTAAATGTTATCACGTAATGCCTCACTTAACAACCATCCCACTTAACAAGGAATTTTTCAGTCCTAATTGTGATTGTTAAGTCAAGGGCTGTATGTTTGTATGTTTCTTCTGGGTAATCCACGTGAATCAATATGATATTGTATGACTTAAATATCTTTTTTTAAAAAATGGCTACTCTTTTTAAATTGAGCAAAGATGCTATTTTCCTATATCCACTGATATCATTTCTCAGACAGAAACAAGGAAACTACAAAAAAATATATATCGCATTGAGAGTCCACAGCATCAGTAAAATGAAATCTTATGTAATTTAAGCGAAGAATGCTACTAAAGTATTACTGTATCAGAAAATTTATGTTCCAAGTCCTCAGTTCCTTGTTCAGGGCGAAATGACGAGATATCCCCAGGTTTAAAATGCAATGATGCAGCAATTAAGCTTCTCGGCTTTTAAAAACAAAACTTGGAAATGTTACTTTTTTAAAACCAGGGTCCCTCGTCGTCCTCCTCTTCCCCCTCGTTTTCGTTCAGGTAGAGAAGGGCAATTTTCTTTTCATCCGAAATGACCGATCGTTGGTCAACCATTCTTTGCAATTGCACAGTTTGATCAAACGTGGACTCCTCTGACTTTTGTTCACTTTCTGGGCCTTTCCAAACCTCTTCCATGCTGCCTTCAGGTTGACTGTCGTCTGCTTCTTGCCTACTTGATACAACTAGGGTAGCTTGTGGCTCTCTCCCACCCATTTGGCTTATGTCCATCTGGAAGGTAAAGGACGTTTCTTTCTGTCCGATTCTGATTTGCCCGACAGATTTGCTGTTTTCTGAGGGTCCATCTGTGTGGGAAAATTCCATACCGCTGAAGAGTTGAGCATCAGGATTGAGCTCTTGCCCAATCTGAATGTGATGTGTTGATCTGCTGATCTCTGCAGGACTAATTTTTTCCAAGGTGTCTTCTTGTGAAGAACCGATTCCTGGAGATTCCAAAACAAAATCTTGGGATAGGATGTCACGACTCTGGACTTCTTTCTGCCCTAATTTAATATGATGTACTGACCCTTCAGAAGAAAACATCTGTCCCAATTCACTGACCTTTTGGTGCTGTTCAGAAATGGGCTCTGTAAAAACAATTTGTTCACTTACAAATTCCTTCGGACTTAATTTGATATGTCTGATTGTAGTGTTAACATCCAGCACCTTCTCCTCACCAAGCTTGACTGAACCATCATCTGATGTCTTGGTGAAGGAACCTTCATAAATGTTTTGGTCAGATGTTGATGTGTCCTTCTGTCCTAATGTAATCTTTTTTACTGTTTCTTCAAACAGATCATGGTCTCCAGTGGAAAAAGGCACTTCATATATTTCTCGCTCAACATGTATTTCTTTGGGATCTATTTGGATGTGTCTTATTGATGTGCCGATTGCTGTGGGATCTTTCACCTGTGAAAAGATACCCCTTCTAGTACCAGATGACAAGTCTGAAGCTGATCCCTCAAACATGATTTCTTCGACAATTTGTTTTGAATCCAATGTGATATGCTTGGAGGATCTAATATCACTCAAAACCTGGATCTGAGTAGAATTTTCAGGATTACTTACTTCTTCAGATGTATAAATAGGACTTCTATAGATTATTTTTTCTGTGGTTTCCGTTGTTTCAGGATTCAACTTTATTTCCTTCATGAATTGACCTGTGTCTGCTGATACTCCTGTTGTAAAGTCCCCTGTTCCAAACTCCAGCGTGTCAGAAATAGGACCTTCATAAAAGACATGTTCAGTCTTACGGATTTCAGTTGGACCAACTACAACATGCCGGATGCGTCTGTTGATATCAAATGACTGCTTAGAAGGATAGGTATCTTCTCTCTTATTGGTTTCTTCTGTGGTCCAATGTGTGGAGGAAACATCTACGTGATGTTTTTCATCCTGCCAAGTTTCTGGTTCTTGCTTTATGTATTGATCAAAGTCACCTTCATTTGGTGACTGTTTGGACAATTTCATCTGATCGGTCACAACTTCACCAAGCAATTCTGTACTCAACTGGTCAGAGTCTATTGTCTGGGATAAATTAACTTCTGCAACAATAGTAAATGCACCCTCTTTTTCGGGGTGCTTTACTTTTTTAATATCCACCTCCAAGGTACTAGAGTCAGTTTTGTCCTCTTTGGTGAGTTCACCAAGTTCCTGTTTCACAAGTTCTGGAAGAGTTGCTTCAAGCTTTCCTAGAGCCTCTTTCAACTGATGTTTAGGATCCTTTGAATGGTGAGCAAAAACCTCCTTTATCGATTCCTGAAATTCATGCGGGATTTTAATCTCCTTCTCAATAACTACAGATTCAGCATGGGCCACCTGTTCTTTGGGGGGTTCCGCCTTTGAGATAAAGGGCCCAGCATCTGCGCCAATTACTTGATAAATCAATTCTGGTAAGGCCATGCTTTCCTTTATGTTGGTTTGAGACCCTTCCAGAAATTCATCTTGCCAAGAATATTTCACCGTGGATTCTTCTTCAAAATGGATTTGACCATAGGTGGAACCTTCTCCTTCCTCATAACCAAACGGGTATTCATCTGGAGTGGAAACAAAGTACTTTTCTTCATCCACAACGTCATCTCCCTCAGATACTTCTTCCACATGAGTCACAATCACATCGGGTTGTTTTTCCTTAACGTCTCCAGTAACACTTGTGGTGGCTTTCTCTTTATCACTATAATATGGATGTTCCCTCACATTGAGAAACGTATCTTCTGCTTCCTCTACTTCGAATGGGGTTGAAAACTCCACCCTTTCATCAACTACAGTTGTAGGCTCTTCAATGATCTCAACTTTAATAGTCCTCTTGGCCTTGTCTTTCATTCCTTTCATCCCAGCATTAATTATATCATCTAGGACATTTTCATCTAAACTTCCTTTAGTATCCTCCAATACCTTTTTAATATCTTTCTCAAAGAAACTTCCCAATTCAGACTTATTAGACACATCAAGGTCATCTTCTTGAACTGTGGACTCTATGCTGATCTTGGTTTTCACTTTTCCATCCTCAGAAATTTCTTCCTTTTCGAAGGAAGTTATTTTAGCTTCGGGAGGAAGTCCTTCCTCTGAAGACTTTTGTACAAAACCTTTAAGGATGTCAGAAACAATGTTCTCTGCTATACTCTCAGTGAGCGAAGCATCTATTTCAGAGTTACCTTCTTTGCTTCTATCACCTGGAGTCATTTCATTGCCGAGTTTAAATTCAGCTTCCCCTTTTGATTTTTCTGGAGAAGTTTTGAAATCTTGCAGTGTTATCTCTACATTATGATTCCTCTGTAGAATTTCGCCTTTAGTATGTCCTGAATGAATGGGGGCATCAATAGTTTCTTGGGTTTTTGAGGAGATGCTCACAATGTTCTCCCTTCCAAATGTTGCTGTATCTTTTGGAATCTTCTTTACTTCTGACTCCACTTTAATCTGTTCCTCCCATCTTCTAGAAGGCATCTTATCTTTCATTAATTTATCTTCCTTTCTCTTAAAGATATCCTCTTCCACTGTATCGTCTTTGTTATCCACGCCTTCCTTCACTTCGGCCTCCTTTTGAACAGTTTTTTCTACCCTGTTCAATTTCTCAAAGTTCTTCATGGCAGAACCTGTTGCTTCTTTGGCCAACTTTTCCTTCTGCTCAACTCCTTCTACCAAAACGTGTTTTTCTTCTTTTCCTGGTTTGCCCCCTTTGATTATTTCATTGATGTCACCCAAGATTCCTTCCCTCGTCTCATATTGGCTTCCTTTAGAAGAAGAAGTTGTTGAGCTGTAAGATAGAGGTGAAGTGATGATCATGGTGGCCCTGATGCCTTCAGAACTTGTTGGCTTTTTCATTTGCTTCTGAAGGATGGTGGACTCTTTCAAAGCAGATGCCATACTTCCCATTTCGAATGTCTTCCTTTCAGGCGCTGGTGGCCTTGGCTGAAGGTCACCTTCTCTGCTCATCCGATAAGGTGATGTAAAGCTTTGTCTTTCTCTTTGTCCTATCAAGCTTCTTTCGTGAGTCACATATCTTTCGGTAGAACTTGAAGGACGCTGTCCCAGCCTGAAGGGTTCTTTTGGTAGCACTTTTTTCTCAGGGAAAACTGTTTGCCTTCCAGCACTTTTTGTCCTAGATGAAGAAACTACAGAGCGGCTCATATTTGTTTGTGGGAATTTATATCTTAGGTCAACATTTGGAATTGCGGGAAGAGCTCTCTTTCCTTTCTCCTGTTGATAAGCGGAGTATCGGTTGCTATACTCGTAACGCAAATTTCGGTCACCTGCCAAGAGATAAATAAAAATGGATATTAATGCCATGTACTTATTACTTACTTATTCATTTAATTTGTAACACAGCACTATTATTTTTAGAAATAACTCAAGGCAGCAAACATATCCAACACACCTTTCTCCTCGTATTTTTTTTTTTTTGCTTTAATTTATATGCCGCCCTTCTCTGGAGACTCAGGGTGGCTTACAATGCGTTAAGCAATAGCCTTCATACTTTTGTATATTTATACAAAGTCAGCTTATTGCCCCCACAATCTGGGTCCTCATTTCACCTACCTTTGAAAGGATGGAAGGCTGAGTCAACCTTGAGCCTGGTGAGATTTGAACTTGCAGTAATTGCAAGCAGCAGATGTTAATAACAGTGCTTTAGTCCACTGTGCTACAGGATCTGTAGTACTACAGAGTGTACTACCACTGTACTACAGGCTCTTTTCCCCACAACAACAACCCTGTGAAGTAAGTTGGGCAGAGAGAGAGAGGGAGTGACTGGCTCAAATTCCCCAGCTGGCTCTCATGGCTAAGGCAGAACTAGAACTCACAGTCTCCTGGTGATTGGCCTAAATCACCCAACCAGATTTCATTCCTAAGGAGGAACTAGAACTCACAGTCTCCTGGTGATTGGCCCAAAGCTACCCAGCTGGCTTTCATAGCTAAGGCAGGAGTTGAACTCACAGTGTTAAGGCCACAATCTAGAGGCCTTAACCACTAGACAACACAGCAATATACCTTAGGCTTAATTCTAATCATAGTCTGAACGTATAAAAAAAATAGATCTAGTTTGCTATCAATTCTATTCATATTTGCATCTCTTTGCAAAACAAGATATGAACATTTTTTTTTTATTTGATTTATATGCTGCCCTTCTCCGGAGACTCAGGGCGGCTTACAGTGCGTTAAGCAATAGCCTTCATTCTTTCGTATATTTATACAAAGTCAGCTTATTGCCCCCACAAACTGGGTCCTCAATTTATCTACTTTAGAAAGGATGGAAGGCTGAGTCAACCTTGAGCCTTGGTGAGATTCGAACCTGCAGTATTTGCAGGCATCTGGTCTTAATAATCAGCTTAATAACAGGGTGCCTTAGACCACTGTACTACCAAGGCTCTTGGGCTATAGGGCGTTATAACTGCTCCAGTTTTTATATTCTTTATTACGATACACTGCCAAAGCAAATGAAATTTTCCCTGCCTGAAAAGCAAATTATTATTTTACTTATTAAATTTATATGCTGCTTGCTGTACTTTGAAAAGTGACAAAATGGTATTTTGGCACACAAACCAAAATGCAAACCCATGACAAGTATTCAGTGTGTAACTACTACAAGAAATTTACAAGGAAGCCAAAATAAAGTTTTAATTTCTTTCAATCAGCTGATGTGAAATCCACTGGACAAAGCAATAACTATATTCGCAGTATACTTACTTACGTAACCCAAATATAACGATAATTTTACAAATTGCTACGTTCCTTTCTTATTTTGCAGGATGAATCCTACAACTCTTAGTACAGGTAGTCCTTGACTTGCAACCACAATTGGAAGCAGAATTTCTGTTACTAAGCAAAGTGGTTAAGTGAGTTGGGCCTGATTTTATGACCTTTTTGGCCACCGTAGTTAAGGAAATCACTATAGTTGTTAAGTGAATCACATGGTTGGTAAGTGAATCTAGCTTCCCCCATTGACTTTGCATGTCGGAAGCCCCTGATTTTACAACCTGGGGCAAAGCTCATTTAACAACCATCTTGCTTAATAATGGAAATGTCGTAAGTTGAGGACTACCTCTATACAGTAGTGGCCAAAATTGTGGAAACCTTTGGGGAAAAGTGTATTTTCTAAAACTAGCTAATAACACCACTTTTTTTGGGAGTAGTACCATAAAATTATATATCAAAAGATAATTTAATCAAGAATGTAATGCAGTAACTTTTATGAAGGATTGGCTATTAGAATAGCAGTTACAGTATAAAGAAGAAAAGTGAAACATGTAGGAAAAATCGAGATATACAAAAATTATCCCCATGTCAGTTAATACTTAGTTGGGTAACCTTTAGCATGAATTATGGCCTTGCAACGTCTTCCCATGGAGCGAACCAAGTCTTTTAGTTCTGCAGCTGTTATCATGTGAAACTGAGATTGTAGGATTGCTTCTATTAACTGGGTTTGATTGCTGGGTCACGTCTGACTAACAAGTTTCTTTTGTCGGCTCCATAGATTTTCAATTGGGTTAAGGTCTGGGCTATTCCCAGGCCATTCCAGCAGTGGAATAGGATTATCTTGAAACTCCCCCAAAAAAGGTGGTGTGATTAGCCATCAAACCTCAAAAATACACTTTTCCCAAAAGGTTTCCACAATTTTGGCCACTCCTGTACTCCATATAGCTTGGGACAAAGCAGGAATGGATGTTTTGTCTTCCCTTCTGCTTTTAAATGCATTGATATAATTTCCATCTTTTGTACCTTGGGGTAACCTTCTTCCATGTTCTTCATTCCACATGAGAATCCATTGCTTGCTCTCTGCTCCTAGCAAAGCTCTGCCGTACAGAAAAACAAAATGGAATTAATAACAAATTAAAATATGTATGCCCAGTGCAGTGTTTCTCAATCAGAAATATGAACATGAACCAAGCAACCATCCTAACAGTGTTTATCTCTCAACGGTGGTCACTTTAAGTTGGATGGACTTCAACTCCCAGAATTCCCCAGCCAGCATGGCAGCATGGCTAGGGAATTCTGGGAGTTGAAGTTCACCCATCATAAGGTGGCTGAGGTTGGGATGCACTGTTTCAGGGCAACATCCACTTTACTTAATTTTCAGTTATGCTTATGAAAGCCAGAATGCTAAAAGCTTGTATTTCCTCTTCATATTTCTTACACTTTCTGTCTCACATAAAAATTTACATCTTTTTTCCCTTTGGGAAATTAATTTTTCTGCCTGGCCCATGAATAGAATCAGTCTTGATTAACTTTAACCAAGGTCTCGAAATAACTTTGGCTAATCGCATTTTTAACTGATTTAAATCAAGAACAATCAAGTTAAATCTTCCACACTGTAGCATTTGCAGAACCAGAAGGGAATGCATATTACATGTCTACCTACTGACTGAATTAACACGGCCTGTAATTGAAATTCAGTCTTCTAAGTTCGTTTTTTTTTTAACAGAATTGGAAAGATAGGGGAATTTTGCATACTGGGATAATATCATTGAAAAAATGGTGGAATACTTTATGCAAATTAAGCTTCATGTCATTATTGCAAACCCAGTTAGTCCTTGACTTAAGACCATTATTGAGTCCAGAATTTCCGATGATGAGAAGGTGGTTAAGTAAGCTGTACCTGTTTTTATGACCATTTTTGCTATTGTCGTAAAGGAATTTAAAGTGAATTTACACTTTACAAGAAGTGTAAGTGGCTGTTACAAGAATCCAGCTTTCCCCATTCCCCTGAATAAGAAGGTTGCAAATAATAATCATGTGACTTTGGGACATTGCAATTGTCATAAATGCGCCCAAAGCTTGATCACGTGACTGTAGGGAATGCTGTGACGGTCTTTGAGCACTGGTCACTTTTTGAGTCACTTTTTTCAGTGCTATTGTGACTTCAAACGGTTGCTAAACAACTGGTTGTAAATTGAGGATTACCAGTATAGGAACTGACACATGGACTCTACGGAAGGCTTCCTGTCTAATCTACTGCATCTTCAAAATAAGTGTAGGAAATAACTAGGCTGAGCTGGAGGGAGGCGTCAAATATATCATCAGTCATGAGTCTCTGCTCCCCTGCAAGAGATCTAAATCCAGCCCAGCTTGAATGCCTCTCTTATCTCCCGCTCATTTCCCTTGGCCATTAGTTGGCCAGATTCTTCTAGAGCAGGGCTGTCAAACTCACGGCATCATCTCGTGATGTATCGGGACCTTTTCCCCCTTCGCTAAACCGGGCTAGGGGGTGGCCAGCGCATAACACATCTGACCCGCGGGCCACGAGTTTGACAGCCCTGTTCTAGAGAGCTTAAGCTAGCAATATATAACCATTTGAACCAGTGGTGAAATCCAAATTTTTTTACTACCAGTTCTGTGGGCATGGCTTGATGGGCGTGGTGTGGCTTGGTGGGCGCGGCTTGGTGGGCATGGCAGGGGAAGGATACTCAAAATCTCCATTACCTCCCCACTCCAGGGGAAGGATACTGCAAAATCTCCACTCCTACCCCACTCTGGGGCCAGCCAAAGATGGTATTTGCCGGTTCTCCGAACTACTCAAAATTTCCGCTACCGGTTCTCCAGAACCTGTCAGAACCTGCTGGATTTCACCCCCGATTTGAACTACCTGGATCTCCTGATTTTCCCTGGCGCTTGACAGTAGGATTGGAAAAAGTCACCGGATGCTTCAAGCAATTCAGGTGATCGGTAATATTAAATAAGAAAATTCAATAACTCTAATTGACCCTAAGGCAGCTGCCTCTATTGTTAGGATGTCCTTTTTCAGTGTAATGGCTGACAATTAGCTCATCCTCTGAAACAGAATTTGTGAAAAATATATCCTTTGAGTCTTTTTAATTATATTAAATATTTATTTAATTTATTTATTTAATATAATTTGTATGCCGCCCTATCTCCGTAGGACTCAGGGAGGCTCACAACAAATAAAAACAAACCCAATAAAACATAAAATACATAAATATGCATACATAAAATACATTATATAATTTAAACATATATTAAAACCCATTAAAATCAAAAAAAAACCCTCAGTCCAGGCTAACTAATAACTAATATATAACTAACTAATAAATATATATAAATGATATCTATATATAACAATTAATAAAGATATAAAAAGGTGCTTAACTTAGTTAAGGTACAATAAGTCCGTCTGCCAAATTGATTGCTGGTAAAAAAATCTCTCCGTAAGAAATGCTAGAGTTAAAACTATAGCAATATGGACATTCTCCTACAGCTGCTGTTAAATGCTGGGTTCATTAAAGGCAACACGTACAATATTTTAAACTGTGTAATCTCTCAAAACAACATTTTCAGTTTTGCTCTGCCAACTGCTTTGACCTGATAATGCAGGACGACTATCTACGCTCTATAAGGAGCTTATTTGGAAATGTTTGATAGCTAAGATTCCTGGAAAGCAATATGAAATTTAAGTCATTTGCCTTTAAAGACCCACAACGTTTAAACACTGAGGAAATCTTACTTCATTCTGAGTTATAAAACAGTAATGCAGCCAAGGGGTTTCATTGATTTGTAATTGGTTTAAATATTGCTACACAAATTGAAATGTCGCATAAATAAAATACAGTGGACGTAAATAAATGAATGGATATAATTCTGTGTTGAATACAGTGCTTAATTTTATTTGTCCTCTGCGAATATATACTGTATTTTTTGGAGTATAAGATGCACCTTAGTTTTTGGGGAGGAAAATAAAAAAAAGCTGGAATACCCCCAATCAGCTGTTCCCAAAGGTGAATTTTAGCAACAGGTTCCTTTGTTGTGAGCTTTGTTCCTTGCTTTTTTTGGTCTTTTTTTCTGCCTCTGAAACTTCTGAAACTCTGTTTCAGAAAAAACTTTTTCCTGCCTTTGAAAGCCTCTGAAACAGCTTCAGAAAAAAAGCCTCTGAAGCGGGGTGGGGCTACATTCAGAGTATAAGACGCACCCAGATTTTCACCCTCTTTTTTGGGGGGGAAAGGTGTGTCTTATACTCAGAAAAATACGGGTATATGTATTATGGTGCACTTATTTTTAAAGAATTGTAACTGAACTTTTTTAAAAAAATATTTTAGACGCATTGTGTTCATGGAAAGTAGCTGTTTTTTTTCTTCACAATCATGCAGACTGCATCCGATATATTATGAGAACTGCTAATAGCCAAGGACTTTAACAAACTATACTACAATATTTATAAAAATATTTGAAAGGGTGTGTGGAACCGATGCGATCTCTGTTGCTCTAGAATCAGTGGATGAAGATCGCAGGGAAGTAGCATTTGATTCAATGTTAGGAGCAAATCCTCTCTATTTAAAAAATGGCCAATAATGAAACAATGTCTTGGACAATAAATCATTACTCCTTGGACACGATTCGGTATGTAGGAACTTGCTTCCAGCAGAAGCTCGCAAACAGGACAGAACCAACTAAGTTGATTTATTGTAGACAAGACAGGAGCTGTGTAAACAATGATCTACCAAAGTAGAAAAGAATTCCTATGTGTGTTTGCTTCAGGGTTTAAATTCTAGGCTAGTGATGGCGAACCTATGGTATGTGTGCCAAAGGTGGCATGCAAAGCCATCTCTGCGGGCACGCGAGCTGTCGCCCTAGGTCAGCTCCACCGTGCTTGCACACATGCCTCCCGCCAGCCAGCTGATTTTTGGGACTCTGCAGAGATGCACATGCATACACGGGGAGCAGGGGGTCGCACGCACATGCACAGAGGGCGGGGGGTCATATGTGCATGCACAGGGTCGGGAGGTTGCATGCCCATTTGCAGGGGCTGGGGAAGCATGGGGGGGTCGCACGTGCATGCATAGGTGAGCGGGGGAGCACAGCGGGGGTCGGGCGTGCATATGCAGGGGCGGGGCACGCAGGGAGCATTGCATTATGGGTGTGCTCTGTCGCATGCACGCACATGATTTCGGCACCCGAGGGAAAAGAGGTTAGCCATCACTGTTTTAGGCCTTTTCCTCCTGGCTTTTCTAGTTAAAGAATAATTTCTTTTCTCTTCACAGGCTTGAGAAAATTACCTGTGTAATGTAGACATAACCATTTTATCTGCCCTGGGAATCACTTGGTCTTGCCTTGGACCAGTTCGCATTTGAGATGTGATGGATTTCCATCTCACTGGAGACAAATTTTACAGAATAACAGAGTTGGAAGAGACTTTGGAGGTCTTCTAGTCCAACCCTCTGCTCAAGCAGAAAATACCATTTCAGACAATTTGCTGGCCAGTCTCTTCTTAAAAGCCTCCAGTGATGGAGCAGCCTCAACTTCTGAAGGCAAATCATTCCACTGATTAATTGTTCTCACTGTTAGGAAGTTTCTCCTTAGTTCTAGGTTGGTTCCCTCCTTGATTAGTTTCCATCCATTGCTTCTTCTTTCATTGTTTCTTTGAAGAAAGCCTGGCCAAATATCTGTGCCAAGACACTTTATTTCTGTGAATTCACTGGGGTTAGCTAGTAAAATGAAAGTTCCAAAGCAGCCTTTTCCTGCAAGATTCAGCAACAGATTCTGAAACAACTTTTCCTCTTATCTTTGCACTCTTCTTCTCAAACTACAAATGAGAGGCCTGGTAATATTTCCAAATAACCTACAAGCTTTGGAATAAGGTCATTTAGGAGTCTGTGTTTCTGTTTTTTCTTTGACATCTTGATTTTTGTTTCCATCTAGGAGGATAAAGAGAAAACCTATAGGCAGGGGCTGGACAGCACAAGCAAAGGACAGCCAACGACTTAATAGCCAGCCATCAACACACCACAATCAACATCTAAAAAGCCACATACACCCTATAAATACCACTGTTGTGGCTTGTTGGCTGCTGGCCCCTCCAACAGCCGAATCAGAGGAGGAGGTGTGGGAGTCGGGGTCAGCATCAGGGCAACCTGAAAGCTCCAAGGAGGAAGAGGGAATGGAGTTGTCAGAGAGAGAACGAGAAAGAGGCAGAGCCTGGGCCATCCGTCAGTCCTCAGATGGAGAGTCAACAGACTCCAGGTCTGGAGGTGGCTGATGGGGAAGAGGAGGAACAGCTGGGTCCAGTGCCTGATGCACGGATGCACAGAAGGCAGAGGAGAGGAGAGGAGTGGAAATCTATGGGCTGGTCCTTGGGATGAAAGAGCTACCACTGCTAGCGCCACTCTAGCTCTGGGGATAAAAGGCAGGGGCCAGAGATGAATGGGTGTGGTAGACAACTATTCATCTTCCAGTCAGACAGACTTGTTAGCCTGCGAGAGAAACTTTTTTGCTGGGACTGCCGGCATTCCTAATAAAGGAATCTTTTGAGTTCACGTCAGGGGGTTTGTTGTGTTTGGGGAGCCGAGTCAGAACAATCACACAGAGAGAAGTTCCCCAAGGATGGGCTCCAGCATGAGTCCGAAAGCTCGGAAGACAAAACCTCTGTTCCTGGTGACTGACCCAAACTGGATTCTGCAACATTATCCTGGGACACGTATGTTCACCTTCATTTGTAAGAAAATTTATATCTATAGGAGCCGTTGTGGCGCAGTGGTTAGAATGCAGTATTGCAGGCAAACTCTGCCTGCTGCCAGGAATTCTATACTGACCAACTCAAGGTTGACTCAGCCTTCCTTCCTTCCAACTTCAGTAAAATGAGGACCTTGATTGTTGGGGGCAAGATGCAAATAATGCTTCTACATAGTAAACCACCCAGAGAGTGTTGTAAAAGGGTTGTAAAATAGCAAAAATGTTATTGCTATCCTCGGTCTCCCAAAACTGCAGTGTATTCCCATTTCTCCATGTAAGAAGTATTACAATCCAGAAAAACAAATCTGAAGATCTTCTCTAACTCCTTCCATCTGAAGTCCTTGAAAGCTTTAACTATGATGACAGAAAGCAGGAATGCAGGAAGTTTAATTAACGATTGTTGGCTACTGATAAAACAACAGTTTGCGGCAGTTTCCAGAGCAACCCAGAAGTCACTAAAAATAAGCTGAAGCACTCACTGTATATGGGAAAAGGGAGCCAAGCACATCTTTAAATGTGAGAACTCACAGCTTGAACTGCTAGAAACAAGCCGAGCATTAACATTAAATATTGCAAATAAAAACCACTTGACAAACACAGAAAGGAAAGAAGGAACGGCAGATGCTGAATTGCTTCTGATCTGTATTTGGTCCAATTTATGAAATGGTACGGTTTTGAGGTTTATAATCTTGGAGAAAATGCAATGGTTTGGGATGGCTTGAAGCAGCATATTGAATCGTAGTCTAATTTTGTGGGTGTGTAAGAAAGAGCAAAAAGAAGAGCAAAAAGATGGTAAGGAGTCTGGAGGCGAAACCATACAATAAACAGTTGCGGGAATTAGGCATGCCAACAAAAGCGCGTATAGTCAAGGCTATGGTTTTCCCAGATGCAATGGATGGCTGTGAAAGTTGGACCATAAGGAAGGCTAAGTGCCAAAGAATGGAGGCCTTTGAACTCTGGTGCTGGAAAAGACTCCTGCGAGTCCCTTGGACTGCAAGGCCATCCAACCGGTCAGTCCTAGAGGAGATCAACCCTAACTGCTCTTTAGAAGGCCAGATCCTAAAGATGAAACTCAAATACTTTGGCCACCTAATGAGAAGGAAAGACTCACTGGAGAAGAACCTAATGCTGGGAACAATTGAGGGCAAAAGAAGAAGGGGACGACAGAGAATGAGGTGGCTGGATGGAGTCACTGAAGCAGCCGGCGTGAGCTTATATGGACTCCAGAGGATGGTAGAGGACAGAAAGGCCTGGAGAAACGTTGTCCATGGGGTCGCAATGGGTTGGACACGACTTCACAACTAAAAACAACAGCCTAACGAAGAGAAGGACTAGGGTTGACATGATAGCAGTCTTCCAATATTTGAGGGGCTGCCACAAAGAAGAGGGGGACAATTTATTCTCCAAAGAACCTGAGGGCAAGACAAGAAGTTAACAGATAGAAAACCTATCAAAGAGAGATTCAACCTAGAACTAAGGTGAAATTTCTTGATAGTGAAAACAATTAATCAGTGGACTGGGTTGCCTTTGTAAGTGGTAGGTGCTCCATCACTAGAGGTTTTCAAGAAGAGACTGGACAGCCATTTGTCCAGAGAGGCTCCTTCTCAAAGCAAGGGATTGGACTCCAAGGTCCTTTCCAACTCTATTATTCTATGTTCTAAGTGCCAAAATAATTTTAAAAAGCCTGTTTGCATTCAAGTTCTCCCGTCAGTAAAAAGCCACACTGAGAACAAATGAAGTGTTAATAGGTGTAAAGGGATCCTTGGTTGAAAAGGATCTTTTTCCACAATAACACAAATCATCAGCAGGATGAATACCTTGAAGAAAAGTTGAAGCACCTGATTTCAGCATAAGTAGTCCTCAACTTACAACTTTTTGTTTAGTGACCATTCGAAGTTACAATGGCACTGAAAAAATGACTTATGACTGTTTTTCACACTTACGACTGTTGCCGCATCCTTGTGGTCACATGATTAAAATTCAGATGCTTGGCCACTGGCATGTATTTATGATGTTGCAATGTCCTGGGCTCATACGATCCCCTTTTGTGACCTTCTGACAAGTCAACGAGGAAGGCAGATTCACTTAATAACTGTCCCAAAAGTGCTTTTTTCAAGAGGCAACTGGACTTCCTTGTTTTTCTTTGAAGACGTTTCGCTTCTCATCCAAGAAGCTTCTTCAGCTCTGACTGAAGATAGATATCTATCCCCACCATCCAGTCAGAGCTGAAAAAGCTTCTTGGATGAGAAGCAAAACATCTTCAAAGAAAGTCCAGTTGCCTCTTGAAAAAACACCCCTTGGGACAACCATGATCTGGAGGACTGAGAATCTCCACAGGCACTTAACAACTGTGTTACTAACTTCAAAACTGCATTGATTCATTTAACAACTGTGGCAAGAAAGGTCGTAAAATGGGGCAAAACTCATTTAACTACTGTCTCACTTCGCAACAAATAATTTGGGCTCAAAAATTGTGGTCATCGAGGATTAATCGTAGTCTTATTTTGTGGCTAAACTCTGCTAAACAAATAATTCCCTCAACACTGTCAAACTATTCACTAAGTCTGCATTACTATTAATCTTCTCATCGTTCCTATCACCCATCTCCTCCCACTTACGACTGTATGACTGTAACCTTGTTGCTGGTATCCTTAAGATTTATATTGACTGTTTCCTAGTATGATTTGACTGCCTATTTGTTGCCTATAACTATCATTAAGTGTTGTACCTTATGATTCTTGATGAATGTATCTTTTCTTTTATGTACACTGAGAGCCTATGCACCAAGACAAATTCCTTGTGTGTCCAATCACACTTGGCCGAGATTGCTATGCTATGCTATGCTATGCTATGCTATGCTATGCTACGCTACGCTACGCTACGCTATGCTACTCTATTCTTCTATGCTATTCTATGCTATTCTATTCTATTCTTCTATGCTATGCTATGCTATGCTATGCTATTCTTCTATTCTATGCTATTCTATTCTATTCTATTCTATTCTTCTATGCTATGCTATGCTATGCTATGCTATGCTATGCTATGCTATGCTATGCTATGCTATGCTATGCTATGCTATGCTATGCTATGCTATTCTTCTATTTTATTTTATTCTATTCCTATATTCTTGAAGTGGACTTCTAGCCTCTTCTTTTTTTTTTCTCTTCACCAATGAGATTTGGCTGCTTACTTCAACGGTCTCTTATGCGCTATGAACATGAGTTTTATCAGTACTGGCAGACAAAAACGGAATAAGAACTAAATTCTGCACTTTACTGGTTTTGTTCCCTGTGATGTAATCAGTCTTACTGAAATTTATTCTTTTTGAAAAAGTGAAAGTATTCCCGAGCTGCATTCGGTTCTTTCAGAGGGGTTAATTGTATTATGAAGTCACACCCAGTAGAGGAATTCATTCAATTCAAAGTTATTATTCAAACAAGAAATAGCATTAGAACTCTTACGCAAAAGGAAACATGGAAAAATTTTATTGGTTGCTTCAAAAGGAGCAGAGATTCTTTTGAAATGCCTTTTTTTAAATAGTTAAATGTTTGCAGAGATTATGTTAAAACGTAGCACGGAACAGAAGTAAATCTGGCATCTTAACAGGATGATCAACTAGGTTTTGGAAATTTCTTTTGTTAGCAAAGCTAAAAAACAACAAAACCTTCCATTGGGTCAAATTTGATTGGCAAGTCAACTTTAACTAGAAATATCATAATTTAACGTATTGAAGTTTGTAAGAATTCCAGGATAACAGGATCAGTTGATTGCCAATCAAGAAAACTTCCTAATCCTAAATCTATACTAATCCTAATCTTACACTAATCTCTTCAACACAGGTAGCTGTTGACATACAACCACATCTGACCACAATACAGATAAGCCCATATGACATACGACCCAAATTTCTGTTGCTGAGATCATTGTTAAGTGAGTTTAATTTTATTAACTAAACCCCTAATAAATGTATAGAAAGAGTGAAATTCTGTTTTCCGCGCTTTGAGCACCAATCAATATGTAGTACAACTGACAGTTAGAACAATTAATCTGTGGAACACTGTAAATGCTTCAACACTGGAAGTTTTTAAGAAGATGTTGGATAAGCATTTGTCTGAAGTGGTGTAGGGTTTCCTACCTCAGCAGGGGGTTGGACTAGAAGACCTCCAAGGTCCCTTCCAACTCTGTTATTCTATTCTGATATATCTAAAGACAAGTGCCCAAATACTTCCAAACTTCACACCTGACTGAATTTCCCCAATAAAAACTACCAAGAGTCCCAATATTACTTGGGATTAAATTTTAGTCAGTTTCCATATTGTCACCTGCATCTCAGCAGCTCTTTTCTAAACTGCTTTCAAGTTTATTCTTAATGATAAAACATTCTGTTACTCATCGAGGCCTTTTATCTTCCCTTCCAATTCTGCAGAAATTTCATTCCAGCAGGAACCTCAAAAACCTGTTCTGGAATTTGGCCGAGTGCAGGGGTGAAATGCTCCCAGTTTGGACCGGATCGCCTGATCTGGTAGCGATGGCGGCGGGTGGTTCGGAGAACCAGTAGCAAAAATCCCTGCCCCCTCCCCCCCCCCCATGCCCGGCTGAGCCGCGCGATCATCAGAGGCTTTTTTAAAAAAAATTTAAAAGCATTTTTTCTATAACCTCTTCGGCCATTAAAAATGCTTTTAAAAGTTAAAAAAAAAAAGCTTCTGATGATCGCACGGCTCAGCTGGGATCGTCAGAGGCTTTTAAAAGCATTTTTTCTACAATCTCTTCGGCCGAAGAGGCTGGAGAAAAAAATGCTTTTAAAAGCCTCTGACGATCCCAGCTGAGTTGCCTGTTCATCAGAGGCTTTTAAAAGCCAAAGAGGTTGTAGAAAAAATGGTTTTAAAAGTAAAAAAAAGTTGGCTACGCCCACTCAGTCACATTACCCGCCCCCCAAGCTATGCCCACAGAACCGGTAGTAACAAATTTTATATTTCACCACTGGCCAAGTGTAAAACGAAGCCAAGGTTTCCCTCGTGTCTTCCTGCACGGTAAAAATATTCCTACCTGTAAGTTTCAATTTCAAGGCTGAGTCCAGCTTTCACTTGCAGGAGTTCATGGTAGTCCTTCAGGTACTCTGCAATGGACATGGTTAAGTAGTTCTTCTCTTCTTCAAGGGCTTCAATTATCATCTGAAAACACAGAAATAATCGTGAGCGTTGGGTGCTCAGGTTGTCTTCGACTTACGACCACAGTTGAACCCCAAATTGCCTCTTGCCAAGCAAGACGGTTGCTTGGGATGAATGAGCTTTTCCCCATTTTGCGAACTTTCTTGCCACAGTTGTTAAGTGAATCGCTACAGTTGTTAAGTTGGTCACAGGGTTGTTAAGTGAACCATGGATTCCCTGTTGATTTTGCTTGGCAGAAGGTTGCAACAGGGGATCTCGTGACCCCCGGGACACTGCAAGCAACCGTCATAAATTGATCACATGACCATGGGGAGGCTGCAACGGTCATAAGTGTGTGAAAAATGGCCATAAGTCTCTTGGGCTTCATTGCTATTGTAACTTTGTCACTAAACATAAGGTTGTAAATTGAGGACACCTGTAAATATATGACCAAAAGCCCATCTTTATCAATTCTTAATTCGCAGTGAGGGGGCCTTTCCACACTAAAGCTTTAAACTGCTTGGCACCTGTGCATAGGTAACCTGGAAGTGATTCTTTAGAGATTTGCAGATTTCAATCCTTTTTTCCACTGTGATAGCCAGGTAGTTGGTTGTTTGATCACAGCCCCTGATCAGTTGATCCCACCAGGTTCTTGACATCTCCACCCATTCCAAAAAAGTGAGCATCAATTTATTTCCTTCCTTTCTTCCTTTCCTTCCTTCCCTATTCTTTCTTTCCTTCCTTGCTTTCTTTCCTTCCTTTCCTTTCCTTCCATATTCTTTTCTTCCTTCCTTCCTCTCTCCCTCTCAAACATTTCTCAGTTTCCTTCTTTCCTACCTTCTTTCTCTCCTTTCCTTTCCTTCCTTCCCTATTCTTTCTTTCCTTCCTTCCCTTCCCTTTCCTTCCTTCCATATTCTTTTCTTCCTTTCTTCCTTCCTCTCTCTCAAACATTTCTCAATTTCCTTCCTTCCTTCCTACCTACCTGTCTTTCTCTCCTTTCCTTTCCTTCCTTCCCTATTCTTCCTTCCCTTCCTTGCTTTCCTTCCTTCCGTATTCTTTCCTTTCTTCCTTCCTCTCTCCCTCTCAAACATTTCTCAATTTCCTTCCTTCCTTCCTTCCTTCCTTCCTTCCTTCCTTCCTTCCTTCCTTCCTTCCTTCCTTCCTCCCTCCCTCCCTCCCTCCCTCCCTCCCTTCCTCCCTTCCTTCTTCCCTCCCTCTTTCTCTAATTGTTGCCTCTTCAGTGCTGCAGATAACAGGGGAAATTTTGTCAACTTCACAATCCTTGTCAATTTAAATCATTTCATTTCCCCCCCCCCCCCCATGTTTGTTCAGCTAGTCCAGGGGTTGGGCAACTATGCGCCCATGCAGACTCTGGGAATTCTGGAAGCTGAAGTCCAAAGCTCGGAAAGGGGGCATAGTTACCCACCCTCGAGCCGGTCAGTTTCATTTATCCTGCCTCCCTCCTCCCTGGCATGATGGAATAGAGCCTTGGTGGCGCAGCAGACTAAAGTGCTGTTAAGTAACACCAGCTGCCTGCAATTACTGCAAGTTCAAATCTCACCAGGCTCAAGGTTGACTCAGCCTTCCATCCTTTCGAGGTAGGTAAAATGAGCACCCGGTTTGTGGGGGCAATAAGCTGACTTTGTATAAAAAAGAACACCGCTTGGGGGGGCGGGCGAAAGCCCTACTAAGCAGGTATATACAAAAGTATGAAGGCTATTGCTTAACGCATTGTAAACCGCCCTGAGTCTACGGAGAAGGGCGGCATATAAATCGAACCAATAAATAAATAAACAAACAAACAAACAAACAAACAAACAAACAAATAAATAAATTTATCTGCTGCTGTTGATGTGGGGTGTTTCTTCCCCTACCCCATTATTTCAGCTTGGAAGAATGCTCAAACAGGGGGTTGGGGTGGGGTGGGGAGAGGAGGAGGAGGAGGAGATGATTAAGTTACGGAAGCACTACTAAAACCCTGGAGTCAGGCTGGCTCCCTCCGCTGCAGGATTCTACCTGGTGGATGGCTGGTGAGCTGAGCAGTAAAGCCAGGAAAGGAAAGCCATCGTGTTGCCGAGAACAACTGGGACGCTCGTAAATCAACACTGTTGAGTAGTGACTTGGAAAGTCACAACAGAGGGCAGGGTAGGAACCGGCAAGAGGGCTGGCTAATATCTTGCCAATCTCTTGCTGACAAGAGCAGGGAAAGTGTTTTGGCTCCGTTACTACTGTTGAAAAGGCCCGGACAGCTTAGCCAGGCAAATATTAAGGGGCGACATAATGGGGGTCTTAAAATATCTGAGTATGTCCTGCCAACAGTAAGAGAAAGAAAAGACAGGATGGCAATCATCTGCAATCGGCCATGTCACTTATATCAAAAGCATTCTGACAATCCAAATAAATCTACATAAGTCATTCTGCCTCTTGTCATTGCAGTGGGTTCTCAGAATTGGCCATTCCTTTTGCTCATCATGCACCTACGGGCAGTCCTTGTTTAGCAACTGCCTCATTTAGTGGCCATTCCTAGTTCTGATGAAAAAGTGACTTTACAACAATTTTTTGTATTTACAACCTTTACCGACTTGGAAAGCCGAGGTCAGATGGTAAGCAGAGTTGTGGTTTCACTTAGCGGCTGCTTCTCTTAATGACTGAGTTCCCAGTACCAACTGTGGTCGCTAAATAAGGATGATCTGTATTAGATACCGATGTAGAAAAAGCTGTTACTAGTGTTTAAGTTTTGATGTGTTTGTTTTTGCTTGTTTGTTACGGTTTTCTTTTTTTTTCCTTTTCTATTTCTTGTACTGTGTATTTTAATGTTTGAAAATTTATTAAATATTATATTTTTTTAAAAAAAGGATGATCTGTACTCTACTATCTGAAACGAGCTCCCCCCGGAGATGCGGAGGATCCCGGATCTGCGTACCTTCCGTTGCACGCTCAAGACTTTCTTATTTCATCAAGCTGGCCTGACCTAAGTTTTTCCCCTTTTTAAATGGAAATTTTAAATTTGGTTTTAAATTATTGGGGTTTTAAATTTGTTCAGCCAAATTATTTGTTTTATTCTATTTTAAATTTTGTATTTATATGTTTTATTCTATGGCTGTTCACCGCCCTGAGTCCTTCGGGAGTAGGGAGGTATACAAACTCAATTAAATAAATAAATAAATAAATAAAATACTCACTTTTACATGTGAGTAAAAGTATTATTCACGTAATACTTTTGAAGTTCTTTCAGTTCGAGAAACCATTAGGTTCAAAGATTCTTAGAACATAAAATAATAGGGTTGGAAGGGGCCTTGGAGGTCTTCTAGTCTCAAGCAGGAACTCTATACTATTTCAGACAAATTATTGTCCAATTTCTTCTTAAGAATCTCCAGTGATGGAGCAGACACAACTTCGGCAGGCAAACCGTTCCACTGATTAGTCACGAAATCTCTCCATATCAATCTTTAATGATCTTCCACCCATTACTTTTTATCCTACCTTCAGGTCAGTGGTGAAATTCAAATTTTTTTACTACCTGTTCTGTGGGCATGGCTTGGTGGGCGTGGCAGGGGAAGGATACTGCAAAATCTCCATTCTCTCCCCCCCCCACCGGGGGAAGGATGCTGCAAAATCCCCACTCCTGGGGGAAGGGTACTGCAAAATCTCCATTCCCTCCCCACTCCTGGGGGGAGGATATTGCAAAATCTCCATTCCCTCCCCCCCTCCGGGAAAGGATACTGCAAAATCTCCATTCCCTCCCCACTCCTGGATGAAGGATATTGCAAAATCCCCATTCCCTCCTCACTCTGGGGCCAGCCAGAGATGGCATTTGCCGGTTCGCCGAACTACTCAAAATTTCCGCTACCAGTTCTCCAGAACCTATCAGAACCTGCTGGATTTCACCCCTGGTTTTGCACCATTTTCATCCTTCCTAAAAGATGAAGGAAAAGTTTCAGAGAAAGTTCCTTTTTCCTTCCAATATAAAATCGTAGAGGCCATCTAAGGATGGCCTGGAATCCAAACAAAGATGTTCCTTTTATAATTCTGTAATTAATTTCCAAACTGTGCTGCCAAAAAGCACCGGCAGTGGCCATTAGCTTAATGGCCACTGCCGGTGCTTAAAACAAAAGAAGCATATTTCAGCAGATGAATTTATGGCTTTTCAGCACAGAGAATCCAGGGGCAAGATAACCCTGAATGCCAAGGGTTTGGGAACAGGAAGAGGGGTAGCTCTTTCTTTCCCTCCTCTCCTCATTTGGGAGTTTCTCGGAGACACTTAGTGGCAAAATGTGAAATAAGTGGAATTTTGATGCACCTCGTGAGACTTTCCATAGGCACAATGACAATTACGTTATCTCAAGGGCAACCAGAGCCCAGAGTGCATTCAACTCATAGCAACTGAAGTTCACACACGTCCAGATCGGTGACCCTTCCAGCTACCACATATAGACCCCAACCAAGGGGTCTTTTTACTTTTTTACTACCGGTTCTGTGGGCGTGGCTTATTTTGTGGGCATGGCTTGATGGTCATGTGACAATTCTTTAGGATTTAGCAGAGGTACTGGTCTACCAGGCTTTTAACTGCTTGCAGAGCTGTACCGATCTACCCATTTGTTTTTGGAGGCACCGATCCACCAATTTTTTTTTTTTTAATTTGATTTATATGCCGCCCTTCTCCGGAGACTCAGGGCGGCTTACAATGCGTTAAACAATAGCCTTCATCCTTTTGTATATTTATACAAAATCAGCTTATTGCCCCCACAAACTGGGTCCTCATTTCACCTACCTTAGAAAGGATGGAAGGCTGAGTCAACCTTGAGCCTGGTGAGAATTGAACTCGCAATAATTGCAGGCAGCTGTGTTAATAACAGGGGGCGTAGACCACTGTACTATCAAGGCTCTTTGATATTTTGTTAAAATTTGTTTTTGGAAGCACCGGTCTACCACCACACTGCCTTTTAACAGTGCCTGAGTGGTGTAGCAGCCTAATGCTACTGTTAAAGATAGTATTTAGCTTCCAGCTGCCTGCAATTACTGCGAGTTCAAATCTCACCAGGCTCAAGGTTGACTCAGCCTTCCATCCTTTCTAAGGTAGGTAAAATGAGGACTGTGGGGGCAATAAGCTGATTTTGTATAAATTATACAAAATTATGAAGGCTATTGCTTAATGCATTGTAAGCCGCCCTGAGTCTCCGGAGAAGGGCGGCATATAAATCAAATAAATAAATAAATAAAGCATTACAATAGTCCAGCCGGGAAGTGATAAGGGCGTGAGTGACCGTGCGTAAGGCGTCCTGGTCCAGAAAGGGCTGCAACTGGCGGATCAGGTGAACCTGATAAAAGGCCCCCCTGGCCACGGCCGTCATATGTTCTTCTAAAGACAGCCGTGTATCCAGGACACCCAGATTGCGAGCCCTCTCTGTGGGGGGCAAAGATTCACCCCCAATAGTCAGCGATGGCACCAGCTGACTATATCGGGACGCCAGAAGCCACAGACACTCGGTCTTGGAAGGGTTGAGTCTGAGCCTATTTCTCCCCATCCAGACCCACACGGCCTCCAGGCAGCGGGACATCACATCAAGGGCATCATTGGGGTGGTCTGGGGTGGAGATGTACAACTGAGTGTCATCAGTGTACTGATGGACTCTCACCCCAAAACCACAGATGATCTCACCCAGCGGCTTCACATAAATGTTGAACAGAAGGGGTGAGAGGACCGACCCTTGCAGCACCCCCCACGCGAGGCGCCTCAAGGTCGACCTCTGCCCCCCTGCCAACACAAACTGCAAACGGTCGGAGAGGAAGGAAGAGAACCACCGCAACACGGTGCCCCCTATTCCTAACCCCCTCAACCGCTGCAGCATGATACCATGGTCGATGGTATCAAAAGCCGCTGAGAGATCTAATAGGACCAGGACAGAGGAGCAACCCCTGTCCCGAGCCTTCCAGAGATCATCCACCAATGCGACCAATGCCGTTTCCGTGCTGTACCCCTGCCTGAGGCCCGACTGGTACGGGTCCAGATAGATAGCTTCATCCAGGTACCGGGGAAGTTGTCGTGCCACCACACTCTCAACAACCTTCGCCACAAAGCGAAGGTTGGAGACCGGATGGTAGTTAGCTAATATAGCTGGGTCCAAGGAAGGCTTCTTGAGGAGAGGCCTCACCACCGCCTCTTTCAAGGCAGTGGGAAAGGTACCCTCACTCAAAGAAGCATTTATAATCCCCTGGAGCCAGCCTCATGTAACCTCCCGGGAGGCCAGTACCAACCAGGAGGGATACAGGTCCAATAAACATGTGGCAGCACTAATCCTACCCAGAATCCTGTCCACATCCTTGGGAGCCACAGGATCAAACTCCTCCCAGATAATATTCTCAAGACCTACCCCCGTCTCCTCCCCTGGACTCACCCAGTCGGAGTCGAAGCCTTCCCGAATCTGAGCGACTTTATCATGCAGAAATTGCACAAAATCCTCAGCTCGACCCTGCAAGGGATCTTCCCGCACTCCCCCCCGAAGAAGGGAGTGGGTCACCCTAAACAGAGCGGCTGGGCGGTTCTCTGCAGATGCGTTAAGAGGGGAAAAACGGTTAGATTTTGCCGCTTTTATCGCCACTAGGTAGGTCTTGTTATAAGACCTCACCAGTGTTCGGTCAGAATCGGATTGACTAGTCTTCCAAATGCTCTCTAGGCATCTTTTCCGACGCTTCATCTCTCTCAGCTCCTCGGAGAACCAAGGTGCCAATTGAGATCGGCATCGGGTCAGAGGCCGCAAAGGCACAACGTGGTCCAAAGCTCTGGCGGCCGCACTCTCCCAGGTGGCCACCAGGTCTTCGGTCGAGTCATGTGCCAGAGTCCCAGGAAACGGCCCAAGCTCCGTCAGGAACCTTTTGGGGTCCATCAGGCGCCTGGGACGGAACCACCTGGTCGGTTCCGTCTCCCTGAGGCAGGGGGAAGCGGCTGGAAAGTCCAAGTGAAGGAGCGAATGATCTGTCCATGACAAGGGTTTAATGTCTAGGTCCCCTCTACCAAGATCATTCAACCACTGACCAGAGACGAAAATCAACTCCAGAGTGTGTCCCCCTGTGTGAGTGGGGCCTTGAACTAACTGGGTCAGGTCTGTAGAGAGACGATCCATGAAGACAGGCTAAAGAGAAGTTCCCTGAGGATGGGCTCCAGCATGAGTCCGAAAGCTCGAAAGACAAAACCTCTGGACCAAAGGTGGTAATTAGCTGGTTCGGTAGTGGAGATCGTGGGTGGGCCTACCCACCCACCCTGGCGCTATGCCGTCCTATTTTAGGCATGTTTTTGAGGCTGGGCGCATGCACGGAAGGCATGCACGCAAGCAAAGCGTATGCACGGAAGGCAGGGCGGATTTGCGGAAGCTATGCGCGCACGTGAACTGGTAGTAACAAAATGTGAAACCCACCGCTGCTCTGGACCCAGTGTCTGACCCAGGTTGGATCCTGTAATGTTACCCTGGGACACATTTATAAACGCCTTCACTGATGTAATAGAGATATTGCTTATCCAGAATGCCCCCGAGATGTATTTATTACACTTTCCTAGCTGCTTTTTCACTCAATGGTACAGGTGGCCACAACACCTGTTTCTTCATACGGAGTCCAGTAGCTGATTGCCATTCCATCTGACCATATTCTAGCCTTTTCCTGGAGCCAAAGATCACTGCAGAATAGTCATGGCAGGCAGCCCTGAGTGAAATTTAAACCTCGCCGAGCTGTTCTCAACAGGGGAGGTTGGAAAGGGTGACACGTCTTCATTTCTCTCTTCCAGAGAGAACATTTTGTCCTGGGCTTGGGACGGCGGAAGCCAAAAATGTGAGCCATCCAATCGTTTTGTTTCGCTTCGCGAGGGGGATGAGATGGAAGAGGTTTCCAGGCTGAATTTGCTTCCCCATCTGCTAGAACAGGAGTCTGCAACCTTAAACACTCAAAGGGCCATTTGGAGCCCGTTTCCCACAGAAAAGAAAACACAGGGAGCCACAAAATACCACCTGTGACTGGCCCCGCCCCATCTATTCTCTGCCTCCCGAGTCCCAGCCGATCGGGAGGAAATGGGGATTTTGCAGTATCCTTCCCCCAGGAGTGGGGAGGGGATGGAGATTTTACAGTATCCTTCCTTTCCATGCCCACCAAGCCACGCCCACCAAGCCACACCTACAGAACCGGTAGTAAAAAAAATTGAATCCCACCACTGACCCATAAGTAGACCAGCTCCTCATTGTTACCACCATCATCAACCTAGTAAGAATTTAATTTACAAGCCCTGGAAGCTGTAATATAGGTAGAACAACTTAATCATGCTAGTCTGGGGACTTCTGGGAATTGAAGTCCACATATTAAAGCTGCCAGGGCTGAAAAACACCAATTTAAAAGTTTTAGTTTCTTGACCCTATTACTTCCGGAAAACTTCAAAAGTCCCGGAATTAGCCTAGAGCAGTTTACAAAAACGTTACTAAACGTAGAGTGAAAGAGTTCTGCTTGTAATTCTACAGTATTGAATATATTGTTGCCATTGACAATGTGTTCATTGAAATCAGAATTATAAATGGGTAAATGAACATCCCAAGAAAGGATTGGGAGATGAGCCCAACAATCAGCTTGAAGGGCTAACTCTGTCCCCTACCCTCTTTTCTCTAGTAGTCAAGGGGCAGTATGGGCCTGGGTCTCTTGGGAGGTGGAGCCTTTAATGGATGGGCAACTGGCAGAAAGGCTGTGACTCATGAAATTGTGTTGGCATTAAATCCCATTTCAGCAAACATATATTGGGTATAGCTAGTCCTTGGCAAATAGATGGGGAAGAAATGGAGGAACTGACAGATTTTATTTTCCTGGGCTCCAAGATCATCGCACTACAGCCAAGGGGACTACAGCCAAGAAATTAAAAGACACTTGCTCCTGGGGAGGAAAGCTATGGCAAATCTAGACAGCCTACTACCCTGTTTCCCCCAAAATAAGACATCCCCTGATAATAAGCCCAATCAGGCTTTTGAGCGCATGGCAATAAAGCCAAGCGCTTACTTCAGGGATCAAAAAAATATAAAACGGGGTCTTATTTTTGGGGAAACACGGTAAAAAGCAGAGACATCACCTTGCCAACAAAAGTGTGCATAGTCAAGGCGATGGTTTTCCCAGTTGCAATGTATGGCTGTGAAAGTTGGATCATAAGGAAGGCTGAGCGCCAAAGAATGGAGGCCTTTGAACTCTGGTGCTGGAGAAGACTCCAGAGAGTCCCTTGGACTGCAAGGCGATTCAACCGGTCAGTCTTGGAGGAGATCAACCCCGACTGCTCTTTAGAAGGCCAGATCCTGAAGAGGAAACTCAAATACTTTGGCCACCTAATGAGAAGGACAGACTCACTGGAGAAGAGCCGAATGCTGGGAAAGATTGAGGGCAAAAGAAGAAGGGGACGGCAGAGAACGAGGTGGCTGGATGGAGTCACTGAAGCAGTCAGCGTGATCTTAAATGGACTCAGAGGGATGGTAGAGGACAGGAAGGCCTGGAGGAACATTGCCCATGGGGTCGCGATGGGTTGGACATGACTTCGCAACTAACAACAACAACAACAACAAAGTCCTTGACTTGCAACCATTCATTTAGTGACCATTCAAAGTTATAACAGCACTGAAGAAAGTGACTTATCACCATTTTTCACACTTACGACCTTTGCAGCATCCCCATGGTCACATGATCAAAATTCAGATGCTTGGCAACTGGTTCATATTTATGACGGTTGCAGTGTCCGGGGGCCGTCTGATCCCATTTTGCAACCTTCTGACCAGCAAAGTCAATGGGGGAAGCCAGATTCACTTAACAACCGCACGACTAACTTGACAACTGCAGGGATTCATTAGACAAGTGTCTCAAAAAGGTCATAAAATGGGACAAAACTCACTTAACAACTGCCTTCCTTAGCAACAGAAATTTTGGGCTCAATTGTGGTCATAAATTGAGGATTACCTGTACTGACAAACGCCACATCTATAAGTAAGGATGTCAAAGTATAAACTTGATTTCTTGCTTTATTGAAAAGTTTGGTTAAAATATCAGCAAGAACATGATTTTGGGACAAATTAATGGGGAATAATGTTAACCTGTTTTATCAGGAGGTTGTAAACGTTCCCCGAGATTATATATCTGTGTGATGCTTGGAGGAATGAAAGCATTAGAGGAAAACTAAATTTATTATTAATGAATCAATGGAACTGCTTGCCTCCAAAAGTTGTGAGTGCTCCATCACTGGAGTTTTGTGTTAAACTGAAGTTTTTAAGAAGAGATTAGACAGCCATTTGTCTAGAATATACAGTAGTGGCCAAAATTGTAGAAAACTTTTGGGAAAAGTGTATTTTCTAGAACTAGCTAATAGCATCACTTTTTTGGAGAGTAGTACCATAAAATTATATATCAATGGAAAGATAATTTAATCAAGAATGTAACGCAATAACTTTTATGAAGGATTTGCTATTAGAATAGCAGTTACAGTATAAAGAAGAAAAGTGGAACATGTAGAAAAAATGAGATATACAAAAAATTATCACTGTAGAAAAAATGAGATATACAAAAATTATCACCATGCCAGTTAATCCTTAGTTGGGTAACCTTTAGCATGAATGACGACCTTACAACGTCTTCCCATGGAGTGAACCAAGTCTTTTAGTTCTGCAGCTGTTCTAATGTGAAACCAAGATGGAATGATGGCTTCTATTAACTGGGTTTTATTGCTGGGTCACTCTGACTAACAAGTTTCTTTAATCAGCTCCATAGATTTTCAATTGGGTTAAGGTCTGGGCTATTCCCAGGCCATTCCAGCAAGTGGAATAGGATTATCTTGAAACTCAAAAAAAAAAGTGGTGTTATTAGCCATCACACCTCAAAAATACACTTTTCCCAAAAGGTTTCCACAATTTTGGCCACTACTGTATAGGCTCTCCTGCTGGAGAGAGGGTTGGACTAGAAGACCTCCAAGGTCCCTTCCAACTGACTTATTCTGCAATTCTGCATATAATCAGGACTTCAGATCGCTTTGTGGGGTCCGAAAGTCCGAAAAGGAAGGCGAGTCACCTTTTCCTACCGGCTGTTTAAAAAAAGAAAAACCCGGAACGCGCCAAGAAACTTTTCCGACGGCCAACCGGCTTTCTAAAAAAAGAGGAAGCCGGAGCTTCAGCCCCCAGCATCTTGGCGAGCTCCACCGGTCTCCGCCCGGCCGGCCTCCCTCGCTCTCGCCCTGCCCGACGGCCTCACCTGGTACTCGGCCAGCTGGGCGCCGTGCCTCTCCTGCTGCGCCAGCCGCTCCTCTTCCAGCCGCTCGCCCAGCGCGCAAAGCTCCCGGCAGCGGCGCCACAGCTCCTCGAGGCGGCGACGGCTCTCCTGGTTCTGGGCGCGCAGCTGGCGCAGGTCTTGGTGACCGAGGCGGCCCTCCAGCTCCTGCAGGGCCCGCAGCTCGGCCTCGTAGCGCTCCAGGCTCTGCGCGCAGCTCCAGCTCAACACCAGCGCGAAGTCGGATTCCAGCTGCCGTCTCTCCAAGCGCTCAGCCCGGAGGACGCGCGGGGCAGGCAGAAGCGCAGCCGGCCGCTGCTTGCGCGCTTCCTGCAGCCCTCGGTGCTCGGCCAGGAGTTGCTCCAGCAGCGCTTCCAGAGCGGCGCAGTCGGCCCGCAGCCCCGCCAGCTGCTGCTGCTGCCGGGCCACCTCGGGCTCCAGGCGGCGGAGGCGCAGCTCTCCAACTTGCGCGCACAGCCTCTCCAAGCTCTCCAACTCTTTGCGCAGCGCATCCCGTTCCAGCTCGGCTTCGCCTTTAGCCCGGCTCAGGTCGGCCACCACCCAGCGCAGCTCGGCTACCTCTTGCTCCGTCTCCTGCCAGCGGCCGGCGCGTCCTTCCCGGCTGCGCAAGGCGGCCAACTCGTGCGCCAAGCACCGGTTCTCCTGCTCCAAATCCCGCACCCGCCGCACGTAGAGCTCCAGGCGGGCGTTGAGCTCCCGCAGCTCGCTCTGCTCGTCCCATTCGTCCCGCTGCATGGCCGGCCCGACTCCCTTCTCCGGCTCCCAGCCCGGCCCGAGCGGCTCCTCCGAGGCGCGCTGCCCGCTCTTTGCCCGCCGGCAGCTGCTCCGGCGTTTTGGAGACGGGCTGGGCCCGGAGGGTGGGGAGAGCGCCGGGCTCGGGCCGGCCAAGCAGCGGCCTCTGCTGGCGGGTTTCGCTGCTGGAGAGGCTTCTTGGGGGGATCCACCCAAAGTCTCCGTTCCCGAGAGATTTTTGGCGTGGGCGGAGGAAAAAAAATACCAAAAGGAATGACCCAAAAGATTTTGAGCTGAGAGGCAGGAAAGGAACTTTTGGACAAGGCGTTGGATGGAGTTTCCCCTCCTTAATGGTTTCTTTTTGAGTTTATTTGCGGATTAATGGAATAGAATTTTTAGAAGAGAATTCTTTATTGGCCAAGGGTGATTGGACACACAAGGAATTTGTCTTTGGTGCATATGCTCTCAGTGTACATAAAAAGAAAAATAAGTACATTCATCAAGAATCATAAGATACAACATTTAGTGATCGTCATAGGATACTGTAAGGTCCCAAAATACACTTGAGTCACCAGAATGCCAAAGAGAGAGACTCAAGACGAGGCTTGCAAAAAAACAGATTTTATTTATGGCCAAAAACAAAATACTGGGTGGGACTATATCCAGAACATACAGATACAATGCATGCGAGGAGATAGCCACACCTTGGGGAAGGTATGGCGTCCTTTTATACCCTCAGAGACGTCAGCTTAGTACCCAACTCTGGCCTCCCAATCCAGGCCCGTGCATTCCTTGTTGCCCTGCAAGGGGGAATAGAAACTTCCCAAGTAGTCATCTTGAGCATTTCTTTGTTTACTCAATTGGCCACTTAGGCCCCCTGGCCCTGGAAAGTAGGAGTCTATCCAGATCAACATAAATTAAGACTGAGATAGTACCATGCTCTTAGATGGCACAAGAAAGAAACAGGGAGAAGATTAATATGGGTTCAGGTCAAATGGCAGGGACATATGTCTGACAAATACCAGATACATTACAGGCCTAATAACAGAATATGTTTGTTACAGGAGATACAAATATAAAGGCATAATATATGTGATACAAATACAAAGGCATATGTGTATTACAAGAACCTAATGGTTACAGAATCTAGTATACCAGTATATCATATCCTAGCATTATTTATTATATCCTTATTATTGTTTCCCTTCAATACTAATAAGCAATCAAATCATATTAGGAGACTAAATAAAACAATATAAATCGTAAAGATACAAGCAACAAGGTTACAGCAGTGGCCAAAATTGTGGAAACCTTTTAGGAAAAGTGTATTTTTGAGGTTTGATGGCTAATAACACCACTTTTTTTTTTTTTTTTTTTTTAGAGTTTCAAGATAATCCTATTCCACTGCTGGAATGGCCTGGGAATCAGAGGTGGGTTTCAGCAGGTTCTGACCAGTTCTGGAGAACCGGTAGTGGAAATTTTGAGTAGTTCGGAGAACCAGTAGTAAAAATTCTGACTGGCCCCGCCCCCATCTATTCTCTGCCTCCCGAGTCCCAGCTGAGCGGAAGGAAATGGGGATTTTGCAGTATCCTTCCCCTGCCACGCCTACCAAGCCACACCCACAGAACCGGTAGTAAACATTTTTGAAACCCACCACTGCTGGGAATAGCCCAGACCTTAACCCAATTGAAAATCTATGGAGCCGACTAAAGAAACTTGTTAGTCAGAAGCGACCCAGCAATAAAACCCAGTTAATAGAAGCCATCATTCAATCTTGGTTTCATATGATAACAGCTGCAGAACTAAAAAATACTTGGTTCACTCCATGGGAAGACGCTGTAGGGCCATAATTCATGCTAAAGGTTACCCAACTAAGTATTAACTGACATGGCGATAATTTTTGTATATCTCATTTTTTCTATGGTGATAATTTTTGTATATCTCATTTTTTTCTATGTGTTTCACTTTTCTTCCTTATACTGTAACTGCTATTCTAATCGCAAATCCTTCATAAAAGTCATTGCATTACATTCTTGATTAAATTATCTTTCCACTGATATTTAATTTTATGGTACTACTTCCCCCAAAAGTGGTGTTATTAGCTAGTTTTAGAAAGTACACTTTTCCCAAAAGGTTTCCACAATTTTGGCCACTACTGTATAGTCATAAGTGGGAGGAGATAGGTAATAGGAAGGATGAGAAGAAGAATAGTAATAGTCTTAGTAAATAGTTTGACAGTGTTGTGGGAATTAGTTGTTTAGCAGAGTGATGGCATAGGGGAAAAAACTGTCCTTGTGTCTAGTTGTTCTGGGTGTGCAGTGCCATTTTGAAGATAGAAATTGAAACAATTTATGTGAGGTGTCTCTAGATATTGCCTGTAGATATTAAGTATTCCTATTAAGTTTATCCGTATAATATACAGATAATCCTCAATTTACAATTTACTGACTGACTGAAGTTATAGCACTGAAAAAAGTGACAAGCAAAGTCAATGGGGAAGCCAGATTCACTTAACAACCGTGTTACTCACTTAACAACTGTGGCCAGGTGGTAAAATGGGGCAAAAGTCGTTTGACAACTGTCTCATTTAGTAACGGAAATTTGGGGCTCAATTGTGGTCATACATTAAGGACTACACGTAACCCTTTTACCATCTGGGATATTTTCCTTCATTCCTCCCCCCCAATAATTTTATTAAAGATCATATTATACAGATAAAAGTAATAGAAGTGCATAATACAGAAATACATTAAAGAGGAAACGAGTTAAATTAAAAAGTGCAGAAAAAAGAATTAGGAAAGAAAAAGAAGAATCTCTCTTCATCCCCAACAAGTATAATCAACATTAACCACTACTAACAATTTATCACTGTCTCTTAAGACAAAGCTGGCTGAGGAACTCTGGGAGTTGAAGTCCACAAGTCTTAAAGTTGCCAAGGTTGGAGACCCCGGCTTAAAATACAAGCTGTCTCCTGCTTGAGCCTTGGGTTGGATAGAAGATCACCAAGATCCCTTCAAACTCTGTTATTCTGTTAAATTCCTCATCCCATGCTCTATAAGCCTGTCTCTGAAACCTCATTTCTCCATATTAATCAGCAAAAGTAAGGAGGATCAGAAATAATGACATAAGTACTATAAACCTTATCTATTACAATCAGACTGAATTTCCTTTCTGCAAATAGTCAAAGTCTATCCCAATTAGAAAAACTATTAAGCATCATTAGAAAGACCAACTCATTATCTTAACCTTGCTCTGATAAACCACTGTTTGTAATCTTTCTTCTTCCTTCCAATGATCTTTAAACTGCTCAAATAATAATAATAAATAATAATAATAATAATTTTATTTCTATACCGCCCTTCTCCCGAAGGACTCAGGGCGGTGTACAGCCTATTTAAAAACAGAATAAACATCAATTTAAAATAATTTAAAAGTATTAAATAAATTTGGCTTAATTTAAAACCCCAAAAATTTAAAACATCCAATTTAAAGAAAGAAAATTCAAAGAAAATTCTAACACCTGTTTTTCACACTCTCTTTGTCTCTTTTCCCAAAATTCTTGTTATCTTTGTCAGGCTTCTGTTGTCCTCCTTCCTGTGTGACAACTCCTTTTGTAAATCCAATAAAAAAAAAAAAGATTATCCACATTGTTTCTGGCGTATTATTTGGATATCTTTTTCCATTTTAAAATCTTCATCCAATTCCATTTGTAAATCCGTTATTTCCATATTTTTCTTGTAGACTGTATTTTTTTTTAAAAAATCCATCTGTAAGTCAGTTTCAATTTTATTCAATGTGGTTTGTTCCTATTCAATTCCAATACTAGAATTAAAAAATTACAAAACTTCCTGGCCACTCCCTGAACACATTTCTTTTCAAACTGCCATCTGATGCCCTCTAGTGTCCAATCTTCACATTTTTATCAGTATCCAAGTATTAACAAGGAGATTTTCCCAGGAGAAAGGATTAACTTCAAAGTCTTCCATCCAGCCCATCTGAGCCAATATTCCATTTAAATCTTTACAGTAATAACTGCAATCACCCTTTTGCTGTATATTTCAGGAAAAAAAAACTTATAAAACTTGTAATTTTCTGTCTTAACGAATTAAAGAAGGACCCACTTATTAAAGACAACAAGACTTGTGTTTCTGAAGGCAATCTTTAAACAAGCAGCTAAAAAAACAAACAACCAAACAAAGATTAAAAAGACGAGGTTTAGTTAAATCCTGAAGTCTATAAAAGATTACTTTAATAGCTTTGAGCTTGGCAGAATCCTGCAACTTCCAGCTGTTTGCAAGAAACCACAAAAACATTTGTTCTTGCTGTGTACTCACAAAAAATACAACAACAAAAAACAGTAGTTTTTTGTACATATGGGTAATCTCAAATTCTCTCCTAGATCCAGAGGGAAAAAAAATCAGCAATCTGGATCCAGCATACAGCTAATCCAGAGCATTTATGAGCATTTGTTTAGTCACTGTTCAAAATTGCAATGGCACAGAAATTGAATATGTGATACAAAACAATAAAAAGTATTTATACACAAAATTGCAATGGCACTTGAAAAAGTGATTTACAACCAGTCCTTGCACAAGTGGCTACGACGGGTCAGCAACCTATGGCTCCGGAGCTGCATGTGACTCTTTGGGCCCTCTGCTGTGGCTCCTTGTCAGGTGATCCCAACACTGGCTGGCCCCGCCCCTCGCCCTCCCCTCCCAGTCACTCCTCGCCTGGCCTGAGAAGGTAAGGGCGACGGCGGGGGTTGGAGAGGCGGCCAGGGCAGAAACAGAGATACAGAGAGGGTGGGAGGGAGGGGGAGAGAGAGATGTCAAAAGGATTTTGTGATTCCTGGTGTTTTTTAACAGCTGGTTCTCTGCCCTAATGACCAGCTGGGTAGGCGTGGCTAGGGGGGGGTCATGTGACCGGTGGAAGTGAGTGACAACCTGTGGACTTCAACTCCCAGAATTCCTGGAATTCCCCAGCCACACATCTTAAAGTTGCCAAGTTTGGAGGCCCTTTCTTATCCTTTCTTCAATAGTCTCTATCTATATCTTGTCAGTTTGTCTGTGTTTATATAATATGGTCCCCGTTTGCGTATGTGTGTCAGTTAAAATGCTTGCAATTCCTGAGGTTGCCTCTAGATGGTGCATTTTATTCATTTTATTCAACAATCACAACAGACAGATTGTTGTTATTACATAACTATCTGGAAGACTTAAGTGACAACAAGTCTGGGAGAAAAATAATGGTTAAGAATGAGCAAAATTGATTTCTGAGTATCTTATATTTTGTAGCAATGGAAAATTTCACCCTTGGAGTTGTATTTTGAAAGGAGGTTGTACGTACAGCTCGTATGGAAAACGAGTTGGTATATTCTCTTTTCTATCAATCTCGGATGAATCAGTTTTAGAATGTTAAAATTCTGTTTTTTTAAAAAAATCAGATTTACAAACCTGTATTAAAGGACGTTACAATAACTGTATAGAAAGCACACGGAAGCTTTCCAGGAACAACAGCCAAATTCAAAAATTATTTTAATTAACAGAAAACTTGGGCAAGATTTTTCTAAAATATGTCCTTCCAAACACATTATGAAGGATGTAATAAATATCTCAAAAATGTTTTAAATACAGAGTATGAGCCAGTGGTGGGCTGCTGGTGGTTCAGTAGTTCAAAGCACTGGTTGGCCCTGCCCCCCCCGCCCCAACCAGTGGTGGGTAGCGGTAATTTGGCCTGGGTCGCCGAACCGGTAGTGACCGCTGGCTGGCCACACCCCCGAACCGGTAGTGACCGCTGGCTGGCCACACCACCGAACCAGTAGCCCGGTTGCGGCTCGCTTGCCCCACCTGCCCGCACGACTGCCGGGAAGCAGCTGGCAAAGAGGAGGTGGCTGGGAGGCTTCTCGCAGTCACATCGAAAAAAAAAAAAGCCCATTGCCTGCGCTCGGAGTGACACATCCCATTGCCTGCTGTGTCAGTCCAAGCGCAATGCAGCAGGCAATGGGATGCGTGTGCACGGCCGGGCAAAGAACAGGGCGGCGACAGCGGCAGTGACTTTTTCAGTGACCTCCAGTAGTTTTCGGTGGCCTGTGGCCAGCTGCCACAACCACAAAGCACCTCTCAAAGAGAGGCTTTTTCTTTTTTGATGCGACTGCGAGAAGCCTCCCAGCTGCCGCCTCTTTGCCAGCTGCTTCCCGGCAGCGGCGGCTGGCTGGAGGCCGCCGAAAACTACCGGAGGTCAGATTGCCTTCCGGACTCCGGACCAGCCGCCGCGGGAGGAAGGTAAGCAGCCTGAAGAAAGAGGCGGTGGTCGGGGAGGAAGTGGGGGTAGGGCCGGGGCCGCTGAAGGAGAGGAAACGGGGCAACGCATGCGACTGGTGGAGGGAGGGCAGGGTGGCATGCAGGTGGAGGCCTTTGATAGGTTAGGCCAGGCCTGGGCAGAAAATAAATCGACAGGTAGAAATTCAAAAACATTTCCTACCTTTTTCTGTGGGCATGGCTAGGTGGGTTGATCATGTGACTGAGTGGCTGTGAATGATGTCAAATTGGCCACGCCCACTCAGTCATATGACCACCAAGTAAGCCACGCCCACAGAACCGGTAGTAAAAAAATGTGAAACCCACCACTGGCTTCGACGCTATCTGGTCCTAGATATTTCATTTTCCGGCTCGCTCACCCCGCAGCCCAGCTGATTTGTGCACCTCTCCCGTTCTACTAACCGTGGCTGACCTAGCAGGTGTGCAGGAAGCTGCCCCCATCAAAAAAACCCTTGGTTTTAGGTATTGCACGCAAGTGAGGAAGGTGCAGACGCAAAGCACGCACGAAGTAGGCGTGCATGCGCGCTTACATTTTCAGTGAACCAGTTTTTAAAGTATGTGCAGCCCACCTCTGCTGTGGGCTGGTAGAACTGTAATTGCACTACACAGCTGTAATGAAACTTGATTTTCCCCCTATCTTGCAGACTTATTCATCTATTAGACAGAATAAAAAAAGAACACAGAATTCTAAAACCGGAAGGGATCTCAGAGATCTTCTAACCTAACCTTCTGCTCAAGGCAGGAGAGTTTATGCCATCCTGATTAAATGATTGTCCAATCTCTTCTTCAAAACTTCTTGTAACGGAGCACTAAAAACTCCGACAGGCAGGCTAGTCCGCCGATTAATTGTTCTCACCGTCAGGAAATTTCTCCTTACTTCTAGGTTGAATCTCTCTTTAACAACCTTCTACACGTTACTTCTTGCCATGTCGTAAAATTCATTGGAACTATCAGAAGAGCAAATATCTAAAATACTACCCTAATTAACAAGTTATATGCAAAGCTGTTATTTTTCTCAAATGCTGGAGATCATGCTAAATGTTTAAAGCAGAGGTCTCCAAACTTGGCAGCTTTAAGACTTGTGGATTTCAACTCCCAGAATTCTCCAGCCAGCATAGCTGGCTGGAGAATTCTGGGAGTTGAAGTCCACAAGTCTTAAAGCTGCCAAGTTTGGGGACCTTTGATTTAAAGAATCAGCTGGCTGAATCCTGCGGCTGAGTATTCCTTGAGCTTTACTTTGAGTTCAGGATTTGCAAAAAAAGAAGGACGATTTTCAAGATAAATCTATTGCAGCGTTTAAAGAGGGACGTCTCTTTAAGTCTCGGGTGCAGAGAATTCTACCAGCCGTAAACAGCCTGCCAGGTAAACTTTAAAATATTCTTTCTTTGAAGAGAGCAGATTTAAACCATTTGGAGGCTGCCATGTGGAATCTTTCACTCAAGTGTGTAAAATTTCACATTCCTGTATAGGTTGCACTACAGAAAGGCATCAGGGGGCTATTAGTCTTTTATGTGAGCTTCTTAAGGTATTGTGGAAACTTTGATGGACTTTTCAAGTTTTCTTCTCCATTCTCAGCTCAGACTCCAAAATCTGGAGAGCTGTAAAAGATCAAGGTTATTTAAAAAAAAAAAACTATAAAGGAATGTTTCCAACTCCACAACCACATGTGGAGAACATCAGGGTGTGGTGGCGGAATGGATTCAAATTTCAAGAAGAATTTGAAGCAAAGGACTGTACAGGTATTTCTTGATTTACAGATACAGATTAACAGAGTTGGAAGGGACCTTGTAGGTCCTTGATGGCGAACCTATGGGCACGCGTAGCCATATCAGTGGGCACCCCAGCTCAGCTCCAGCGCGCATGCCAGCTGATTTTCGGGCTTCTGGGCCCATCAGAATTAGGAAAACAGGCTGTTTCCTGCCTCCGGAGGGCCTGGAGTGCGTGGGGAAGGCCCGTTTTTCTTTCTCACCTGGATCCAAATCCTCTCTATGCATCTGGGGAGGGCGAAAACAGCCTTCCCCATCCCTCCAGAGATCCTCCGGAGGCCCGAAATGGCCCACATAGAATTATGGGTGTGGGCACACACGTGTGCGAACCTCCCCCGCCCCCCCCTTCCTGGCACGTGATGGCAAAAAGGTTAGCCAACACTGTTGTAGGTCATCTAGTCCAACCCCCCACCCAAGCAGGAGACCCTACACCATTTCTTACAGATGGCAACCCAGTCTCTTCTTGAAAGCCTCCAGTGATGAAGCTCCCAAAACTTCTGAAGGCAACTCCTGTTCCATTGATTGTTCTCAGAAAATTTCTCCTTATTTCCAGGTTGAATCTCTCCTTGTTCAGTTTCCATCCATTATTCCTTGTCTGACCTTCAAGTACTTTGGAAAATAGCTTGACCCCCTCCTCTCTCTTACAACAGTTCATTTAGTGACCTTTCAAATTTACAGTGTCACTGAAAATAGTGACTTATGACCAGTTTTCTCACTTGTGACCATTGCAGCATCCCCACGGTCACATGATCAAAATTCAGAGGCTTTGGCAACTGGTTCATATTTATGATGGTCGCAGTGTTCCAGGGTCACGTGATGTCCTTTTGCAACCTTCTGAGTAGCCAAGTCTATGTAGAAGCCAGGTTCACTTGACAAGCCGGTTACTAACTTAACCACTGCAGTGATTTGCTTAAGTACTGGGGCAAGGAAAGTCGTAAAATGGGACAAAACTCACTTAACTGTCTCGCTTAGCAACAGAAATTTTTGGCTCGGTTGTGGTCATAAGTCAAGGACTACCTGTAATATTTTTTCTTTCTCTGAGTTTTCTTTTCAAATGGTTCCGTCTACTTTATCTCCAGCTGGATCAATAAAACCTACTAGCTCCAGGGTGATGGAGACTTTTCCCTCTACCTACGTTAGGGATGTGTTGGAGAAGATAAAGATTTTGAAGTCTGTAGAGATTCTCTGTCATCCAGGTCAGGGTTGTCCCAAAGGTGCTTTTTCGGGAGGCAACTGGACTTCCTTGTTTTTTCTTTTGAAGACGTTTCGCTTCTCATCCAAGAAGCTTCTTCAGCTCTGACTGGATGGTGGGGAGGGAAGGATTTATATTCCTTGCAGACAGCTGGTCCTTTGCATCCTTTTAGAGGGTCCTTGAGGCCACTTGGAGGTTTATCTGTGTCCTCAAGGTCACCTGAGTGGTGCTCCTGGTTTCTGTAATCTGCATTTTTTTCCTCTGGAAATCCATTCCTACTCCCACATCATTCAAAGGATGTTCACCCCAGATTGTACAGCTAAAAGTCTTTAGAGATTCTCCGTCATCCAGGTCATCCCCTGGGAGTAGGAATGGTGCATACACTTCCAAATTAATAAGGAAGGTAAGTAGATTTCACCCCTGACCTGAAGGCAAGACAAGAAGCAATGGGTGGAAACTCATCAAGGAGAGAAGCAACTTAGAACTAAGGAGAAATTTCCTGACAGTGAGAACAATTAATCAGTGGAACAACTTGCCTCCAGAAGTTGTGAATGCTCCAACACTGGAAGTTTTTAAGAAGAGATTGGATAACAATTTGTCTGTCTGAGATGTTGTCTATCAACACCAAAGCCTGATTTGCAAGAAAGAAATCGGAATCTTAGTGTATCTCAACTTTAGCAACTTTTAAGATGGATGGACTTCAACTCTCAGAATTCTGGAAGTTGAAGTTCACCAAGTCTTAGGGTTGCTAAGGTGGAGAAACAATACTGTGACCTATGGTGGCACAGTGGTTAGAATGCAGTACCTTAGGCTATTTCTGCTGGCTGCCAGCTGCCAGAAGTTCGAATCTCACCAGGCTCAAGGTTGACTCAGCCTTCCATCCTTCCGAGGTAGATAAAATGAGGACCCAAATTGTTGGGGGCAAGAGGCTGACCCTGTAAACCACTTAGAAAGGTCTGTAAAAGCACTGTGAAGTGGTATATAAGTCTTAAGTGCTCTTGCTCTTGCTATGCCGTCTTAGATCTTCCAGGAATTTTTGTCTTTTTGCAGATGGCTTCTGGCAAATCTACATACATGTATGTCTCAATCACATAATTTTAATCCAGCCTGTTCCCACTTTAAAAGAAAGGAGAAGCCTTAATATACATATTTTAATCAGTGGTGCCATGTAGACCAGACTCTCTGGAACAAGTCCAGAACCAAAAGCTTAAGGGTGCTCCAATTCCAGCATCGTGCTTATTAAAAAAATAATGCAAAAGTCATCAATCCCGATACTCTTCCCTTCTCCTTCTCCCCTCCTCTTCTTCCTCCTCCTCCTCTTCTCCCCTGAAAATCCTTTGGAGAAGGTAAGACGTGAAAGGATAACAACCTTGTTATGCAGCAATACCCAAAGTTAAAGGAAAAAAAAAAACCTCAAAGTATTGAGTGATAATGGGAGAAGGAGGAGAGACAAGAAGAACAATGCAATGCTCTCTACATGGGGCTCCCCTTGAGGAGCACCCGGAGGCTCCAACTGGTCCAGAATGAGGCCGCGCGGGTGGTGACGGGAGCGATGTGGCGCTCCCATGTGACCCCCCTCCTGCGCGAGCTGCACTGGCTCCCAGTGGTCTTCCGGGTGCACTTCAAGGTTTTGGTTGCCACCTTTAGAGCGCTCCATGGCTCAGGACCAGGGTACTTACGAGACCGCCTTCTGCCACCAGTAGCCTCTCACCGACCAGTACGCTCCCTTAGAGAGGGTCTTCTCAGGGTGCCGTCGGCCAAACAATGTCAACTGGTGGCCCCCAGGGGGAGAGCCTTCTCTGTGGGGGCACCTGCCATCTGGAACGAGCTCCCCCCAGAGATACGGAGGATCCAAGACTTACGCACCTTCCACTGCGCCCTAAAAACGTTTTTATTCCAACAGGCTGGTCTGGCCTAACTCTCCCTTTTAAATTGGCTTTTAAATTGGCTTTTAAATGTTTCTTAGATAAATTGGATGTCTTAATTTGTTCTTTGAGCCTAAATTATTTAATCTGTTTTTAATAGTTTTTTAACTTTTGTATGTCTTTGTATTTTATTCTGGCTGTTCACCGCCCTGAGTCCTTCGGGAGTAGGGCGGTATACAAATATGAATTATAAATATAAATAAATAAATAAACAAGCAGGAGAACTTGGTGAAAGGCGTGAGAATGTTCTATTGTGTCTGACTGTCTGTGGGTGGGAATCCTGGAGGACATCTTTCTGAGGATCAGGCTAACTCTGTAGCATCACTAGAACACAGAACATAGAAAGAGCCTCGGTGGAGCAGCGGACTAAGTGCTGTTAAGTGCTAGCACTTAGCTGCCAGCTGCCTGCAATTAGTGCGAGTTCGAATTTCCCCAGGCTCAAGGTTGACTCAGCCTTCCATCCTTTCGAGGTAGGTAAATTGAGGACCCCGATTGTGGGGGCAATAAGCCAGCTTTGTATAGAACAACACCGCTTGGGGGGGGGCGAAAGCCCTAATAAGCAGGTATATATATAAAAGTATGCAGGCTATTGCTATAATGCATTGTAAGCCGCCCTGAGTCTACGGAGAAGGGCGGCATATAAATTGGACTAATAAATAAACAAATAAATAAATAAATAGGGTCGGAAGGAACATTGGAAGTCTCCTAGTCCAACATCTTGGTCAAGTTGAAGATCCTATACCAGTGATGGTGAACCTATTGCACATGTGCCGGAAGTGGCATGCAGAGCCATCTCTCTGGGCATGTGAGCTGTTGCCCCGTTGCCCTTTTGGGTTCCGGTGTGCTGGCCAGCTGGTTTTCACCCACACAGGAGCACCAGAAACCGGAAGACCAGGTGGCAGGTGCGCATGCGTGCGCTGAAAACCAGAAGATCATCTTCCCGGCGCATGCATGTGCACGGGGTGGCTGCTCTTCCAGTTTCCGGCGCACGCATGCACACTGGCTACCTGGTCTTCACATGCATGCCAGAAACTGGAAGACCAGGTGGCCGGTGAGCATGCGCACCAGGGGTGGGTTCTAAGAATTTTTACTACCGGTTCTGTTGGCATGGCTTATTTTGTGGGCGTGGCTTGGTGGGGGAGGTAATGTGACTGGGTGGGCGTGGCCAACTTTTTTTTTTTTTACTTTTAAAAGCATTTTTTCTACAACCTTATGAGGTTGCAGAAAAAAATGCTTTTAGAAGCCTTTGACGATCAGGAAGCTCAACTGGGATCGTCAGAGGCTTTTAAAGGGATTTTTTTTCCTACAACCTCTTTGGCCGAAGAGGTTGCAGGAAAAAATGCTTTTAAAAGCCTCTGACGATCCCAGCTGAGCTGCGCGATCATTAGAGGCTTTTTTTTTTAATTTTAAAAGCATTTTTCGGCCGAAGAGGTTGTAGAAAAAATGCTTTTAAAAGTTTTTTTTAAAAAAGCCTCTGATGAGGTAGGCGGGGTAAGCAAGCGGCGACCAGGCCCGGGACTGGTTCGGGGGCGTGGCCAGCCAATGTTATTACCGGTTCTCCGAACTACTACAAATTTTTACTACCAGTTCTTGCAAACCGGTGCGAACCGGGAGCAACTCACCACTGATACGCACACTAGAAACTGGGAGATTATCTTCCTGGCATGTGCATGTGCACCAGGTGGCTGCTTTTCTGGTTTCTCTCATGCGTGCACACACTCCCGTTTTGGCACTCGGTACCGAAAAGATTCGCCAACGCTTTCCTCTACCATTCTGAACAAAGGGCTGTCCAGTCTTTTCTTTTTTTTTATTAAAAAGTTTTTTATTTTAAACATATTAAAACAAACACAGTCTTTTCTTAAAAGCCTCCAGTGATAATAATAATAATAATAATTTTATTTCTATACCGCCCTTCTCCCGAAGGACTCAGGGCGGTGTACAGCCTATTTAAAAACACAGACAAAACAACAATATAAAATTTAAAATAATTAAATAAATTGGCTCAGATTTAAAACCCCGAAAAATTTAAATACCCCAATTTAAAACTATTGTGTTGATAGTCCGGCCTGGCGGAACAACAGGGTCTGATGAAGCACCCACAACTTTTGGAGGCAAGTTATTCCACTTATTATTTGTCCTCACTGTCAGGGAATTTCTCCTTGTTTCTAGCTTGGATCTCTCTTTGATAATCTTCCATCCTGGACCTCAGGTGCTTTGGAGAAGAAGTTGACCCCCTCTTCCCCGTGACAGACCCTCAAGTCCTAGAAGACTGCTATTGCATCACCCCTAGTCCTTCTCTTCGTTAGACTAGGCAAACCCAGTTCCCTCAATCGTTCATCGTGCTATTTTTCATATATATTTAAATGCATTTCTCTTGTATATCGAGAGTGCCAAGAATTACATCACCACTCTAAGAAAAGGTACCAAACCTGTTTGATGGCGGAGTTGCAATCGGAAAATGAGACTCAAGGTGTCCGTGTGAAAGCATTTGGGATAGGAATTTGTAAAGGTCCATCTTCCTAGCCAACCCGAGGGATTTGCCAGGAGAAAGTCTATAGCAGGGGTGTCAGGTGTGCTTCCTTCAAAGTCCAGGAAAGAATGAGCCAAACTCCATATTTATAGAGTAATGTACTTTTACTGGAAGATGAAATGAACGCAACCAAAGGAAAGCTGAAACTAAAGCAATAGACGCGAAAGTTGCATATAGAAAGCATCCCCTCCCACTGTCCATCATCAACCACCCAATCCAAAAGTCTCCCAGAGGTCAGGTGGAAGCACGTCTGGCATTGTCATCAATCAGGAACGCGATGACGGTTGACCCGATAGCCACTTCGGTGCTTAGGTTTCGTTTCTTCAATCCACCAGCTTGCTTCCCTCCCCCACGCTCTTCCCTCCCCCGTTTCTTATGGCAGCCAAAGCAGAAAGTTGGAGGCTGACAAGGGGTCTCCAACCTTGGCCACTTTAAAACTTGTGGACTTCAATTCCCAGTGGGAATTGACATCCCAGTGGGAATTGAAGTCCACAAGTTTTAAAGTGGCCAAGGGTGGAGACCCCTGCTCTATAGGGAAGGAGTTCCCTGAAGCTAAAATATTGAAATACCACTAGAGGGAAGTCTACCCATGAATTATCTTACAGCTTGAGGCAGAAACTCACCTTTGACCAAGATTCTTTCCCAAATCAACAAGCTTTTTGTTTGCGTTTTTAAATTTCAGTCGATCCCAAAGCCTGAGAACTTAACATCTGTACTGTAAAGAGCTCCTTCTGAAGATAACCAAAGGAGGGTTGGTTATTCAAAGGGCAGAGTGATGAAAACTGTCCCTGTCGAGAGGGAGCCTTCTGCGTAGAAGTTAAAATATTAAGAAATGGACACCTTAAAGCTCACTCTCTCTATAAGAGTTTCATTTGAAAGCAGAGTAATCATTGGGATTTTTGTGTTGTATCTCCCACCCTGTCACAAATGAGGAGGTGATAAGCCGCCTGGGAAAGCCAAAGGAAATCATCAAAGCCATTAAAAAGCAAAAGTTAGAATATTTTGGACATGGGATGCAACACCCGGAAAAATACGGCATCCTTCACTTAATCCTCCAGGGAAAGATGGAAGGCGAATGAGATCCAGACAGAAGAAGAACATCATGGCTTCAAAACCTAAGGGACAAAACTGGTTTGCACAAAACTCAGTAGCACTTTTTCATGCGGCTGTTGACAACAATAGGATTGCCAACAGGATCGCCAAGAAAAATCTCCTACCCTCCTTCTAATAAATACTATTCTACTATTGGCGTGCGATCTCCTGGAACGAGCCCAGGACCAGTGACAGGTAAGAGCCTTGGTAGCGCAGCAGACTAAAGCACTGTTAAGTAACACCAGCTGCCTGCAATTACTGCAAGTTCGAATCTCACCAGGCTCAAGGTTGACTCAGCCTCCCATCCTTCCGAGGTAGGTAAAATGAGGACCCGGATTGTGGGGGCAATAAGCTGACTTTGTATAAAAAGAACACCGCTTGGGGGGGGGGGTGAAAGCCCTACTAAGCAGGTATATACAAAAGTATGAAGGCTATTGCTTAACGCATTGTAAGCCGCCTTGAGTCTCCAGAAAAGACTCGCCCCCATAGAGAGGGGCTTCTCAGGGTGCCGTCGGTCAAACAGTGTCGACCGGCGGCCCCCAGGGGGAGAGCCTTCTCTGTGGGGGCACCTGCCATCTGGAACGAGCTCCCCCCGGAGATACGGAGGATCCCGGATCTGTGCGTTTTCCGTCGTGCCCTCAAAACATTCCTTTTCCAGCAGGCTGGCCTCGCCTAACTTCTCTTTTAAATTGTTTTTAAATTTTAAATTTGTCTTATAAATTGGGGTGTTTTAAATTTGTTTTCTGGGCCAAATTATTTAATATGTTTTAAATAGTTTTTCTAACGTTTGTACTATGTGTATTTTATTTTTTGGCTGTTCACCGCCCTGAGTCCTTTGGGAGTAGGGCGGTATATAAATTTAATAAGTAATAAGTAATAAGTAATAAGTAATAAGTAATAAGTAATAATAATAATAATAATAATAATAATAATAATAATAATAATAGAACCAATAAATAAATAAATAAATAAATAAAAAAAACTCTATAAATATAAAAAAATTATATTTAATAATATAAAAATTTAATTTAAGCATGAGTGGTTCAAGGATAATTTAAGCATGAGTGGTTCAAGGAGACTGATTCATAGTCTTCCCTTCAAAAAAAAATCAGTATCTTGAATACCAAAACCAATGTCACGATTACTGGTCTTTTCTTCCCTCATTGGGAAGTTGGTTCAGTTAAACTGGTTTGATGTAGCATAGTAGTCATGTCTTCTAGAATACAAAATATAGAATAAGGGAATTGGATGGTACCTTGCAGGTCTTTTAATTCAACCCCTTGCTCAAGAAGACCCTATGCCCGTGATGGGGAACCGGAAACGGCCCATTATCTGACTTCCGGTGGAACTGGAAGGCCCGTTTTTTGCTCTCCTCAGGCTCCAGAGCCTTTCTGGTCCCACTGGAAGTTGGCAAATGGGCCATTTCCGGCCTCCGGGAGGTCTCCGGGGGGGGGGGAAGGCTGTTATCACCCTCCCCAGGCTCCTAGAGAGGAGAGCAAAAAATGGGCCTTCCGATCCCACCATGCCATTGCGTGCCAAAAGCGGGGATCACAGGGGGGTCGCTGTCCTATGCCATTCAGACAAATGGCTGTCCAGTCTCTTCTTGAAAACCTTTCCACACCATGGCTCAGAATACAGAAGAACATAGAATAACAGGGTTGGAAGGGAGCTTGGAGGTCTTCTAGCCCAACCCCCCACACAAGCAGAAGACCTTATACCACTCTGGCTATCCAGTCTCTTCTTAAAAGCCTCCAGTGATGGAGCACTGGAGACAAGCGGTTCCACTGATTAATTGTTCTCATGGTCAGGAAATTTGTCAGATCTTCCATCTGTTCCTTCTTGTCTTACCCTCTGATGCTTTGGAAAATAGGTCATCCCCCTCTTCTCTGAGACAGCCCCTCAGATATTGGAAGACTGCTATCATGTCACCCCTAACCCTTCCTCTTTGTTAGACTAGATACAGTCTCTATATTATGGACAACCAGTTAAATACAAGCCAGCCGTGTGCAGCGGCAGCCAAAAAAGCCAATGCAATCCTAAACTGCATTAACAGAGGGATGCAATCAAGATCAAGTGAGGTACTAATAAAGCCTTAGTAAGGCCACACCTAGAATCCTGCATCCAGTTTTGGTCACCACACTATAAACAAGATGTTGAGACTCTAGAGAAAGTACAGAGAAGAGCAACCAAGATGATGAGGGGACTGGAAGCTAAAACATACGATGAACAGTTGCAGGAACTGGGCATGGCTAGTCTAGTGAAGAGAAGGACCAGGAGAGACATGATAGCAGTGCTCCAATATTTGAGGGGCTGCCACAGAGAGGAAGGGGTCAAGCTATTTTCCAAAGCACCTGAGGGTCAGACAAGGAATAATGGATGGAAACTAATCAAGGAGAGATTCAACCTAGAAATAAGGAGAAATTTTCTGACAGTGAGAACAATCAATGGAACAGAAGTTGCGGAGCTTCATCACTGGAGAAGAAGAAGAGACTGGACTGCCATTTGTCAGAAATGGTGTAAGGTCTCCTGCTGGGGGTTGGACTAGATGACCTACAAGGTCCCTTCCAACTCTGTTAATCTAATCTAATCGATAGTCCGCCAGTTTAGCTTCCAGACCCCTTATCACCTTTGTTCCTCTTCTCTGTACACAATCCTATCCTATCAGAGGGAAAATTAGCCCCAAATTACAATCTCCAGGGAGCCTAGGTAATAATAGATGCCTGGAAGTTTGCAGGAGGAAAATGGTCTTCAAACAGTAATTACAATGGCCAAGAAAACAATTAATATGACAAATGAAAGAGGGGGAAAAAGTTGCAGAAAATCTCTGCAGAAGCTTGGATGCCTCTGAAAGCAGGGGGTTATACCCACAGTCTTAGCACTGACTTTAGACAGTGGACAGATTCCCCCCCCCCCCCCCAGAGAGAGAAACCCTTCTAGGCTTCCAAAGAAATGACCAACAATTCAATCTCTGCTCGGAAAGAAGCGGTTAATCCTGTCATTCAAATCTTGCATTTGATCCTGGTTCGAATGTAGCAGGCACAGCCTGTACTAACTGAGGTTTGCAAGGAGTCCTGTAAACAACCCCACCTAAGTCATTGTTGTAAAACCATCAGTTAAAATAATGCCTATTGGACTGTGGCTAGTCTAGGAACAGATTTGATTTGCGACCCGACTGATGATAGATAAAAACAATTCCATACACGGAAGCTTTCTCAGCATCAGGGGCAAAGCTGTGTTTAGCATCACCCCCGTTTTATGTTTTGGGAAGGAAGCCTATCCCCATATAGAATAAAATGGCATCCTATCTGAACCTCATGTATGGACGATCATTCAGAGAACTGAATGATAAAAACAGAATTATTTTTGTTAGGCATAATACCAGAAAAATGTGGTAAAGGAAATGTATATTTGATATTGCATGTTCTAACAGCAGCAGGAATTGTATTTGCACAACATTGGGAAAGCAAGGAAACACCTGCGGAAGAAGGTATGATTCAAAAAATATTGGACTGTGCAAGAATGGACAAATGAGCACTGAAGATAAAAAGAAGACACAGAATATTTTCAAAGTTGAGACTTGTTTTATCAATGGTTGGATAAAAGAGATAGAAATTAGGAACTTAAGTATCAATATATAAACGAATTGACCCACGCTATACATTGTTTATTAAGCATATATTGTATGTAAAGAGAAAATTATATATATATATATATTGCATATATATATATATATATATATATATATATATATATATATATATATGCAAAAAATTAAAATCTCGGGTGTTTTCCCACGTCATTGTAAATAAGTTGGTTAAAATGTTTAAAATTCTGGTTAAAATCCCAGCTTAAAATCTTCTAAAAAATCCTTACAGAGCACTCTGCAAGGTCCTTTAAAACCTCAGCTAAAGGACCTTGCAGAATGCTCTGTAAGGATTTTTTAGAAGATTTTAAGATGGGATTTTAACCAGAATTAAACATTTTAACCAACTTATTTACAATGACGTGGGAAAACACCCGAGATTTTAATTTTTTTGCATATGCACAAAACACTTAATCTCTCCCCTGGCTCAAACTGATGAAGGGAGGAAAATTTGTGGCTCAGAGGTTAATACAACTGCCTAATGTGCAGGCAGCCCAAGTTTGAATCTAAGTAAGGGTATGGCTAGCTGATGAGAGCTAAATAGCTTGAAATAAATCTTTACTAGTCTTCCTTTATTTTTTTATCAGCAAAATATAAATTTGATATATGTATGTATGTATGTATGTATGTATGTATGTATGTATGTATGTAGTATTCTGCTTGAGCAGGGGGTTGGACTAGAAGACCTCCAAGCTCCCTTCCAACTCTGTTACAGGTAGTCCTCGATGTACAATGGTTTATTTAGTGACCATTCAAAGTTACAACAGCACGAAAAAAGTGAGTTATGACCGTTTTTCACATTTACAACTGTTGCAGCATCCCCATGAATGTGTGATGAAGATTCAGACGCTTAGTAACTGATTCATATTTATGACCGTTGCTGTGTCTCAAGGTCACGTGATCCTCTTTGGCGACCTTCTGACAGGCAAAGTCCATGGGGACTTTGATTCACTTAACAACCGTGTTACTAACAACTGCAGTGATTCACTTAACAACTGTGGCAAGGAAGGTCATCAAATGGAGCAAGACTCCCTTAACAACTGTCTTGGTTAGCAATGGAAACTTGGGGCTTCATTGTGGTCATAAGTCAAGGACCACCTGTATTCTGTTCTGTCCTGCTCTCTTCAAAAGACAGGCTCCACCCTTGATCAGAATACTTCCCTGTGGCATGTGTTTGTCGAAAGCACACTTTATAGTTGCAACGTTGTGGGTCATCTCACCGCATCCCAGCAAACTTCATCCTCACTGAATATTAGCGAGGGTACCTGGCTTAGTTGTAACCACCCAACAGAAGGGATGGAATCCAGCAGGTTCTGACAGGTTCTGGAGAACCGGTAGCGGAAATTTTGAGTAGTTTGGAGAACCGGCAAATACCACCTCTGGCTGGCCCCAGAGTGGGGTGGGAATGGGGATTTTGCAGTATCCTTCCCCTACCACACTCGCCATGCTACGCCCACCAAACCATGCCACGCCCAGCAAGCCACGCCCACAGAACCAGTAGTAAAAAAAAGTTGGATTTTACCACTGCCCAACACCATTCTTCCTACTGGGATTTAAGTGGAGAACATTCATTCCCACCCTCCCCAAACCATTCCATGCAAGTGATTTTTTTCCCCCCATCTCCCCGGGCAGTCTCAAGTCCATAAATCTTTGTTCTTTTTTTGCTGAATTACACCACAGGCTGACAAGTTACTCCAATATTATAAGCTACATGTTTTTGCACACTCCTGGAACGCGCTGGGCTAACCAGTCAAAACAATTCCGAGGCCAGCTGGACCTTCCCGCTGGATTGCTGCAACGGCCAAGAGATGCTTTCTTTGAAGTCGTACGGCCTTCTTTTTGCTCCCCGGGCTTCGTAAGACGTATGAATAAGTATCTCAGCAGCAACTGCCGCTTTTCTCTCTCCTCCCTTGCAGAGACAAATTTATAGCCACCTCTAAGGAACTCTTCCTTCTCCTCCTGATCTGCAGTTCCTGAAAGTGTCTTTTGCCTTCGGGGGGTGGGTGTGTGGGAAATCTGCACCAACCTGTTTGCCGATCGGTTTAGCAATAGCAATAGAACAGGGGTATCAAACTGAATTTCATTGAGGGCCGCATCGGGGTTGTGTTTTTCACCTCGGCCGGGGGGGGGGGCATGGACAAGGTGGGCATGGCTAGCTTGATGTCACTCACGGGGGGGGGGGTACCTCTCTGTTAGTGAAAATGGGCTCCTGAGCTTCATTTTTGGCTGCAACGGCTTCCCGCAATCCTCTGCCAAGGAAAACGGAGCTTGGGAGGCCATGTTCTAAACTGGTCCTATCCAGTTTGTGCGAACCGGTAGTGGCGGCTGCGGAAGGCTCCACCCACTTGCCCAGACGTCATCGCGTCCCGTTTTTGACGCTCTGCGCATTCACGGAAGGCTCTGTACATGCACAGAGATGGTGCGTGCACTCACATTTGCGAACCGGTAGCAAAGATAAGGGAATACCACCAGTGGTGGGTTCCTCCCGGTTCAGTCCGGTTCGGCCGAGCCGGTCGCAGTGACGATATGACGTCACCGAACCGGTTCTCCCCCCCTGCCCTCCCACCCCCCCCACCCCCCCACGTTATTCTTACCTTTTATTTGGTCCCACCCCCAATCTATTGCTGCCTCCTGAGTCCCAGCTGATGACTAGAGGGAAAAAAACTGTTTAAACTCTTGCCGCGGGGCTTCAAAGGGCCGTCCTACAGCTGATCAGTGGTAAAAGCAAACAAATGAGTCGGGTCGTAAGTGCGAGGACTGGTTGTTAGTGCGAGGACCTTCCAGAAATGACTGACCAGCTAGCCACGCCCACCTAGTCACATGACCTCCAAGCCACACCCACAAAATAAGCCACGCCCACAGAACCGTAGTAAAAAAAATTAGAACCCACCCCTGAATACCACCCCTGCCTCACAACCTCCATTTTCGGCTGGGATGGCCTCCTGCAACCCTCTGTCAGCAAAAAATGAGCCCCAATTTTGCTGGCAGAGGCACCGCAGACCGGTCCTTTGCTGTTTCCAGGGTGGACCCCTGGGCCAAATCTAAGCACCCTGTGGGCCAAATCCCTGTGGGATGGTTTATCTCCAGAAGTTGTGGGAGCTCCATTACTGGAGACTTTGACGAAGAGACTGGACACCATTGGTCCAGAGTGGGATAAGGTTTCCTGCAGGTGTTCTGTCCCCAACCCCACGCACACACCCCAACAGACGTTCAGGAGTTAAAAGACCAAACCAGCCAGCAAAATCCTTTTCCTTATGATAACGGAACTTGGCAACAACCTAGTGGCTGCCTGCCAAGAGTTTATTATTTACAAAGAGGAGAGATAACTTCTCCCCACTTCTGGTACATCAAAGGAAAGCAGCTCAATAATTACGGAATTAAATCAAGTCCAGAGATACTCCAGCAAAGTCTTAAAGCAAAAGTCCGGCAATGCAGAATGGCATGGAAGCTTTCAGCTTTGTTCGTCACAAGGTTTGACTGGCCACCACGCTCCCTTTTATATCCTGTGTGGTGTGGTCCAGTGACTCAGCCTAATCTCGGGCACGCCCTTTCTTCTGTTGCGCGCACTTATCTCTGCGACGCTGGCGTGGATCCAGCCAAGACTTATTACCCTCATCACTGTCCATCTGTGGCTGCGTGGACATGCTTGGCCCTGGCCCTATCTCTTGCCCTTCGGCGGACACCGAAGGCATTGCCAGAGAGGAAGGTCCTGGAGAGGGAGGCCTTGCCAACTCCTCTCCTTCACTCTCAGAGTCCTCTCCTGATGATGACACAGGCTCCAGTACCAGAGCCACAACAGCAGGGGGTTGGACAAGAAGACCCCCAAGGTCCTCTGTTACTCTATGTTCTACTTTATTCTGTATTCTGAGCCATAGCGTGTGATCTGGATGACTTCACCTCCTTAGGTGAAAATGTTCTTGCCTGATTACGCAGACTTCTGTGAGGCTGGAGACACGGAAAGTGTCTTGAGAATTCAAATCAGGACATGATGACAAAGCCTGCTGACGAGCTCAAGGTCAGGATCACAGCAAGGTGGGGAGGGAGGGAGGAGAATTAAATCTTTCCTCTGATATAATTTACGTAATAGCCTGTCATAGGCTTAGCTTCATATTTCCTATGACTCAATATTAGAATAGAATTGTTCTGACCTAGGCTTCCTGAGTCATTAAAACACAGGAGTAGTCCCAGAAAACTTTTATTGCAACAGCTGTGAATTCTGTTCATTCACAGATGAGTCCCCAATAGTTGTAAAGAGTCCTTTGGGATAAGGCTGATAATCACCCACTTTTATCTCCCTTGACACGCAGCCAAAGACCTAATTAGCAAAGCCACACGGAGTTCAGAATCAAACAGAGCTTCAGACTTCAAGCTGAACAGAATGAACAAATGTTGCTTCCTGCAAAGGCCCACGTGCCTTTGCTCCTCTTTTAAGCCTTATGGGAGGGGCCAATCATCTCCAGGCCTTACTCCTGAGTTGTCCCTTTTGTTTTAGCTGTTCTTGCCTTCTGGCAGCTCTGTGCATGCACGTACTGGGAACAGGCGTTCCTCTGCCTCGCTGAGGTCCGACTCTAGAGGCTCCAGAGGCAGCACGTACCTCCCAGATGGCCCTTTCTCTCCCTCCGATGCAGAGCCCACGTCCGAGCCTTCCCCAGGCTCCAGGACTGGCCCATTTTCCTCCCCAGCCTCCTCACTGACTGACTCTGCTGCCAACTCCGCAGGCTGCTGGTGGATCACAACACGAATAATAATAGAATTGGAAGGGACCTTGGAGATCTTCTAGTCCAACCTCCTGCTCGAGTAAGGAGACCATATAACATTTCAGATAAATGGTTATCCAGTCTCTTTTTGAAAGCCTCCAGTGATGGAGCACCCACAACTTCTATTCCATTGCTTGATTGCTCTCACCGTTAGGAAATTTCTCCTTATTTCTAGGTCGCTTCTCTCCTTGGTTAGTTTCTATCCATTGTTTCTTGTCTTGCCTTTTGGTGTTTGGGAAAACAGGTTGACCCTTCTTTGTAGGAGCCCATCAAATATTGGAACTTTCCTACCATCTCACCCCTGGTCCTTCTTTTCCCTAGACCAGCCATACCCAATTCCTGCAACATAAAATATTCCTTCGTATACTTTAGCTTCCAGCCCCCTAATCATCTTCGCTGCTCTTTTCTGCACTCTTTCCAGAGTTTCAACATCTTTTTTTCTATCATGGTGACCGAAACTGGATGCCGTAATCCAAGGCTTTGTAAATTGGTACTACAGCTTCACACAATCTTGATTATTCAGATTATAAATTGCTTCCCACTATGATGGATGTGGTGGCTCAGTGGCTAAGATGCTGAGCTTGTCGATCGAAAGGTTGGCACTTCAGCGATTCGAATCCCGAGTGCCACGTAACGGGGTGAGCTCCCATGACTTGTCCCAGCTTCTGCCAACCTAGCAGTTCGAAAGCACGTAAAAAAAAATGCAAGTAGAAAAATAGGGACCACCTTTGGTGGGAAGGTAACAGCGTTCCGTGCGCCTTTGGCATTGAGTCATGCCGGCCACATGACCACGGAGACGTCTTCGAACAACGCTGGCTCTTTGGCTTTGAAACGGAGATGAGCACCGCCCCCTAGAGTCGGGAACGACTAGCACATATGTGCGAGGGGAATCTTTACCTTTATGATACATTAGATAAGAAATCCTCTCATCAAGTATGGGTTTCATGTATTTTTACCACTGGTTCGCCGTGTGCACGCTCACTTCGTGCATGTGCCTTTTGCACATGCGTCCAGCCTTCCGCGCATGCACCCGGCCTCAAAAATGTGGCTAAATAGGATGGCATAGTGCCGGGGCTGGTGGGAAGGCCCGCCCACGATCTCCACTACCGACTGGTATTCAGGTGGTTCGGACCAAACTGGTTCGAACCGCCTGAATACCACCACTGCATCTCATCGTCTTTGCTGCATCCAAATTATACGTCATTTGGAAAGAGATGGAAATTTAGGGGTCAAGCATGAAACTTCGGAGGTAACTGGCAGAGAAGAGCTGGCTTGGGACGGGTGAAACCCGAATCCAAGACATCAAAGAATCGGAGGTTGGAGAAAGTTGATTTATCGCAAGGAAAAAGAGTCGAAGAAACAAAGCTGTGTGGTCACAACAGGAAGCCTTGCAAAAGGGTATTTATGGGAATCTACAAACCATAACTACTTTCTCCCTTTTCTCTTCCTCCTCCTTGTTGAGCAGCACACCAATTACGTGTCCTTGTGGCCAAATTACCAGGGTTTCATTATCATTAACATTCGGAGGGCGGTAAACAAGTTTATTTATGCTTGAGCACTGCAGAAGAAACGAGTCGCACAGAAGAAGGGAAGCTGTAGTAGGTGGCCCAGTTTTTTTCGTTTTGTTTAGTTTGTATCCCTCTCCCCCCCCCTTCCCTTCCCGGTCTCTGCCCTGGAGAACAGCTCTCACAAAGTCTGAACCCTCCGTCTGCTGTTCTACAAGCCCCCCTGAGTTAAGGAAAGGACTGGGTGTCCCTTATTAAAAAGGACTGGGGGTGATCGTGCTCAAATCAGTCCTGGGTGGTCAGGTTTTAATGGGATAATTGGCTACCCTTTGCTCCTTCCAACGTTTCTCTTTTTAACCCTTTCCTCCTTAAAAAAATAAAAGCATTGTTGAGACCATCCTGTGTTCTTCTTCCCCAAGGATGGGAAATCTGGTATCCAGTCTGAAACCAGGGACCAAAAGCAGGACTTGAGAGCCGCGGTGGTGCAGTGGTGAGAGTGCAGTACTGCAGGCTACTTCTGCTGACTGCCGGTTGCCTGCAATTTGGCAGTTCGATTCTCACCGGCTCAAGGTTGACTCAGCCTTCCGAGGTGGGTAAAAAGAGGACCCAGATTGTTGGGGGCAAGAGGCTGACTCTGTAAAACCGCTTAGAAAGGACTGTAAAGCACTGTGAAGTGGTACAGAGTCATGGTGGCATAGTGGTTAGAATGCAGTATTGCAGACCGACTCTGCCTACCGCCAGCAGTTCGATTCTCACCGGCTCAAGGTTGACTCAGCCTTCCATCCTTCCGAGGTGGGTAAAATGAGGACCCAGATGGTTGGGGGCCCAATATGCTGACTCTGTAAACCGCCTAGAGAGGGCTGTGAAGCACTGTAAAGCGCTATATAAGTCTAAGTGTTATTGCTAAGAAGGAAGGAAGGAAGGAAGGAAGGAAGGAAGGAAGGAAGGAAGGAAGGAAGGAAGGAAGGAAGGAAGGAAGGAAGGAAGGGGAAGGGAGGGAGAGAGGGAGGAAGGAGGGGAGCGGAGGGGAGGGAAGGGAAGGGAAGGGGAGGAAGGGAGGGAGGGACGGAGGGAGGGACAGAGCGAAGGAAGGAAGGAAGGAAGGAAGGAAGGAAGGAAGGAAGGAAGGAAGGAAGGAAGGAAGGAAGGAAGGACCGTGGTAGTGCAGTGAGACTGCAGTATTGCAGGACAATTCTGCCGACTGCCCGGAGTTGTGTGAAGCGGTATGTAAGTCTAAGTCTAAGTGCTATTGCTATTTAGCATCAATTCAGCATCAATGCTATCCATGACTGTTCACCGCCCTGAGTCCTTCGGGAGTAGGGCGGTATACAAATTCAATAAAATAAATAAATAAATAAATAAATGCAAGCAGAAAATGTCTATACAGGTAGTCCTTGACTTGCAACCATTCCTTTAGTGATTATTTGATTGCTGCAACGGCACTGAAAAAATGACTTTGAACTCGTTTTCACATTTATGACTGTTGTAGCATCCCCACGGTCATCTGATCAACATTCGGACGCTTGGCAGCTGACTCGTACCTTCAGGCTACGTGTCATGTTGTGTAGCCTGAAAACACGGGTGATGGCCTCTCCCTGCCCATCCCTAAATTCAGAACGTGGGTGGAAGATTAAGGAAGCCTTCCACCATAGGCCTGGATGCTGTGAGTGGGTGTGAGAGCAGGGCAGAATTCTGATCTCACCTCTGCCACAGTTTCTTCACCGTCCTCTGTGCTCCTGGGCAAGATATCTCACTTTGCAGTGCCTCTTCTCTCCTTAGTCACAGATAATAAAAGGAATATATTATATATGTTATATTCTAAGCTAACAAGCAGCCTTCTTTAGTAAGATATCATCTTCTTCTTCTTCTTCTTCTTCTTCTTCTTCTTCTTCTTCTTCTTCTTCTTCTTCTTCTTCTTCTTCTTCTTCTCAACACTGTCAAACTATTTACTAAGTCTGCACTACTATTAATCTTCTCATCTTCTCATGGTTCCCATCATCCATCTCCTCCCACTTATGACTGTAACCTTGTTGCTGGTATCCTTACGATTTATATTGACTTTCCTAATATACAGTAATTTGATTGCTTATTTATTCCCTATGACTATCATTAAGTGTTGTACCTTATGATTCTTGATGAACATATCTTTTATTTTATATACACTGAGAGCATATGGACCAAGACAAATTCCTTGTATGTCCAATCACACTTGGCCAATAAAAATTCTATTCTATTCTATTCTATTCTATTCTATTCTATTCTATTCTATTCTATTCTATTCTATTCTATTCTATTCTATTCTATTCTATTCTATTCTATTCTATTCTTCTTATTGAACATATTTTGCCTCCTATGGAGATGTATCCTTCTGCAAACATCTACATTACCCTAAGAGGGCTGCTATCTCTTCTCAGTGCATGGGTGCATCTATTCTATTCTATTCTACTCTACTCTACTCTACTCTACTCTACTCTACTCTACTCTACTCTACTCTACTCTACTCTACTCTACTCTACTCTATTCTATTCTTCTCCACCTCCTCTTCTTTTTCTCCTTCTTGTATTTTCTTTGAAGACATTTTGCTTCTCATCCAAGAAGCTTCTTCAGTTCTGACAGAATAGTGGGGAATGGAAGGATTTATATTCCTTGCAGACAGCTGGTCATTTGCAACATTTTAGAGGGTTGTTGAAGCACTTGGGGTTTACAGACTTTTAGCTATACAATTTGGAACCAGGAGCACCACTCAGGTGACCTTGAAGACACAGATAAACCTCCAAGTTGCCTCAATGACTCTCTAAAAGGATGCAAATCAGGGGTGAGATCTAGCAGGTTCTGGAGAACCGGTAGTGGAAATTTTGAGCAGTTTCGAGAACCAGTAGCGGAAATTTTGAGTAGTTCGGAGAACCGGCAAATACCACCTCTGGCTGGTCCCAGAGTGGGGTGGGAATGGAGTTTTGCAGTATCCTTCCCCTGCCACGCCCATCAAGCCACACCACGCCCACCAAGCCACACCCACAGAACCGGTAGTAAAAAAATTTGGATTTCACTAGTGATGCAAATGACCATTGTCTGCAAGGAGTATAAATCCTTCCATTCCCCACCTTCCTGTTAGAGCTGAAGAAGCTTCTTGGATGAGAAGCGAAATGTCTTCAAAAGCAAAAAAAGAAGGAAGTCCAGTTGCTTCCTGAAAAAGCACCTTTGGGACAACCATGACCTGGATGACAGAGAAACTCTACAGAAATTGTTGGGTTGGATTTACATCGAACGCATATCATGGTCCACTGATCTTATACCGTAGTTGCCAAGGTTGAGAAATCTTGCATTAGACTCTGGAAGTTATGGCAACTGGACTTCTTTTCTCCTTTGGTTTGAAATGTTTTATTGCTTGCAGGTTGATGAAGCTACTTCAATAAGGAAGGAAACATTTCAAACCAAAAAAGAAAAGAAGTCTAGTTGCCATGACTCAAGTTCCAGACAACTCTTATCTGGAATACTAAGCATCTTCATCAGCCCTGCACTAGTCTTTTCCTATTCTGACCTAGGCTTCCTGAGTCAGTAAAACACACGAGTAGTCCCAAAAACCTGTTTTATTTTAAACAGCTGTGAATTCTGTTCATTCACAGATGAGTCCCAAATAGTTGTAAAGAGTCCTTCGGGATAAGGCTAATAATCACCCACTTTTATCTCCCTTGACACGCTGCAAAAGACCTAATTGGCAAAGCCACACGGAGTTCAGAATCAAACAGAGCTTCAGGCTTTAAACTGCACAGAATTAACAACGTTGCTTCCTGCAAAGGCCCACATGCCTTTGCTCCTCTTTTAAGTCTTATGGGAGGGGCCAATCATCTCCAAGACCTACTCCCGAGTCGTCCCTTTTGTTTTAACTGTTTGTGCCTTCTGGCAGCTCTGCGCATGCGTGCACTGGGAACAGGCTCCCCCTATTCCTCTGTCTCGCTGAGGTCCGACTCTGGAGGCTCCGGAGGCAGCACATACCTCCCAGATGGCCCTTTCTCTGCCTCCGATGCAGAGCCCACGTCCGAGCCTTCCTCAGATTCCAGGTCTGGCCCATCGTCCTCCCCAGCCTCCTCACTGTCCAAGTCTGTTGCCAGCTTCGCAGGCCGCTGGCAGACCACAACATTTCCTAGATTCTAAGGAGCTGAACTTTAAGAGACTCTCCCTTAAGGCCTCTCTCAGTCTGAGAAGTACAGGCAGTCCTCGACTTAAAACAGTTCACTTAGTGACCTTTTGAAGTTACAACGGCACTGAAAAAAAGTGACTTAGGAGCATTTTTCACACTTATGACCACTTATGCAGCATCCATTCCCCAGGGTCATGGGATTTACATTTCGATGCTTGACAACTGACTCACATTTATGACAATTGCAGTGTCCTGGGGGGTTACGTGAGCCCCGTTTGCGAACTTCTGACAAGCACAGTCAATGGGGGAAGCCAGATTCACTTAACAACCATGTTACTAATTTAACAAGGGCAGCGATTCACTTAACAACCGTGACAAGAAAAGTGGTAAAACGGAGCAAAATTCACTTAAGAAACTTCTTACTTGGCAACATAAATTTTGAGCTCAATTGTGGTCGTTAGTCGAAAGGACATTAAAACCTGTACTTTTAATGTCCTTTCTGCAGCAGAGAAAGAAATTGGCTTCAGATGCCCACAATGCCACATACCACTAGCTCCAAAGTCTTGGGAACTCTTGAATATCATTTGGAGCTGACTGAGCTAAATTTGATTAACGGCATCTGCCTTTGACACCAAGTTGACATTATAAACTTAATAGGCCTTCATATGTCAAATCAGGAGAGCCATTTAAAAACACCTCCCCTCCCAAAGATACAACAGATGTTGCATAATCCTCCGAAAAGAGTATCCATTACATGTTCATCATACTAATTTGTCTTGACTTTTCCTAGCATCAGGACTGTCCACTACTCGACATCCAGCACCATGCGTTTCTTTCCAACTTGACAGACATAAACAAACGAGTAAGGTTATAGTTCTTTTCATTAGACTACACCAGTAATGGTTAACCTTTTTGTCGCACGCATGTGTGCCTACACCCATAATTCAATGTGCCCCCGTGTATGCGCGTGCGACCCCCCCCAGGCTCCCCCCGCTTTTGGCATGCGATGGCATGGTGTGCCTGGTAGGTCCATTTTTTGCCCTCCCCAGGCTCCAGAGGCTTTCTTGGGGGTTCCCTACCCCCCCAGAGGCCAGAAATGGCCCATTTGCCGACTTCTGGTGGGACCAGAAAGTCCGTTTTTCGCTCTCCCCAGGCTCCAGAGCCTTTCTAGGAGCTTGGGGAGGGCGAAAATGGCCTTCTCCACCCCCCCCCCCCGAAGCCCTCCAGAGGCCGGATGTGACTCATTTGCCAACTTCTGGTAGGCCCGGAAGGCCCGAAAATCAGATGGCGGAGCTGAGTTCGCGTGCCCACCGATATGGCTCCGCGTGCCACCTGTGGCACGCGTGCCATAGGTTCGCCATCACGGGACTACACTTACCAATTCCTGCAACCGTTCTTCAGTTCCCTGATCATCTTTGTTGCTCTTCTCTGCACACTTTCTAGGGTCTCAATATCTTTTGTGTGATGCTTGTGGGATTTTTATAGCAGAGAATCCCATATCCTTACTTCTTTGGAGGGTGTTATTATTCCCCATTTAATATTAGCATAAGGAGGGTTACCAGATATCTGAACAGGCAAAGACGGACATGGACAATTGGAAGAGCCAAGGAAGGGAGGAAAGGAGGACACACTGTTTAGCTTTCTTGGCACACGCAACAAAAATTCCACTGGAAAATTTCAAAAAATAATGTACTTGGGCTTATATGTCTGTGGAGTTACTTTTTCCAGAAAGACTCATTTTTTTAATCACAGTATTTTCCAACTTTCAAGCACATACGCTAGAGATAACATAGACTCAACAACATGCTTTTCAAAACTTCACCCTAGAATGAAAAGTCACACAATCTCCAGATTACAATGGTCTGAAGCGACTGGATTGACGTCAATGGCTGGAATCAGGAAATACATAAAAATGTGCAAATCTAGACGCTTGAGTCTGTCAATGGATGAGTGGAAGAAAGAAGCAATTTACACAGAGGTGAAATGCTACCGGTTTACAATGGTTCAAGTGAACCGGTAGTAAAAAAAAGCTACCAGTTCGTGTGAACCGGTATTTCCAATGATCAACTGTGCTGCGCAATTTATATTAGCTAGAAAGCAGGAAATTCTGCTTTCTAGCAAATCTAAATCGCGCGGCACAGCTGTTTCCCCCCCCTCCGTTGCTCTACCTACCTTCTTAAGACTCCTTTTTCTGTGCGAAGCGTGCATTTGATGTGCACCAGAGTTGGGTTTCAGCAGGTTCTGACCAGTTCTGGAGAACCGGTACCGGAAACTTTGAGTAGTTCAAAGAACCGGTAGTAAAAATTCTGACTGGCCCCACCCCCATCTATTCTCTGCCTCCCAAGTCCCAGCTGATTGGGTGGAAATGGGGATTTTGCAGTAACCTTCCCCTGGAATGGGGAGGGAATGGAGATTTTACAGTATCCTTTCCCTGCCATGCCCACCAAGGCATGCCACGTCCACCAAACCACACCCACAGAACCGGTAGTAAATTTTTTTGAAACCCACCACTGAACTGGGTATGTCTAGTCTAACAAAGAGAAGGACTAGGGTGACACAATAGCAATGTTCCAATGTCTAAGGGGTTGCCACAAAGAAGAGGGAGTCAGGCAATTTTCCAAAGCACCTGAAGGCAGGTAAGAAACAATGGATGGAAACTAATCAAGGAGAGAAGCAACCTAGAACTAAAGAGAAACTTCCTGACAGTGAGAACAATTAACCAATGGAACAGCTTGCCTCCAGAAGTTATGGGTGCTCCATCACTGGACACTTTTAAGGAGAGACTGCACAGCCTTTCGTCCCGAATGGTACATGGTCTCCTGCTTCAGTAGGGGTTGGACTAGAAGACCTCCAAGATCCCTTCTAATCCAATTCTATGCTTTAATTTTCTCTCATTGCCCAAGAGCGAAGAGTTAACCCAGGAACCTCTGTGCTTGCCCCTATAAACAATAAATCATGGCTTAATATGCTATATGTAAGCTCACTATTTCTCATTACAAATTTAACTTGTTTTACAATTTGCACTTTCAAATGTTAAGTTTTGTCTAAGAAATTGAATGGGTTTGGTTTTTTTTTTTTTTGCGCTCAACATCATGCTGAAATAAAACCGTCATGTTCTGTTCTTTTTCTTAAAGCCTACAAAACCACCCACACCCACCTACCCACCTACAAATTTTACAAACAAACTTCTGAAAAATATGTTTAGATTTCTCCACTGCTTCGTTTTTAAACTTTGATTTTGGTTCTCGAAATGATTTTGTTTTTTAATGGGGCAATGCTATATAAGTCATAAATATGAACAAGACCTACAGAAATCTTTTGACATATTGAAATTATATTAATATGGTTTTCCTTAATGAAAGCTGAAATGAAAAATAGTAGATATAATAATAGTATTCTATTAATAATAATAGAAGTATGGGGAGCATTGTTGGGCATGGTTTTTTTTTCTATGTGTACTTATAGGTCACAGTCTTTAGCATGAAGACACAGAAGCCTAAATATAATTCCAGAAAGATAAAAATGAGAAAAACAAGCACACTTTTGTGGATATATCTCCAATTCAAAGATTGTAAGAGTTATGGATTGCTATAGATCCGTGATGGCAAACCTATGGCACGCGTGCCACAGGTGGCAAGCGGAACCATATCTGTGGGCATGTGAATATTGCCCTAGTTCAGCTGATTTTCAGGTCTTCCAGGCCCACCAGATGTCGGGAAACAGGTTGTTTCCGGCCTCTGGAGGGCTTCCGGGGGTGGGGGAGGCCGTTTTCACCCTCCCCAGGCTCCAAGAAAGCCTCTGGAGTCTGGGGAGGGCAAAAAATGGGCCTACCAGGCCCACCAATAACCTTTTTGCTGTCGGATGCCAAAAGTGGGCGGAGTGCGGAAGGGGGTTGCGCGCGTGTGTGTGGGTGGGGGGCGAGGGGGCTTGAATTATGGGTGTGGGCACGCACACGACCCCCACTTTTGGCACGCGACGGCAAAAAGGTTAGCCATCACTGCTATAGATCAATGTTTTTGTCCACCCATCTCGAAGTTGAGAAACATGGCTCTAATAGAAGAAACTGGGTCATAAGATGAGATCCTTCTAAGCAACTAAAAGTACAAGGAAGATTCACCAATTTTAATAGGGGAGCCCTTATTTAAGTGCAACCATAGTCCCTGTCCTAATGTTTTCTCTATTTGTATCTATTTTATGTATCCAATCCATGTTTATACTTATTACCTAATACGTTTGTGACAAATAAATGAATAAATAAATAAATTGCAATGGTGGAATTCAATTTTTTTTACTAACGGTTCTGTGGGTGTGGCTTGGTGTGCGTGGCAGGGGAAGGATACTGCAAAATCTCCATTCCCATCCCATTCCAGGAGAAGGATATTGTAAAATCTCCATTCCCACTCCACTCCAGGGGAAGGATACTGCAAAATATCCATTCCCATCCCATTCCAGGGGAAGGATACTGCAAAATCTCCATTCCCTCCCCACTCCAGGGGAAGGATACTGCAAAATCTCCATTCCCACCCCACTCCAGGGGAAGGATACTGCAAAATCCCCATTCCCTCACCACTCTGGGGCCAACCAGAGGTGGTATTTGCCGGTTCTCCGAACTACTCAAAATTTCCGCTACTGGTTCTCCAGAACCTGTCAGAACCTGCTGAATAGCACCCCTGCATAAATGGCAGGATTCTGGTGGTAATAACAGGATATTTATTTATTCTATTTTATTAAATTTATATGCTGCCCATCTCAAGATCAAGTGATCTTGATCTGGGTGGCTTTAAAAGTTTTTAAAGTTTCCCAAGATAACAAATAATGGAATCATCAAGGACCCACTGTCTTCCAGTTCTGACTTTATTCATCACTTTCAGTTAACCTTGAAACTTCCACTGCAAATGGTATTGATGTTTATGAACAAGGATTAATCTGTTTCCAGTCCCAGACAGTTTCCAAACACAACAGCGACTACAAAGAACAAAGGAAGCCTTTGTTATTGTTGTTATTGTTAATGTTGTTGGTAAAATAATAATTTTCCTTTTTCCTCTCGTGGAGAAAGTGTTGACATAATGGAATTTCTCTGCAGGTTCATTGTGTTTATTCCTTTTAAGTCTAAGAGATCTGGAACGGGATTGGGGTTGAATGTGGTCAGATAGACGTTTGCAATGTCTACTCTTCCATCTGGAAACCCCAAGGTCAGATGCCGAAAGCTTGTTCTTGAGTAAGAAGGTCAATAGTAACAGTAACAGCGTTGGAAGGGACCTTGGAGGTCATCTAGTCCAACCCCCTGCTCACACAGGAGACCTGTACTAGGGATTTGAACCGCCGAACTGCCCACCTTTCTGATCGACAAGCTCAGGGTCTTAGCCACTCAGCCACCTAGTCAGGCAACAATAAGGTATCATCCACAGAAACCTCTTCCCAACTTCTCTTATTCATCCAAATAATCAGTGTCTGTAGGCTCAACTGCTGTTCCTTCTAAGAACCTCTGGCAGGTTTTTCATTGCCCACCTGGACAGGAAGACTAGGTATGGGTGGAAATCAGCTGTCTTCATCCAGAATAACAGAATAACAGAGTTGGAAAGGAGCTTGGCGGTCTTTTAGTCAACTCCGTGCTCAAGAAGTAGACCCTATCCCATTCTGGACAAGTGGCTATCCAGTCAATTGGTAAAAATCTCCAGTGATGGCGTATCCACAACTTCTGAAGGCCATGTCATTCCACTGATCGATTGTTCTCACTGTCGGGAAATTTCTCCTTAGTTCTAGGATGCTTCTCCCCTTGATTAGTTTCCATCCACTGCTTTCATCCAACAGAGAGCCCATCATCCCCTTTAGATGATCCCTTCAGTAAGGTTACAGGGAGAGAGAATGGCATTGCAGATTCCCAATCTGCTCCATAGGATATAGAATTTATATTTAGAACTCTGGATTCTGCAGTTAGAGAGCAGAATAGCAAACCAAGCAGTTAACGTTTGATATCCGTGCCTGCTGTAACTAGCTGAAAAACGGATCATTTTTGCTTTGGTAGCTTTCTCTACCAAAGAAATTGGTATTTCTTTGTTATACCAAAGAAATGTTTTGGCAAATTGAGAAGCTATTACTTATACTGGGGTGGAAAGCGCGGGGACTTTCAGTACTGGCTTTCCACAAGTTCGTGCCAAGATGATAACTTGGCACGAACTTGTCGAAGTTCATGCCAAAGAATAAATAACTTTGTTCTTTGAGGAAACGAAATGCCTCAGAATTTGATTGGTGATGGGTGCATTACTTGGAACCTGACACTTTTAGGTTTCTCTATTTTCACATAACAGAAGTGGGGATTCACTTAATAACCATAGCAAAAAGTTATTAAAATGGGGCACAATAACAGAATTGAAAGGAACTTGGAGGTCTTCTAGTCCAGGGGTCTCCAACCTTGACAACTTTAAGCCTGGCGGACTTCAACTCCCAGAATTCTGGGAGTTGAAGTCCTCCAGGCTCAAAGTTGCCAAGGTTGGAGACTCCTGTTCTAGTCCAATCCCCTTCTCAAGCAGGAACCCTATACCATCCCAGACAAATGAGTGTCCAGTCTCTTCTTAAAAACTCCAGTGCTGGAGCACCCACTCTGGATGCAAATCGTTCCACTAATTAATTGTTCTCATTGTTGGGAAATTTCTCCTTAGTTCCAAGTTGCTCCTTTCCTTGATTAGTTTCGATCTGTTGCTTCTTGTCCTGCCTTCAGATACTTTGGAGAATAGTTTGGCTCCCTCTTCTTTGTGGCAGCCCCTCACATACTGGAGTCCTTCTTTTCATTAAACTAGACCAGGGGTCTGTAACCTTAAACACTCAAAGAGTCATTCGGACTCATTTCCCACAGAAAAGAAAACACCGGGAGCCACAAAATCCTCCCCGTGCCTATTTCTTGAGCAGTCACAAAACTAGCATATGTAGTTGAATTAAATGTTCTGTTTTCTTCTGAAATTTTTCTTTTTTTTGGATTTAGCCATGGTTGGCCTACCAGAGGTTGAAAAGTGCAATAAATCACATGCCAGCGGGTGTTGCACATTGGCGGTTGTGATGCATATTTTGAGTGATAGGGAGCCGCAGCAGAGGGGTGAAAGAGCTACATGCGGCTCCAGAGCCACAGGTTGCTGACTCCTGAACTAGACATACCCAATTCCTGCAACCGTTCTTTATATGTTTTTAACAGGAGCCCTCCGGAGGTCCCTTTTTGCTGGCAGAGGGTTGCAGGAGGCCGTTGCAGTTGAAAACAGAGCTTGGGAGCCCATTTTCTCTGGCAGAGCGCTCGGGCCACCACAGGAGCCCCCGACACGAGCGTTGAGCTGGCCACACCCACCCTAGCCATGTCCACCCCGGCCCACCGAGGTCAAACACAACCCTGATGCGGCCCTCAATGAAATCGAGTTTGACACCCCTGGCATAAACCAATACATACATTTATACAGTCTTTTTATATGTCAACAGGGCTACCTTTATTAGGGCGGTGTGGTGGCTCAGAAATTAAGATGCTGGGCTTGTTGGCTGGAAAGCCGGCAGCCTGTGTCTGAGATCCAGTACTAAAAGAACGGGGTGAGCTCCCATCCTCACCCCAGCTCCGGCCAATCTAGCAGTTCAAAAGCATGCAAATGCAAGTAGATAAATAGGTACCACTTTGGTGGGAAAGTAACAGCACTCTGCCATGTCATGCTGGTCACATGACTGCAGAAATGTCCTCAGACACCGCTGGCCTTGAAACGGAGAGCAGCACCGCAGCAACAACTAGCGGAATAAAATCCCGCAGGGACTCCTCCTATACCTTTATTAGTCCTCTGAATTAGTCCTCTGGTGTGAATTAACTGACTGCCAAGGACTTTTAAAATTTAGGCTAAGAGCGCCAAAGAGTTACTAGTTACAAACTTTTGATTTAGGACAGTTCACTTTTTGTATGCTAAACCCGAGAATCTTCAACTCATTTACAATCCCGTATGTGGCAAACTGAGATATAGGAAATGATAAATGCTTTTCAAAAATTGGGCTTTTCTAAAAACGGAAGACCTGAAATGCTTTTCTTTCATCAAGTCCTCTTGATGAAGCTGGAGGCGCCTTGATCGTTTCTCATTATTTCCAAGGCTAAGATTGGTTTGGCTGAATTTTCTCACTGTATCTCCTGAATGTGTGGACCTGGGTGGCTGAATTGGGCATGACATAATCGCCGATCATGTAGACTCCAATTATCCTTCTTCAGTTGCCCCACAATGGAGTTGACTGGAGCATTATTAAAAGGCCTTTTCATCAGCCAGAATGCGGTGAAGGAAGCCATGCCCAATTCCTCTTCTGGATTAGTTAAGTGTCATTTAGGAGAAGCCTGGGAGAGGATTATTGGGTGTGTGATTTGACAGCCTCTCTCTGCAGCATTGCTTGCTGTGTCCTGGCCACCCACTGTGTCTATACTTCACACAAGGATTAGCATGGGAGACTCTTTGTATATTATATTATACATACATTAATGACCATATTAGCATGGAAGACAGTTCCAGAATGATGATGATAAGCGTGAGCACTGAGGGGTTGGCCTCCTTTTTCACCGTTGCGTCATCCTGCAGTTTTTAAAAGACTTTAATAGTTGATCTTGCTTGTTTTAATGGCCATCAAGATGACTTCAGCAACTGACATAACCCCACACCGGAAGAGCGGATAGTGAAGACGATGGAGCTGGCTGAGAGGGCAAAATGGACAGCTTAGATTGGAGAAAATATATGGATTTTTAGGCTGATTGGAAACTTCTTTTGGACTTTCTGTGTGAAATGGGGGGGGGAATGAAATTGCAATATATGAGTTTGAGGATTAGAAAAGAGATAGCAGATAATGAAAAAAATGAAACTTACGTTGTAATCTTAGAGAAGATTAGAGAAATAGGTCTATCTGAATTGGTACTTGCAACTGTTGTAAAAAGAAAATACAGAATACAGAATAACAGAGTTGGAAGGGACTTTGAGAGATCTTCTAGCCTAACCTTTTGCTCAAGCAGGAGACCCTATAACAGAGATGACAGTGCTGGGTTTCAAAAAATTTTACTACCAGTTCTGTGGGCGTGGCTTGGTGGGCGTGGCAGGGGAAGGATACTGTAAAATCTCCATTCCTTCCCCAGTCTATGGGAAGGTTACTACAAAATCCCCCTTTTCTCCCGATCAGCTGGGACTTGGGAGACAGAGAATAGATGGGGGTGGGGCCAGTCAGAATTTTTACTACCGGTTCTCCGAACTACTCAAAATTTCCGCTACTGGTTCTCCAGAACTGGTCAGAACCTGCTGAAACCCACCTCTGAGTGATGGCTAACCTTTTTGGCACTGAGTCCTGAAACTGGAGTGCACGTGAGCGCTGGAGCACCAGAACCCAGAAGAGAGCAGCTGGTTGGTGTTGCATGCATGCGGCGGCCAGCTGCTCTTCCGGGTTCCATCATGTGCATGCATGAAGATCAGCTGGCTGGCACGAATGCACGCAATGGAACGCAGAAAAGCAGATGGCAACGGTGCGCGTGCCCAGAGAGGGCTCTGTGTGCCATCTCTGACACATGTGCTATAGGTTCACCATTATGGCCCTATAATACTGTGTTTCCCCAAAAATAAGACCCCGTCTTATATTTTTTTGAACCCTGAAATAAGCACTTGGCCTTATTGCCATGCGCTCAAAAGCCCAATTGGGCTTATTATCAGGGGATGTCTTATTTTGGGGGAAATAGGGTAGATGATAGATAGATAAATGATAGATAGATAGATAGATAGATAGATAGATAGATAGATAGATAGATGATAGATAGATAGATAGATAGATAGATAGATAGATAGATAGATAGATACCGTGTTTCCCTGAAAATAAGACCCTGTCTTATATTTTTTTGAACCCTGAAATAAGCGCTTGGCCTTATTGCCATGCGCTCAAAAGCCCAAATGGGCTTTTTATCAGGGGATGTCTGATTTTGGGGGAAACAGGGTATACCATTCTAGATAAGTGACTGTCCAGTCTCTTCTTAAAAGCCTCCAATGACCCACAACTTCTGGAGGCAAGCTGTTCCACTGGTTAATTGTTTTCCTTGTCAGAAAATTTCTCTTTGATAAGTTTATATCTGTTAGGGTGGAAGTCAAAAATTTAGTTATTTTTCGGCTTTTCTTTCTTTCTTTTTCTTTCTTTCTTTCATTTTTTAATCTCTCCCTCCTTCCTTCCTTCCTTCCTTCCTTCCTTCCTTCCTTCCTTCCTTCCTTCCTTCCTTCCTTCCTTCTCTTTTTCCCACCTTAATTATTACTTTTTGTTAGATTTTATCTTTCCGACTTTAAAAAAAAATCTAATAAAGTTATCATAAAAAAACCCACAATACTTCAGCAACCATTACTCTGTCCCTCTTCCAAATAGTTAATGCGTGGCCTTAAATTTTAGAAGAAAGTTGTAGAATGAAGTATGTGTTTATTTCTTTAGCTCTCTACAGGAGAAAAAAGTGCATTATTATTATTTTTTTACGCAACACTTTCCTTAAAAAAATTAAAAAAAGCGAAAAGTCACCCAAGGTGAAAGAAATGGAATGGGGGGGGGAGAGCTTACAAATTTAGTACTCTTTGTGGCTGACTGCTCTGTTCCTTAGAAGCTCAAAGGTTTATATTGTTAGGCGCTTCCTGCTTCCCAAGGCATGTTGCTTATGTTTGATTTCCTCCAAGAAGAAGAACACTGGAGTGTTCAGGTACTTTAGCATTTTATTTACAAAAATCAAAAGTTTTGATCAGTGGTGAAATTCACATTTTTTTTACTACCGGTTCTGTGGGCGTGGCATGGCAGGTGTGGTGTGGCGGGCGTGGCAGGGGAAGGATACTGCAAAATCCCCATTCCCACCCCACTCCAGGGGGAAGGATATTGCAAAATCTCCATTCCCACTCCACTCCAGGGGAAGGATACTGCAAAATCCCCATTCCCACCCCACTACAGGGGAAGAATACTGCAAAATCCCCATTCCCTCCCCATTCCTGGGGGAAGGATACTGCAAAATCTCCATTCCCACCCCACTCCAGGGGAAGGATACAGCAAAATCCCCATTCCCACCCCACTCCAGGGGAAGAATACTGCAAAATCCCATTCCCTCCCTACTCCTGGGGGAAGGATATTGCAAAATCTCCATTCCCACCCCACTCCAGGGGAAGGATATTGCAAAATCTCCATTCCCACCCCACTCCGGGGCCAGCCAGAGGAGGTATTTGCCGGTTCTTCGAACTGTTCAAAATTTCCGCTGCCGGTTCTCCAGAACCTGTCAGAACCTGCTGAATTCCATCCCTGGTTCTGATCCATGTCAAGTGGCCCCTTCTTCAGATCAGTCCACCATTAGACATTCTGCCCACACCCACCTCATCTCCATCCTAAGAATATTTTCTCCCCAAGGCCTTTTGGTTCATAGCTCATTGACCCCGTGACCCTGTTCGGAAAATATGGTTAATAAAGTTAGGAAATAGCCAAATGAGAATGTGCTGACCCTGTTGCTGGGGGTGTTGAATTGGGAGAAGAAAGCAGTTTTAGCCTCAAAACGGGCCCCGTTTTGTTCTGGCTGAGAGCCCACAGGAACTTGGACATGGCTAAGTATTAACAAGGAGTAAAAGGTGTGATAAGCCAAGCGGGCAGCTTAGCAAGAATGCCATTTTAACATTGTCTGCATTTTCTTTATCCAAGGTTTATCTGTATCTACACATTTCTCGGAACAACGGGGGGGGATGGGGGGCTTTTTGGTGAAACCTGGACTTGAAAACCAGCGACTAAGTTTGCTTTTTCAGTCTTCTTCACCTTCTTAGCGTCCCTCTGGGTTGCAGTGTGTTCACAAGCCATCAATGCTAATGTGACAAGAAGGTTGGTTTTCAGCTGGCTTGTCACAAAGCCTAGCATTGTTTGGGGGCTGGGAAGGGGAAACCGGCCCAAGGACACCCAGATGGATCCCCCCCCCATCTATGAGAGGACTATAGCTGAGTTTAGAAAGTGTGCAGAGAAGAGCAACAAAAATGATTGTTGATAAATCATATCATGAATGCTGAGGGAGCTAGGGATATCTAACTCAGCAGTGAAATCCGGCTGGATCTATCTGGGTTGCACAAACTGGTAGCGCCGGTGGCGGGAGGCTCCGCCCACCCACTGGGACGTCATTACATCCCATTTTTTACCCTCTGCACATGTGCAGAAGGCCCTTGAACATGCATAGAAGAGGCATGCATGCGTGCGCTCCCGTTCCCAAACCGGTAGCGAAGATAAGTGGATTTCACCGCTGAGCCAGTGGTGAAATGTGAAATTTGTTACTACCAGTTCTGTGGGCGTGGCTTGGGAGGGTAATGTGACTGGGCGGGCGTGGCCAACTCTTTTTTTTTTGTAACTTTTAAAAGCATTTTTTTCTACAATCTCCTTGGCCGAAGAGGTTGCAGAAAAAAATGCTTTTAAAAGCCTCTGACGATCCCAGCTGAGCCGCACGATCATCAGACACTTTTTTTTTTTTTACTTTTAAAAGCATTTTTTCTACAATCTCCTCGGCCGAAGAGGTTGCAGAAAAAAATGCTTTTAAAAGCCTCTGATGATCCCAGCTGAGCCGCACGATCATCAGACGCTTTTTTTTTTTTTAACTTCTAAAAGCATTTTTTCTACAATCTCCTCGGCCGAAGAGGTTGCAGAAAAAAATGCTTTTAAAAGCCTCTGATGATCCCAGCTGAGCCGCACGATCATCAGACGCTTTTTTTTTTTTTTTTTTTACTTTTTACTTTTAAAAGCATTTTTTCGGCCAAAGAGGTTGTAGAAAAAATGCTTTTAAAAGTAAAAAAAAACAGCCTCTGATGATTGTACGGCTCTGCTGAGCATGGTGGGGGGGGGCGCAGGGATTTTTGCTACCAGTTCTCCGAACCACCCGCCGCCATTGCTACCGGATCGGGTGATCCGGTCCGAACCGGGAGCATTTCACCCCTGCGCTGATCTAACTAACCCATCGAAGAGAAAGATTATAGGGGACATGATAACTGTCTTCCAGTACTTGAGGGGCTTTCACGGAAAAGAGGGGATTGGTTTATTCTCTAAGGCAGGACAAGAAGCAATGGATGGAAACTAATCAAGGAGACAAACAACCTTGAACTAAGGAGGAATTTCCCAACAGTGAGGACAATCTATCAGTGGAACAGCTTGCCTTCAGAAGTTGTGAGTGCTCCATCACTGGAGGTTTTCAATAATAGACTGGACAACCATTTTACCAAGATGGTATAAGAACGAGGCAGTCAGAGGTTCTGATGGGCTCCCTAAAAGATACATAATACATAATAACATAGTTGGAAGGGACCTTGAAGGTCTTCTAGTCCAACTCTCCACTCAAGCAGGAGACCATTTATTTATTTATTTATTTATTTATTTATTTGTTTGTTTATTTATTTATTTATTTATTTATTTATTTATTTATTTATTTATTTATTTATTTATTTATTTATTTATTTATTTATTTATTTATTAAATTTATATACCGCCCTATTCCTAAGGGACTCAGGGCGGTGAACAGCGAACGATAAAAATACATGTAATACAAACGTTAATAATAAAAAAAACCAATTAAAATATACTAAACATTCTGGTCCTAGATAATTCAAGACATCCCAGTTTAAAATAAAATCAAAAAGCAATATAAAGGGAAAGTTAGGCCAGGCCGGCCTGCTGAAACAGGAATGTTTTGAGGGCACGGCGGAAAGTGCGCAGATCCGGAATCTTCTGTATCTCTGGGGGGAGCTCGTTCCAGATGGTGGGTGCCCTCACAGAAAAGGCTCTCCCCCTGGGGGCCGCCAGTCGACATTGTTTGGCTGACGGCACCCTGAGAAGCCCCTCTCTATGGGAGCGTACTGGGCGGTGAGAGGCTATTGGTGGCAGAAGGCGGTCTCGTAAGTACCCCGGTCCTAAGCCATGGAGCGCTCTAAAGGTGGTAACTAAGACCTTGAAGCGCACCCGGAAGACCACAGGGAGCCAGTGCAGCTCGCGCAGGAGGGGAGCCACATGGGAGCGCCATGCTGCTCCCATAACTACCCGCGCGGCTGCATTCTGGACCAGCTGGAGCCTCCGGGTGCTCCTCAAGGGGAGGCCCATGTAAAGAGCATTACAGTAGTCCAGGCGTGAAGTGACGAGGGCATGAGTGACCGTATTTAACGAGTCCCAATCCAGAAAGGGACGCAACTGGCGAATCAGGCGAACCTGATAAAAAGACCTCCCGGCCACAGCCGTCAAGTGTTCTTCTAAAGACAGCCGTGAGTCCAAGAGGACGCCTAAGTTGCGAACCCTCTCCGTGGGGGGCAATGACTCATCCCCAATAGTCAGTGATGGCACCAACTGACTATATTGGGACGTCGGAAACCACAGCCACTCGGTCTTGGATGGGTTGAGCCTGAGTCTGTTCCTCCCAGAACAGTCAGCGCTGCTGGCTGGGGGATTCTGGGAGTTGAAGTCCACCCATCTTCAAGCTACCAAGGTTGAGAAACACTGCCTTATATGAATTCAGACAAATGGCTGTCCAGTTTCTTCTTGAAAACCTCTGGAGTTGGAGCCCCCACAACTTTGGGAGACAGGCTGTTCTCACTCTTATTGAGTTATTAAGTTATTGGTCAACTTAACCCAGGGGTCCCTAACCTCCGAGTTGCGGCCCACTACCAGGCCGTGGCGTGTTTGAAATTGAGCTGCGGGAGAAATGGGCTAGCATGCGTGCCCGAAACTCCACTAATGTGAATGGAGGACGCTTGCTCTCGCGCATGAAGCTCTACTCGCTTATGACCATTTTTCACACTTACAACCTTTGCAGCATTCCCAAGATCATGTGATCAAAATTCAGGCACTTGGCAACTGGTTTCAGATTTTTTAAGATTTACAGAGTTTGAAGGGACCTTGTAGGCCAGTGATGGCTAACCTTTTTGTCGTTGTTTGCCAAAAGCGAGAGGAGCGCGGGGGGTTTGCGTGCGTGCGTGCCCACACTCATAATTCAATGCGCCCCGGCCCCCCATACATGCATGTGTGACCCCCCCCAAGTGCTCCTCCCGCTTTTGGCACGCGATGGCATAGTGGGCCCGGTAGCCCCGTTTTTTGCCCGACCCAGGCTCCAGATGCTTTCTTGGAGCCTGGGGAGGGCAAAAATGGCTTCCCCACCCCTGCGGAGGCCCTTCAGAGGCTGGAAATGGCCTGTTTCCCGACTTCCGGTGGGCCCGGAAAGCCCATTTTTTGCCATGCCTAGGCTCCAGATGCTTTCTAGGAGCCTGGGGAGGGAGAAAGCGGCCTTCCCCACCCCCCGGAGGCCCTCTGGAGGCTGGAAACAGCCCGTTTCTCTCGACTTCTGGTGGGCCTAGAAGTCCAAAAATCAGATAGCTAGTGCGCACATGCGTGCTGGAGCTGAGCTAAGGCAATGCTTGTGTGCCCACAGATATGGCCATAGGTTCGCCATCACGGTTGTAGGCCATCTAGTCCAACCAGTGGTGGACTTCAAATTTTTGTACTACCGGTTCTGTGGGCGTGGCTTGGTGGGCGTGGCAGGGGAAGGATACTGTAAAATCTCCATTCCCTCCCCAATCTAGGGGAAGGTTACTAAAAAATCCCCATTTCCTTCCAATCAGCTGGGTCTTGGGAGGCAGAGAATAGATGGGGGCGGGGCCAGTCAGAATTTTTACTACCGGTTCTCCGAACTACTCAAAATTTCCGCTACCGGTTCTCCAGAACTGGTCAGAACCTGCTGAAACCCACCTCTGAGTCCAAAAGCAGGAGATCCTACACCATTTCTGACCGATGGCAATCCAGTCTCTTCTTGAAAGCCTCCAGTGATGAAGCTCCCACAACTTCCGAAGGCAACTTCTGTTCCATGGGTTGTTTGCTCTCACTGTCAGGAAATTCCTCCTTATTTCCAGGTTGAATCTCTCCTTGGTCAGTTTCCATTATTCCTTGTCTGGCAAATTCTTGCAAAGAAATTCTGAAGTTCTGCGAGAAGCTTTCTTTAGAAGAGCATTTAGAAGTTTTCCCAGGTGAATATTTGTTTTTTGAAGAAGAGATTTTAATGGCTTCGGTACACAGAAGTGGCAGAATGTTCCACTAGCTGTAGCATTTATTGTGTGGGTCAATTCTATTTCAGGATGACTTCTTTTGGTGCCATCCTATTTTTCCTTGTTACTCAGAAATCCAACAACACCATGTTGTGTTTAGTCATTTCTTCGTCTATCATTGTGATGATGTGCTAAATCAGATTATTTGCTTCTTTTGGCAAAATATTTTGGGATAAACACATGCCTCCTCAACTCAGTGTCTTCAACACAGGGGAAGATCTGTCTGTCTGCAGGATTTTTGTCCTGTATTAACCCAAACAGGATTGAATATCCAAGCTATACGCTAGCTTCGTTTTGGTTCCACTCCTTCTCCGCCTTATCTGAATATTTTTACATTTCTTATCTTTTTTTTTTTGCAAAAAGTTTTTTTTTCCCAAACACACAAATTACATCTTTTCGGAACAAAGCTTTGATCCGGTCATCAATTTGTTCAATTTTTTGTCATCTTGAACAGAATTTTATATATTCTATTTTGCCATAACACTTATTTCTTAATCTTAAATCACATATTTCAACTAATACCATCTTAGAAAAAGTTTACTCATATTTACTTAATCAATACAATTACCCTTCTATTAACCCACCTTATATCTTAATTCAATTAATACCTCATAATACATTTCACAATTCTTACCCTAAATCCTCACTATTAACAATACAATTCAAACATGTTTATATTTCAAAATTATTTCCATTTCTAAAACTTCCTTACATTTATTTATTACTTCATGTAATGCTCATTAAATCTTTATTCCATTATTACTTTATCAAATTGAAATCTTATCTCTAATCTTAAATTAAATTTCTTAACTTATCAGCGTGCCTACCATCCCTGTCTTACTCTCCCCACTTATTTGTATTTACTTCCTTTGTTTATGTTTATGTTCATACCTATACTTGTATCTTGTACATGTTTGATAAATAAATAAATAAATAAATAAATAAATAAATAAATAAATAAATATGCTGAAAAGCAGAACAATTACATGTTCAGAGTCGACAGAGTCAAGAGTTTTTCTCACAACCACAATTGGGATCAGAATTTCTTTTTTTCTTTTATAAAAGTTTTTTTTTTATTTTTTACACAAACAAACAAACAATGCATTTTTTTCTGAACAAAGTATTGGCCGAGCCACAACTTTGTAAAGCTTTTAGTTATCTCCAACACAATTTGTATATTTCACTTTTTGCCATAATATTCTTTCTCTCTAGTTTTTATTTTCTTTTCCTTGTTTCTTCTGATATATAACCAATATTATCATTCGCCCTAATCTCTAATCTTAATCAATTTCCCCCCCTTACTTTTTCCAAATTAAAAATCCTTTAATTTGAAATCCATCATTTTTCTAGTAGTTAACTTTAACTCTAGGTCATCCTATTCAAGTATTTCCCCACTGCTCCCTTTTCACAACATAATATAATTTCAAGTATTTTCCCTAAATCCCATTATTCCAATCACAAATATTTTTGTCAACTTATCCAAATACTACAATCAAATATCTTACTATAATTCACTTAAATATATAACATTACAATCATTCGTTTCTTTTTCTCAGTTCCCATTGTTCATTGCTTTTTCAAATATATATGTTTTCATCAGGGGTGGGTTCTACTTATCTTTACTACCGGTTCGCAACCGGATCGCTCACACACGCACCTTGCTTCTGCACATGCGCAAATCGCTGATGATGTCAGGGTCAGTGGGCGGAGCCTCCCGCTGGTTTTACTACCAGTTCTATAGAACCGGTCCGAACTGGGGGCAACCCACCACTGGTTTTCTATACCTCTTCATAATTAATAATATTTCCCACTTGGGATCAGAATTTCTGTTCCTAAGCAAGGAAGTTGTTAAGTGAGTCGCAGCCAATTTTATAACCTTTTTTTTTACCCTGGTTGTTAAGTGAATTATTGCAGTTCAGTGACGGATGCTGTTGTTATATGAATCATGCAGTTGTTTTAATAAATCCACTTCCTACTTTGCTTGTCAGAAGCTGGCTGGGGAGTTTTTTGCAAATAAGGACCACCAGACCTTGGGATGATAAATACATGCCGGATGCCAATCACCAAAATTTTGATCATGTGACTGTAAGGATAATGTGATGGTCTTAAGCGTGAAGACCAGTTTTAAGTCACTTTTCCAGTACATTTAAAGGGTCGCTAAATAAATTGGTTGTAAGTTGGCAACTACCTGCATTGTTTTTTCATTTATTTTTTTTAAAATAAGCTTATTTCTTTATCTTCCATCTGATCTCAAGAAAATTCACTCCCAATGAAATATGAAATGGATGTTACAATACAATATATGGAAATGATATTAATGGGATGAAAATGCCATTGTTAAGTGAATGATAAATGAGAATAATGATATAAAGATATATGTTAGATTGATAATATGAGAATTTAGAGGATTAGTAAATGATGAATATGAGATGAAGCACAAAAAATCTGTAACCGACCGACTCTCTACTTGTAATTGGAATGGATGATGGATGTTTTTATGTTTTGTTTAAAAATAAAAAATATTTTTTTTAAAAAAAAAAGAAAATTCACTCCCTTCCCAATTTTCACAGACCCAGTTTTCCCAACCTTTGAGGGGCTTCCCCAAATAAGAGGGAGTCAGTTTATTTTCCAAAGCACCAGAAGGCAAGACAAGAAACAATGGATGGAAACTAATCAAGGAGAGAAGCAGCCTAGAATTATGGAGAAACTTTCTAACAGTGAGGACAATTAACCAGTGGAACAGAAGTTGCCTCCAGAAGTTGTGAATGCTCCAACACTGGAAGTTTTTAAGAAAAGACTGGACAGTTACTTGTCTGAAATGATAGGGGGTTGGATTAGAAGACCCCCAAGGTCCCTTCCAGCTCTATTATGATTGATTGAAGCTCCTTCAAATCATGCATTCCCTTTCTTTTCTTTCTTTTTAAAGCAGCGGTGAGAACAGCTGCTTAAATGTCCAAAGATAGATTTCTTTATGTCTATGAATTCCATGCTGGCTAGGGAATTCTGGAAGTCCACTCACCTTAAGGTTGAGAAATATTGAACTAGCTCAGAGCTAGGTAATATTGTTTTCCCATTATTAACCCACACTGCTAGCTTTTCAAGATATAAAACATAGAATAATAGGATTGGAAGAGACCTTGGAATCTTCTAGTCCAAATCCTTGCCCATGGCAGAAGATCTTTACCCCGTCAAATGGTTGTCCTGTCTATTTTTGAAAACATCCAGTGACGGAGGCACTCACAACTTCGGATGTAATCTGCATCTTATTTCTACCAGAAGCCAGTGAGATTTTGGAATTAAGATGCTTGAAATTTGTAAACAGATGACACGTTGCCACAACATACTTAGAATAGAATAGAATAACAGAGTTGGTAGGGATCTTGGAGGTCTTCTAGTCCTAGCTCAGGCAGGAAACCCTATACCAATTCAGACAAATGGTTATCCAACATCTTCTTAAAAATTTCCAGTATTGGAGCATTCACAACTTCTGCAGGCAAGTTGTTCCACTGATTAATTGTTCCAACTGTCAGGAAATTTCTCCTTAGTTCTAAGTTGCTTCTCTCCTTGCTTAGTTTCCACCCATTGCTTCTTGTTCTATCCTCAGGTGCTTTGGAGGATAGCTTGACTCCCTCTTCTTTGTGGCAGCCCCTGAGATATTGGAAGACTGCTATCATGTCTCCCCTAATCTTGTTTATTTTCCTGGTGCTGAAACACATTCTCTAGAGTTTAGCGGTCCATTTTTATGAATTAAATCAGAAATTTAGAAATGTAACCTCTGCTAACATTTTTTTTTTAATTCAGAATTTGACAGGGTTCAAATTCAGAAGGGTTGTACTGTTACCCTGGGATTTCACATTTGAATATCTTTGGCAAGAAGGGCAAATATGTTCTTGTTTCTCAGGAACTGGCTTCCTTTTCCTTTTCACGTTCTTATTAGTTGGTTTTCACATCAGCTTACAGAAGGTGAATATTGCACGACTTTTTAAGTTGGGGCACTTTTTATTTTTTTATTGAAAATTATTAAAAATTACAGAAAAAAATATAGCAATATGGATAGAATTGCAGAGAGTAATATAATACATATAGTGTTTTAAAGCATCAGTTTTCGCCTAGAGGTACTACAAACCTCCATTAAACCAACTCATCAAAAAAAGAAAAGATTATCCAGAAGAAAAAAATTCTCAACTGCCATGAAATGCTCCTATAAATATTTACCCACATTCACACTAAGATTAATATTTTACATTCTTCTTAAGATTTCTTTTTTTTTTTGCAGCCAAGCATACCACCTGTCTAAGTTGGGCCCTTTTTAAAGGGCACCCTGTTTATGCCTGTCTGTATACTAAAATTAAAAAATAAAATAAAAAATTCTTCAGCTCAGAAGCGAGGGCTTGAAGACGATTATGATCAAACCAGGAGGGGAAAATGAGCGGGCAGGCTTATTTAAAACCGAAACGCAGCGTCCTGAACGATGGATCTTTAATTTGATGACCGATAGACCCCAACGGTTGCCATTTCACGTTTTGGCTTCAGCAGGTGTGCGTGTCCTCGCTTCCATCTACATTGCAACGTTAACATACCCCACGCGCACAAATAAGGTTGGCACGGCGAGTTTGCAAAATGCAAAAAACCCTTCGCCTCCCCTTCTACGCCGTTGGAGGTCTCCGTTGCAAGAAGATTCCCCGCCCGAAAAACCCGTCCCATTTCTCACGTTGCGCAGTCAAATGCCTGCTCGCGAGCCCTTCTTCCCTTAAAAATAACCATGAAAAAACAAACAAACAAACAGCAGCAGAATTTTAAAACGAGGAGATTATGGCCGAGAGGGATAGACGTTGGGTTTTTAAGAACTCAAAACCTTCTGCTTTGGAAAAAAAAATCCAACGTTGGATTTTTATAGTGGGAAATTGCAGGAGGGAAGATTTAAAAAAAAAAAATATTGCTTTTTTGCTTTTGTTTTGTTTGCATACTTTTGTTTTTTTTTTCCCCCGGGACTGATGGGTTTGCAATGCTGCGGATGCTGCTTTTTGATTTTTGCATTTGGGTTTTCATTTTTATTTCATTTTTATTTATTTTTTTTGCATTTCGGGAGCCCGCCGCCTCCCCTCCGCCACTGCAACAATAGAAAAAATGCCCCTTCCTCTCTTTCCTCTTCCATCTTGCTTTCTACGTCCTTGGCGTTTTAATACAGCATGTGTGCGTGTGTGTTATTTTTTTTTCCCCTTCTCTCTTCGAGATTTGCACGCCTTGGACGCCTCCCCCGTTTGCAACCCGTGGGTTTTTGCATCGCTCTTGCAGGCAGCCCTCGGGATCCCCGGGCAAGCGTCGATTAAACCAGCATTGGTGGAAAATGCTGGCTAAAAAAAAAAACCTTAAAGCGATCCCGGGGCGCTTGGGGTTTGGGGACTGGCTGGCGCTGCCCAGCCAAACGCGTGTAAAATCAACACAAGCCTATTTATAGCGCAGCCTGCAGGCTTTTGTGTAGCTTGTTTTCTTCCTCGGCGTTGCATGAATGGGGAGGGGGGGTGGGGTGGAGTTGGGGGTTTGCGTATTGCGTGGAGTGGAGTGGGGAGGGAGATGTGGGGGGGGGGGGGCGTCAATCCAAAACCCGGGTTCTGGAAGTGGGAAGCCTTGGAGATCCGTCCCGGGTTTTCCGCAGGACGCAGAAGGGGCAGCTCCTATGTCATAAGCAAAATATGCGAGGCTGGAAAACCCGGAGCGGATTTTTTTTTGGGGGGGGGGGGGGAGAGCAGGATCGGGATGTTCCTTGGATCTGGACTTGGTTGGGAAGCAGGCTGCTTTGGCTTGCCAAGGTGGGGCGGAGAGAGGGGAAGGGATCCTGTTTCTTGCTCGGAGGGAGGTTATGCAATTCATTAACGTAATCGAGACCGTTCTGGCACCTGCCTGCCGGTGGATGTGATCCCTGAGTGTGATCCACTGCTAGGTTATTTGTTTAGAACAGTGGTTCTCAACCTTCCTAATGCTGTGACCCTTTAATACAGTTCCTCCTGTTGTGGTGACCCCCAACCATAAAATTATTCCTAAGACCATTGACAATATGTGTTTTCCGATGGTCTTAGGCAACCCCTGTGAAAGGGTCATTCAACCCCTCAAAGGGGTCCCAACCCACAGGTTGAGAACCACTGGTTTAGAAGGATCTCTAGCAGTTCACAAAACACCCAACATGGAACCCCATTCCTAAGAGGTCTGTAAGGGGTGTTCATAAGTGCACCAGCGTGCCTACCGTCCCTGTCCTAATATCCCTTTTTACTTACTCTTTTCATGTATTCAAATTATGTTTATACCTTTACCTGTTATCTTATAGATGATTGACAAATAAACTTATGATTATGATTGTGATCTTGGAGATCTTCTAATCCAGTCTCTCTGCTCAGGCGGGAGACTACCGTTTCAGATAGGTTGCTGTTGTTTTCTCTTAAAAACCTCCAGCGATAAACCAAAGGTGTTTTTTTCAAGATTTCCTTGGTTTTTCTTTGAAGACGTTTCGCTTCTCATCCCAGAAGCTTCTTCAGCTCTGACTGGATGGTGGGGAATGGAAGGATTGATAACTCCTTGCAAGACAGCTGAAGAAGCTTCTGGGATGAGAAGCGAAACGTCTTCAAAGAAAAACCAGAAAGTCCAGTTGCCTCTTGAAAAACGCACCTTTGGGACAACCATGACCTGGATGACTGAGAATCTCCATAGACCTCCAGTGATGAGGAAGCACCTACAACTTCTGAGGGCAAATCGTTTCACTGGTTAATTGTCCTTACTGTTAGGAAGTTTCTCCTTAGTTCCAAGTTGCTTCTCTCCTTGGTTAGTTTCCATCCATTGTTTTTTTTTTTAATTAAAAAGTTTTACAAGACAGAAAACATTTTTGCAAATTCCCCCCCCCCTCCCTCTACCCCCTCCCCCCCTACCACCACCACCACCCCCCGAACTTCCCAGAGCAAAATACAGGGTATAGCATTTATCAATCATAAGCTAAACTAAACTAACAATCTATAAATTCCCGCACCCCTAGAACCTTAACTCCCCTTGTACAATACAGTAGCACAATATTGGAAGAAGAAATGTTTACCTACTATTGAAGAATGGACATTAGAAGTGGCAAATTTTGCAGATGGTGAAAATTTCGGCGTACTTGAAGAAACATACACAAGAAAGATATATACTGGAGTGGAGAAGATGGATTGATTATATTCAAAATAAATATCAGACTAGGAAATACTAAATAGCTTATGATTGACTAGAATGTTAGAAATGTATCTGTATTGTCCATCCATTGTTTCTTGTCTTGCATTCCAGTGCTTTGGCAAATAAGGGCTGTCCTCTCTCGTCTTAAAAGCCTCCAGTGATGGAGCACCCACAATTTCTGAAAGCAAGTGGTTTCACTGATTAATTATTCTCAGTATCAGGAAGTTTCTCCCTTCTTCTAGGTTGCTTCTCTCCTTGATTAGTTTCCATCCACTGCTTCTTGTTCTGCCTTCAGATGCTTTGGAGAATATATTTGACCCTCTCTTCTCTGTGATAGCCCCTCAAATATTGGAACACTGCTGTCATGTCACCCTAGTCTTTTTCTTTCTTGAAGTAGACATACTCATTTCCTGCAACTTTATCAAAAAATTTAGCCTGCGCAGATCCCCAATCATCAAACTTGGAAGTGAGTTAAAATTTGGAGTAATAGATTCAAGTCACTCATAGATAGAATAGAATAGAATTCTTTATTGGCCAAGTGTGATTGGACACACAAGGAATTTGTCTTTGGTGCATAAGCTGTCTGTACATAAAAAGAAAAGATACATTCGTTAAGAATCATAAGGTACAACATTTAATGATAGTCATAGGGTACAAATAAGCAATCAAATCATACTAGGAAACAAACAATATAAATCGTAAGGATTCAGCAACAAGTTAGTCATACAGTCATAAGTGGGAGGAAATGGGTGATAGGAACGATGAGAAGATTAATAGTAGTAATGCAGACTTAGTGAATAGTTTGACAGCGTTGAGGGAATTATTTGTTTAGCAGAGTGATGGCGTTCGGGGAAAAGTTGTCCTTGTGTGTAGTTGTTCTGGTGTGCAGTGCTCTATAGCGTCGTTCTGAGGGTAGGAGTTGAAACAATTTATGCCCAGGATGCGAGGGGTCTGTAGATATTTTCACAGCCCTCTTTTTGACTCGTGCAGTATACAGGTCCTCAATGGAAGGCAGGTTGGTAGTAATTGTTTTTTCTGCAGTTCTAATTATCCTCTGAAGTCTGTGTCTGTCTTGTTGGGTTGCTGAACTACAGTTTATTGCATGTCAGAACTGGGTAGGGTTTATTTGAACCCCAAACCAAATAAGCTCAGATCAGGGAAGTGTTTGATTATTACATCTCAGCATCTTTGAACTTTCAGTTCAGCAGCATCTGGAATGTCACAGGTAGCCTATTCCTGCCTTAGGGGGTTAGGGAAGTAGTTCTGCCAGCTGGAAACACACACATAAATAGATCTGGCTGTAAAAGCTAACCTCTTTTTTTTTTTTAATCTCCCTTGCTATACATATCTGATTGACAGGAAGATATATAAAAGTTACACTCCCCCAATTCAATGAGAGTGTGAAAGAACTTCACCTGTTTAATTTCTACCCAACTTTTAGCAGTTCTTAGTACTGGAGCTTTCTGTATATGGTATATATGTGTCTAGAAAGAAGCTGGGGATTTCCAGTCATTTTTCTCAGATTAATTCACGCCCATCTTCAGTGGCAAAACTTAGTTTAGCTTTGGCTACGCAAACTTTGCAAGATCTTTTTCTCTTAGGTAGGATGAATGGATAAACAGTTTTCTTTTTCTTCTACGATGAATGGATAAACAGAAAAAAAGGCACGGAAGATTATTTCGATATATGATTATTGCAGCGAGTTTATTATTTGCTCACAGATGGAAAGATTCAACACTTCCCGCTACAGAGGAATGGACAGTAAAGTGAACGGATTTTGCTGAAATGGATAAATCAACTTCTTTGATGAAAGAAAAGACAATATCCACATTTATTGGGGGCTAGAAGCCTTTCATGGATTTTTTTTTTGCATAAAAATGGAAACAAATAATTTGTGATTTATGGATTTAATGATTAGATGATAGAAAAAAGAGTAATAAGGTGTAACTTTAAAGAGAGAATATATTTCTACTGTGAAACATACTATACTACAATCTATACTACCACAATCTTATATATTTTTCCTTTTTCTCTTTTCCTCCCCCTGCTTTTTAACTTCTTCTAATTCGTTTGTGCCTGGCTCCTTTTACTGATATACTGCATATGGTTTTCTTGCGTTTAATGGCGTACCACTCAGAGTCACTTTGAGAGTGAAATGGGTGGTACCAAAATTTGACAAATAACTAAAATAAAATTTTCTTCAACTTTTTTTTCCCTTTTCTTGAATTTTTTTACTTTTTCTAAACAAAAATTCTTTTTCTTTTTTCCCCCTTACTTTATATCAGTTTGTATTAGTTTTTGTCTTTTTGTTTAAAAGTTTTAATAACAGTTAAATCTTAAAGGAATGATAGCCGCAGTCTTGGAGAGTGCCAGAGCTTAAAATTTCGTAAATTTTTAAAATTTTAAAGCTTTGAGTCAAGATGCATTATTTCTGCTCAAGTTATTGGAAGAAGTACTTGCTAAGTCTGTTATGTATTTTCTCTGGAGAGAGTTATTTGCAATTATTTTGTTCCACATCTAAGATGAAAGATGCAATCCCCAAAAATGAAGCAAAGTGGTAAGAAGGTCAAGTATGAAGACCCCATGGTGGCCGTGCATGAAATAACCCACCCCATCCTCAAATTCTGAATTTAAAAAATGATGATTCCTGTCCTGAATACATAACTAATACATATAATAATTTCCTGAAAACAATGGAGTTCTTGAAATATCCAAGCTCTCTAGGAAAAATGCTAATCAGTGATTTCTTTAAAAAACAAATTTGTGTTGTTCTAACATGATTGGGAAATGCGAAGGATTTTTCTTGTCTAGGACTAAGAAAGAGAGAAACATATTAATTGCATGTGTGTGTATATATATATAGATATTACCAGAACTGTTTGGTAGTCTTTTAATTGGGTAAGAGACCGTACTTTTAAAAGGAAAAATGTTCAGATATCAATCTACCAACTAACTAAAATCAGACCACAGAGAAAGAGCTCAAGTTTCATATTAATTTTGAATCCTGCCTATCTGAAGCTGCTAAACTCACGGGTGCATCTCAGTAAACTCTGCATGAAATTTGAGCATATGTCTGACATAACAAAAACAACTTTCCTTGTTTTCTGCCCTAGACTCACTGGTAAGGAAAGAAGGAAAACCCTTTACACGGTTTGAGAAAGGTTGTGATGCAAAACAACTCACCCAATAATGCCAGGTTTTAATTTATCCAAAGCTCTTGCTGGAATCTCTTCTTCAATCATTAGTTAAGCGAATATTTGATTTCCAAGGTAACACCCACTTCAGCCTTCCTGATTAATGAAATCTTAGGAATTGAAAATTTCTGATATGTTTAATTCTTGTGTTGCAGAAAAATATCAGGGGAAAAAAAAAAAGCGAAGAGCTCTTAACCCAAACGCCAGACATATAAACAAATTGCTGCCGAAGTAATTAACCAGTTAAAAAAACAAATTAAAAAGCTGTAATTGCAGCACAATTTTAATTTCTGGCTTTAAAATGTCCAGCTCACTATTAAAAGTGGTCGGTGACTATCTAACAGTTCTCCCCTCTTCCTTTCTTCATCTCCATCTTCTTTCTTTGCTTAACATTGTTTCTTCCTCTGTTTCCCCTCACTCACTTCCTTTCTTGCTTTAATAATTCTACTCCATCTGATTTATATCCAAAAGCATGCAAAGAATGTTATGCACCAGAGGAGAAACCTCATGTGTTGTTCACCAGATTATGTAAAGCATTTGAGAAACGAGAGGAAGGGGAGGGGGGGGGACGTTTTCAGAAATTACTGAAAAGCAGCAAGTGATGAATTTGGCTGCATGAAACCCAAAACTCTGATGTAAATAAATATGAATGTTGTTTGTTTTAAATCTATGCGGTGACAATGGAGTTCACAAGAAAGGATGTGAAGGAGTGACGAACAACATAATGGGAACAATATTTTCATATTGTTTTAATTATGAAGTATCCAATCACTTTTGCAAAGCTAGTTTTGTAATCACTGTTTTCCTGGTTTTCTCTTCTCCTACATTTACATTGCATTCAGGTTCTGAATAAAATTTGGTGCTCTTTTTTTCCTTAGTGTTAACTGGTCAGAACCCAAAAGATGGATTAAAATAAGGCTCAAAACTGTAAAATGGTATAGAATCTTTATGTCAGTGTTTGGTTTTTTAGGGGGAAAAAAAAACCTTTTTGCACGCTTCAAAGTAAATGTGTTCAGGCACAAATGGAAAATAATAGCATATACACTGCTCAAAAAATAAATAAATGGAACACAAGCAGAAGACATCCGAGATCTGAATGAATGAAATAGCCTTATTAAATACTTTGTTCGTTACATACAGTAGTTTTGTGTTCCCTTTAGTTGTTTGAGCAGTATATAAACTACTGTATGTAAAGAATAAAGTATTTAGTAAGGCTACTTCATTCATTCAGATCTCGGATGTCTTCTGCTTGTGTTCCCTTTATTTTTTTGAGCAGTATATTTCCATAACACTGATGATGTTACTAGTTTGGGTGATGAAAACCAGCAAGCTCAGAGAGCACCAGTGGCTCATTTCAACTCTGAGCTACAAATGTTCTCCTTTACTGGTCTATTTCCATAGATGTACTGTGGATGGAATAGAATAATGTGTAATTCTGTCTAAAACAGGCATACAATGAACTATGTAATCAAATGGGTTATTTGATTATAAACAGACTTTTATAAATAGTTGAACCCACAGTCAAATAACCCATTTGGTTTCATAGTTCAGTGTATATCTCTGTGGAGTTTCTCAGTCATCCAGATCAGGGTTGTCCCAAAGGAGAACTGAAGAAGCTTTTTGGATGAGAAGCAAAATGTCCTCGAAGAAAAAGTCCAGTTGCCTCTTGAAAAAACACCTTTGGGACAGTTCAGTGTATACCTGTTTTAAGAAAAACAAAACAGAAAAAGAGGCAAAAAATGTAAAACCCAGGAGATGAAAATTTCACGAAATTCACATGTTACACTAAGGCATTATCTTATTAGAATTAAACCTTCACAGTTCACAGAACACAATTCTTTAACTCAGAGACGTATTGAATTAGAACCAAACAAAACACACACTATACAGGGTAGTGCGTAATGTTTGAAATTTGATCACTTCTTGGGACTGGTTGCTCTATAGTTTCTTGTGGTCTCACATTTTCTTTGTTCAGCAGGTTGATCGCTAACAGTTGTGCTTGTGTTGGACACAAACATTGGAAGGGTGGATAAAACTTTGCAACTCTGACTGAGGGCGTGGCTGACAGCCTGGAACCTCATTAGATACCATCTGCAAGAAGTCCTCAACTTACAACCATTCCACTAGCAACCATTTGAAGTTACAACTTCTTTCTTCTTCTTCTTCTTCTTCTTCTTCTTCTTCTTCTTCTTCTTCTTCTTCTTCTTCTTCTTCTTCTTCTTCTTCTTCTTCTTCTTCTTCTTCTTCTTCTTCTCCTCCTCCTCCTCCTCCTCCTCCTCCTCCTCCTCCTCCTCCTTTTCCTTCCCCTCCTCCTCCTCTTCTCCTTCTCATCTTCTTTCCCTCCTCCTCCCTTCTTCTACTAAAGTTGCAGATCAAATGTGTTATCTTCTCTGTTAAAGATATTTGTTTTTCCTATATTTGTCAGTCCTTTGAGGTAGGTCTGCACAGGAAAAAGACACATCTGAGGTAAGCTACATTACTGGAACCATTTGTCCAGGATGATCTAAAGCAGGGGTCCCCAACCTTTTGGACCTCAGGGACCACTAAATTCATCATTTTAAATCCCACAGACCACTAATATGATCTGCCTAATGACCGGCTAGGTGGGTGTGGCTAGGTGGTCATGTGACTGGGTGGGCGTAGCCAACTCAATGTCACTCACATCGAGGGGCGCCTCACCAGCCTCTACTCACTCCTTCCCTGCCAACCACTCCTCACCTCCCCATCCGGACTTCTTAGGGCCCCAACAGGAAGCAGTTGTTGGAGCTAAGCAGCCACCACGAGAAAGAGTTGGCAAAGCAGCTCAGTTCAAATTGGATCTGGCTGAGAAGGAGGCTCAGCAGAAGCACCTCACTGAGGACTAGGAGCATAGGCTTTCCAAGCAGAGGGAAGACCTGTGGGAGTGCAAGGCCAGGTACCGGCGCCTGGAGGCTCAGTGGGCTGAGATGGTCAGCCAGTTCCAGGCCATGATGCAGTCCCACTGGAATGAGGCCCTCCGGCTCTTTGCCACCAGTGGCACTTCCCTCCCGCCTTTGCCCAAAGCCCCACACCAGGAGGCTGAAACAGACCCCAAGTCAGAATTTCTGCCCCCCTCCGACTCACACAAAATGACTCCAAAGTGGGAGACTCTCCGCAGCAACACAAACGTTCATTGCACATATCCGGCCCAGGGGCCATAGTTTGAGGATTTAGTGCAATATAAAAAAAATACAAATAATTTTTCTGCGGACCACCAAAATTTTTTCACGGACCACCAGTGGTCCATGGACCACCGGTTGGTGACGGCTGATCTAAAGAATCCTGCTTTGAGCAGGGAGGTTAGACTAGAAGACCTCCAAGGTCCCTCCCAGCCCTTTTAGTAATGAAATGTTAGAATGGTTTGGATGAAGATGAAGACAGAAGAAACTTATGGAAGATGGAGAAGAAGCCTAGAAGATAACACTGAGATGTCACAGGGAAGGGAGAATTGATGTATTAAATGTTTGTTTGTCTTAAAAATAAAATACTCAAAAAAGAAAAAACAAGGTTCCTTCCAGCCCAATGATTCTTGGAACCTTAGAAGCTTGACAGCTTTTTCATTTCCCTGCCTCTTATTACCAAATAAAAGTAAGGTACTGTTGAGTTTCCTTCTTGCACCTTCCTGCTTACCTGGGCTAAGCTGCTGTTTGACTAATAATTATTGCATATTTTCTTTTTTTTTTCATATGATATTTAGTTTATTCAAAGAAAGTTAAAATACAAACGCCAAAAATATTTAAAGAAAAGACAAAAGAATAAAAAAAAAAACCCACCACAAAAGATACTAAAAAGAAAAATTATCTTGAAAGAAAAAGAAAGAACAACACATATACACATAGCATCCTCCCTGGTTGAATGCCGATTAATATAATGCAGCAATATTAGTTTCCCACCTCTTACAAAACAGGCCAAAAGAATTTTAAACTACTAAATATAAATTGTTAGCCTGTCATCTATACACTGTATCAATAACAAAATAGTTTATAGGTAACAGATTAACAGAGTTGGAAGGGACCATGTGAGGTCATCCAGTCCAACCCCCTGCCCAAGCAGGAAGACCCTACACCATTTCTGACAGATGGCAGTCCAGTCTCTTCTTGAAAGCCTCCAGTGATGGAGCTCCCACAACTTCCGAAGGCAGCTTCTGTTCCATGGGTTGATTGCTGGTCTTACTGTCCGAAAATTCCTCCTTATTTCCAGGTTGAATCTCTCCTTGATCAGTTTCCATCCATGACTCCTTGTCTGGCCTTCAGGTGCTTTGGAAAATAACTTGACCCCTTCCTCTCTGGGGCAGCCCCTCAAATATTGGAGCACTGCTATCTTGTCTCCCCTGGTCCTTCTTTTCACTAGACTAGCTATGCCCAGTTCCTGCAACTGTTCATCGTATGTTTTAGCCCCTTAATCTACTTGGTTGCTCTTCTCTGCACTGTTTCCAGAGTTTCAACATATTTTTTTATAGTGTGGTGACCAAAACTGGATGCAGGATTCTAGGTGTGGTCTAACTAAGGCTTTATAGGGTGGTATTAGTACCTCCCTTGATCTTGATTGTATCCCTCTGTAGAAATAAACATACGGAATTCCTGAGCTAAACTCATGTTTTACTAACAGTTGCTGCCCCTCAACTCGTCTATAATAGTTGATACAGGCAGAAGAATGAGCAAAAAGGCTCACATTTAAACCACTGAGGAGCCAGGTAGTAAGTATCAGTTGGTGAGGCTTGATCTACATTAATCAATTAAGTCTACACTAAATTACATCAATGACAGTAGGATGGGCTCAATGTCAGCTAAGCCTTAAAGTGACCGTCTTTAGCATATGGTGTGAAAGCTTGTGTGAACCCAGCTGTTGTGGCTTAACAAGCCATGGTTAAACAAACCACAGTTTTATCTATCAGCTACTGCTCACACGTGGTGGTGACGTCAATGCATAGCATCTATTGCCACAGGTCTGAATGAAATAAACTATTGATATTTTCTTCACCATGGACCTCCTTCTGTGGCCACGGACCATGGCCACGGATCTCCAAGACTTAAGATTTAAATCATAACTTTTCTTCAAGTCTTCACATACCCCCTGTGATGACATCACACGCACACCCAGGGGTCTGTTGACCACCGATTGAGAACCACTGACCCAGTGGTGAAATCCAATTTTTTTTACTACCGGTTCTGTGGGCGTGGCTTGGTGGACTTGGTGGGTGTGGTGTGGCTTGGTGGGCGTGGCTTGGTGGGCATGGCAGGGGAAGGATACTGCAAAATCCCTATTCCCTCCCCACTCCTGGGGGAAGGATATTGCAAAATCCCCATTCCCACCCCACTCCAGGGGAAGGATACTGCAAAATCCCTATTCCCTCCCCACTCCTGGGGGAAGGATATTGCAAAATCCCCATTCCCACCCCACTCCTGTGGGAAGGATACTGCAAAATCCCCATTCCCTCCCCACTCCAGGGGAAGGATACTGCAAAATCCCTATTCCCTCCCCACTCCTGGGGGAAGGATATTGCAAAATCCCCATTCCCACCCCACTCCAGGGGAAGGATACTGCAAAATCCCCATTCCCACCCCACTCCAGGGGAAGGATACTGCAAAATCCCCATTCCCTCCCCACTCCTGTGGGAAGGATACTGCAAAATCTCCATTCCCACCCCACTCTGGGGCCAGCCAGAGGTGGTATTTGCCGGTTCTCTGAACTACTTAAAATTTCGGCTACCGGTTCTCCAGAATCTGTCAGAATCTGCTGGATTTCACCCTGCACTGACCTATTATATACCACAGAGAAACCTAAGACTACTCACTGTTTTTTCAAACATTGCCACCAGTTGCAATAAATATGTGTTATTAATGCGGATTAAAATGTAAGATGTGAGTTAATTATTGTTTTTTTTTTAATTGATTGCCAGAGGACTCAGAGGTAATCTTCTTCACACAACCAGCCAACTGCGGTGTTCGTTCTTAAAGAGCAAAAGTAGCAATCCATCTTTTGCAATTCGAACAAGACTTTCCGATGTGGAAGCGCATAGACCCATTAAGATCTTCCTGCTCTCAGCTTTCTTAAGAACATTATGCCTTTGAAGAATTCACACAATAAAGCTTTTGTCTGGTGGCAACAATTAAAATGGGATGTGTTTGGAATGAATTCAACCTCCACACTGAAACTAGAGGCTGACCATCCATGAGTCACCAAATTGTTGATTGTTGATCCTTCCCCCAAGCCAGCATGAGGGCAAGGGAAGCCGGGCATGGTGGAATCCAGCTACTCCAGAGGCTGAGGCTGGCGGATCGGTTGAGCTCAGGAGTTCTGGGCTGCAGTGGGCTATGTCGATTGGGTGTCCGCACTAAGTTTGGCATCAATATGGTGATCCCCAGGGAGCCGAGGGCCACCAGGTTGCCTAAGGAGTGGGGGTAAACTTTATGTGCCCCGCGACATGCGACTCCTGGTGCTAAAGAGGAGTCATGATGCTCGACTAGGGGGCCACTTTGGATTTTTAAAAACCCTCCATTTGACTAGGAGACAATTCTGGTGGCCCAACCGCCTGACCACTCCTTCTCCAGATGCTGGATCGCCCTGACCTTGACCGACAGGAAGAATGCTATTATGTCTACTACCAACTCCCCTCCTTAAACCCCCCCCTCCTACTTTCCCACACATGAGAAGGTGGCAGCATTGAAGCCTCCGGCCTAATATGGTTCCAAAGCTGACAGGCGTCCCTCCCCCTGCAGAAAGCCTGGATAGCTCTGCAGACAAAGCACTGTAATTTAACACCAGCTGTCTGCAATTAAAGTAAGTTCGAATCTCACCAGGCTCAAGGTTGACTCAGCCTTCCATCCTTTCTAAGGTAGGTAAATTGAGGACCCAGTTTGTGGGGGCAATAAGCTGACTTTGTATAAAACATACAAAAGTATGAAGGCTATTGTTTAACGCACTGTAAGCCGCCCTGAGTCTCCGGAGAAGGGCGGCATATAAATCAAATTTAAAAAAAAGGAAGAAAAGAAAGAATCCCATCCTGAAAAATGAAGTACCTAGAATGGATCATATAAGGGCAATTATGGCCCCTATATGACCTGTGGACTTCAACTCCCAGATTTTCTGAGACAGCATGGCGGGCTCGGGAATTCTGGGAGTTGAAGTCCACAGATTGTAAAGGGGGCCATAGCTGCCCACCCCTATGCTAGAAGAGCAACACCTGTTGTTGACTTTACATTCAGATAATCCTGGACTGATTCTGTTGCATTTGACAATCGCTTCTTATGCACAACTCTGTACCAGGTAGCCCTTGATTTACAACCATTTGTTTAGTGACCGTTTGAAGCGACAAAGGCGCTGAAAAAAATGACGTACGAGCGTCCCTCACTATTTATTTATTTATTTATTTATTTATTTATTTATTTATTTATTTATTTTTCAAATTTCTATACTGCCCTTCTCCTTTCGGACTCAGGGCGGTGAACAGCCAAGTAAAACACTTTATATACAAAAGTTAAAATAGATTTAAAATAATTAAATAATTTGGCCCATAATTTAAAACATTTCAATTTAAAACCAATTTCAAATTTTAAAAACCCCATCATAAAATCAGGACAGCCCGGCTAACTGAAAGAGGTAGGTTTTAAGGGCCTGACAAAAAGTCCGGAGGTCTGGGATCACTCGTATCTCTGGGGGTAGATTGTTCCAGAGGGTAGGTGCCACCACAGAGAAGGCTCTCTCCCTGGGGGTCGCCAGCCGACATTGTCTGGCCGACGGCACCCTGAGGAGGCCCTCTCTGTGGGAGCGAACTGGCCGGTGGTAGGCAATTGGTGGCAGAAGACGGTCCCATAAGTACCCCAGCCCTAAGCCATGGAGCGCTTTAAAGGTGATCACAACATGTTCGTCTATGGTCTCCGTGTAGATGAGAATACACCAATTATGACCAACACTAGCATCCTCACGGTCACACGATCCAAATTTGGAAAGTCAATGGGGGAAGTTGGAGTCGCTTAATGACTCCATGATTCACTTAACAACTGCAGCTATTTGCTTAACTGGCAAAAATAGTCATAACAGTCGTAAACTCAGGCATAATTCCCTTAACTTGCTTGGCGTCAGAAATTCTCGCAACCACAAATGGGGTTGGTCCTTCAGCGAAGCAGTCGCTAAGGGAAATTGCAACCAGACTGTATGATCTTATTAATTCAGTTTCCCTTTGCTTTACAGACCTGAGAAGGTCGTAAACGCCAGGACTGGTTTGCAAAGTTACTTTTCTATGTTGTTGTAACTGCGAATGGTCTCTCAACAAGAGACCTTGCTGGTACAGTGGTCTAAGCACCCTGTTATTAACACAGCTGCCTGCAATTTACTGCTGGTTCGAATCTCTCCAAGGCTCAAGGTCGAGTCAGCCTTCCATCCTTTCTAAGGTAGGTAAATTGAGGACCCAGTTTGTGGGGGCAATAAGCTGACTTTGTATAAATATACAAAAGGATGAAGGCTATTGCTTAGCACATTGTAAGCCGCCCTGAGTCTCCGGAGAAGGGCGGCATATAAATCAAATTAAAAAAAAAACAAAAAAAAAAACAAGGCAGTCATGAAGTGAGGACTCCATCTTTATTTATAGATCCAGAAAACTTGTCAAAAGAAAAATGAAACTGATGCCACACTCAAAAAATTTTTTTTGACATTTTATTTAATGCAAACGAAGTGCTGACAATTAGAGTGAAGTTTATAAATGAGAGCTTTGCAGGGTTCTTAGAGAAGTGAGTTTCAAAATAGGTTTTGCTTATTGTTCATCCCAAGATCATTTGATAAACATTATGGTGTCTATACACACACACACACACACACACACTCCCCATCACTTTATCCTCTCAACAGCCTGTTTGAGGTAATGCTGAATGACCAAAAGGATCCCAGTTAAACTCAGAGTTTAAATTTCAGATCAAATTTTAGATTTCAATTACAACCTTGCAGAAGAGATATGAAACAAATCCATTCTGCTATGGATATCCCATTCCCAGAGCTACCTAATGAATCATAGAATCACAGGGCTGGAAGGGACTTTGGAGGTCTTCTAGTCCAACCCCTTGCAAGAAGACCTTATACCAGGGGTCAGCAACCTGTGTCTCTGGAGCCGCATGTGGCTCTTTCACCCCTCTGCTGCGGCTCCCTGTCACTCAAAATATGCGTCACAACCGCTAATGTGTGACACACGCCGGCACGCGATTTACTGAGCTTTTCAACCCCCGGTAGGCCAACCATGGATAAATCCAAAAAAAGAAAAGTAGAAGTAAAACTGAATTTGAACATTTAGTATTCCAAATTATGAAAGATGAAATTGGGCTAAAGGGACTCGTTAGTAAGATATATAAGATTATAAATTTTGATGGAAAACCACAAAGGGTGATGAAGATGAATTGGGAAAAAGAACTTAATATTAAAATATCAGATTTAGATTGGAATGTGAATTGGAAGAGTAGAATTATGAAGACTTTATCTGTAAGGATTAAAGAGCATAATTATAAGGTTGTTTGGAAATAGTATTTGACTCCATTAAGATTGTCATTGATGGATAACAAAATTAGTAAACAATGTTGGAGATGTGATATGGAATTAGGGACTTATGAACATATGTGGTACAAATGTGATAAAGTTAAAAAGTTTTGGCAACAATTGGAGAAAATGATATTTGAAATGATGGGGAAAGCAATAATATTGAGACCAGAAACTATATTACTGTTGATAATTAAGGAAATAGAACCAACAAAATATGAGAAAGAATTGATTAGAATTATGATTATAATGGGTAGAATTATAATAGCCAGATATTGGAAATTAGATGTGAATTTTAGAATAGAAGAATGGTATTGTGAAATGTGGAAATTAGCTTTAAACGATAAAATGACATGCGATATTAAAATTAGAAATGGTGATTATAAAGAAGATATTTTCTGGAAAATTTGGAAACCATTCGTGGACTATGCGCTGGGAAAATTGGATGCTTCGGTACCTGTACCCCGAGAACGTGGATTTTGGCGATCATGAGGATATATCCAAAGAACCAAATCTTCCTTTCTTATGTATAGCACAGGGTGAAGTATTGTATATGTTGGTTGTAATGTTATTTTAATAATAAAATATATTTTAAAAAAAATCAACTACATATGCTAGTTTTGTGGCTGCTCAAGAAATAGGCACGGGAAGAGTTTTGTGGCTCCCGGTGTTTTCTTTTCTGTGGGAAATGAGTCCAACTGGCTCTTTGAGTGATTAAGGTTGCAGACCCCTGCCTTATACCATCCTGGACAAATGGTTGTCCAATCTTTTCTTGAAGACTTCCAGAGACGGAGCAGCCATACAACTCTGGGAGGCAACTTCATTCCATTGATTAATTGTTCTTGCTGTCAGGAAATTTTCCTTACCTCTTGGTTGGATTTCTTTAATGAGCTTCCTTCTAGTCTTAGAATCCTCCTCACTTTGTTGAAGGATTTCCACAATTCCCAGCCCCACAGCTGGTTGGTTGGAAGGAAGCAGAACTGTGGCTCAAACGTTTGGGAAGAAGCATACAGGTAAAGTCCTCAATTTACAACGCTTTGTTTAGCGACAGTTCAAAGTTAGAATCACACTGAGAAAAGGGACAAGTCTTCGTACTTATGACTGTTGGAGTGTCCCTACGGTCCATGTGATCAAAAATACAATAATACAATAAAAGCAGACAATGAGTCCCAAAAACCCTCTTTTTATTTCCATGGCTGTGAATTCTGCTCATTCAGAGCCTGTTCATTCCCAGTCTGTTCATTCACAGAGGAGTCCCAAATAATTGTAAAGAGTCCGACAGAAATCTGCCACAGTTCTTCAGGATAATGGTGATAAAAACCCACCTTTATCTCCCTTGGCACGCTGCCAAGACCTAATTGGCAATTAACTTTGCAAAGCCACACGGAACACAGAGTCAACACGGAGCTGCAGTCTCGAAACCGGCCAGCATGAACAACAGTTGCTTCCTGCAAAGGGCTCACCTGCCTTTGCTTCTCCTTTATGTCATATGGAAGGGGTCAATCATCTCCAAGCGCTACTCCTGAGTTGTCCCTTTTGTTTTAACTGTTCTTGCCTTCTGGCAGCTCTGCGGATGCGCGCATTGGGAACAGGCTCCCTCTGTTCCTCTGCCTCGCTGATGTCCGACTCTGGAGGCTCCAGAGTCCGCACATAACTCCCAGATGGCCCTGGCCCCATCTCTGCCTCCGATGCTGAGCCATTGTCCGAGCCTTCCTCAGACTCCAGGATTGGCCCATGGTCCTCCCCAGCCTCCTCACTGTCCGACTCTGCTGCCAGCTCTGCAGGCTGCCGGCGGACCACAACAGGTGCTTGGGAATGGTTGCACCATCCTGGGGTCACGTGATCGCCATCTGCAACCTTCCCAAACGAGCAAAGACAATGTGGGAAACCAGATCTGCTTCACAGTCACGTGATTCACTGAACAACTGCAGTGGTTCGCTTAACAACTGTGGCAAAAGAAGGTTGTAAAAATGAGGTGCGGCTGACTTGACAATCACCTTGCTTAACAATGAAAACCCTGATGCCATAAATCAAAGGACTACTTCTATTTTCCCATGCTACTTATCTGAAAGTATTTCTCAACCTTGGCAACTTAATGTGTGGACTCCAACTTCCAGCATTCCTTATAAAATGCCAACCGGCACCAGAAATGTTGGACAATAGAGCCATAAATTTACCTGCTTTGTTGCAAGACGGAAAGTGACTCACAATTCTGAAATAGTAAGTGTAACCATCCTCAATCTGTTGGGCTAGGCATCTGCAACCTTAAACACTCAAGGAGCCATTTTGACCCGTTTCCCACAGAAAAGAAAACACTGGGAGCCACAAAACCTGGGTGGGCGTGGCCAACTCAACGTCACTCACTTCCACCAATCACATGACTCCCCCAGCCACGCCTACCCAGCCAGTCATTAGGGCAGAGAACCGTTTGTTAAAAAGCACTGGGAACCACAAAACCCTTTCGACATCTTTCTCTCCCTCCCTCCCTCCCCCCCTCTCTCTGTATCTGTATCTCTCCCTCTCTCCCCGTCTCTCTTTATTTGCCCCGGCCGCTTCTCCATCCCCCGCCGTCGCCCTTATCTTCTCAGGCCAGGCGAGGAGTGACTGGGATGGGAGGGTGAGGAGGAGGGGGAAGCCAGTGGTGGGATCACCTGACAGGGAGCCACAGCAGAGGGCCCAAAGAGCCGCATACGGCTCTGGAGCCGCAGGTTGCTGACCCCCGTCTTAGGCCAATGTTTCTCAACCTCAGCATTTTAAGCCATGTGGACTTCAATTCCCAGAATGCCCCAGCCAGCAAGGCGTTGAAGTCCACGCGTCTTAGTTGAGGCTGAGAAACACTGTGTTAGGATATCAGTGTTAGGAAATGCAGCTCTCCATTAAGTTGCAGAATTAAAAGAGACCAAAGTTGAACGGGTGTATCGTGACTTAATACAGCTTGCAGATCTCAGCTTGCCTCATTGATTATTGTGATCTGAACTTAGTGTTCTTGACGCATGAATGACGTCCAGCTTTCTTCATTACCTCAATATCTCTGAACCTCAACAACTTAGAACAACAGAGTTGGAAGGGACCTTGGAGATCTTCTAGTCCATCCCGTTAGAGCAGGACACTCTATACCAGGGGTCTCCAACCTTGGCAACTGGGTGGGGAATTCTGGGAGTTGAAGTCTGCCAAGCTTAAAGTTGCCAAGGTTGGAGACCCCTGCCCTATACCAGAGGTCTGCAACCTTAAACATTCAAAGAGCCATTTGGACCCGTTTCCCACAGAAAAGAAAACACCGGGAGTCACAAAACCCTTCCTGTGCCTGACTATTTCTTGAGCGGCCACAAAACTAGCATATGTAGTTGAATTAAATGTTCTGTTTTCTTCTGAAACTTTTCTTTTCTTGGATGTATCCATGATTGGCCTATCAGGGGTTGAAAAGCTCAATAAATTGTGTGCTAGTGGGTGTCGCACATTGGCGGTTGTGACGCATATTTTGAGTGACAGGGAGCCGCAGCAGAGGGGTGAAAGAGCCACATGCAGCTCCAGAGCCGCAGGTTGCTGACCCCTGCCCTATACCATTCTGGATGTACTTGAAAGATATGTGGACTTCAACTCCCAGCTGATTGGGGAATTCTGGGAGTTGAATTCCACACATTTTCGCTGTTGGCGACTTTAAGAAACTTTGCTATCCTTGGGCCAAAGGTGTTTTTTCAAAGGCAACCAGATTTTCTTGTTGCCCCCCCCCTTGAAAATGTTTTACTTCTCATCTAATGGGATGCAGAAGCAAAACATTTTCAAGACAAAAAAAAAAAAAGTCCAAAGAAGTCAAGTTGGCTTTTGAACAGCACCTTTGGCACCAACATGACCTGGATAATTGAGACTCTGTAGAGATATTCACTACCCTTTTGTGACTACAATATTGTTTGGCTGGCATCATGAGTGATCCATTTCTCCGAGATATACTGTAATTTGTAAAGAGCACACATAAACCACACACAAAACAAGGAACGCATTATGCAAGGGAAAAAGCTGATGTCACCTTGATGATTAATCTCAAAATGTTTTTCAAGTGTATGATTTACAATAAGTGAAGTTAAAGTTGAAAAGTTATCCAGGGATATTAACATTACAATAGTACCTTTTAGTATGTTTTTTTTTTACAGCTTGGAAGGTACCAGGTGCGTTGTTTTGAATTTCTCGTGGAAGTTGTACATTTGTCTTGCCCTTTGTGTTATACCTTTCCTTTCTCCCATTTTGCTTTCCACAGCAAACCAGTGGAACATTTCAATTTGAATTTTCACATGCGTCCAAGGAATGAACAAAAGGCCACAAAGGGCTATGGATAGGTAAGCCATGTTTTATTTAACCATGGTTAATACAATTCTTTATTGCCCAAGTGTGATTGGACTCACAAGAAATTTGTCTTTTTGTAGTTATTGTAGTTATATGCTATATAATATTGTACTTATAATAGCATATATAATATGAACGTATACCGGCACAGGAGTGTTGTAAAGATGGGAATTGTGATATAAAGTGAAGAAAATGATTAAATAATAATATATTATATATAAAAAAAGAAATTTGTCTTTGGTGCATATGCTCTCAGTGAACATAAAAAAAAAAGATACATTTGTTAAGAATCATAAGGTACAACACTTAATGATAGTCATAGGGTACAAATAAGCTAAATAAATAGGTTAACTGAATAAGCCACACTCAGGTGGATTTCACGCCAATCAAAAGCCAAACACACCTCTCTAGAATGTTGTATATCCCAGGCCTATTCTATGCTTTATTCCCCATTTGTCTTTCAATCCAATTAGCAACTGATTTTAATTGATGTGTGCATTTCAAGGCTGCACAGAAGAAACTTACAACCAGAAACTGGTGGGGTTTTTTTTTTTTGGATTGCATTAGTCTGCTCGATTTCCTTTAATATGCAGATGTTACTGATTCCTCCAGCTGCACATCTTTGTAAGAAATCAGTTGAATAATCGTATTAGGCAAAATTGATTAAAGCTTATTTGTTCTGCATTAATTCTACATAGGCATTTAAAAGAATAACATTTGTTTCGTGTCAGCCATTACATCAAGAAAAGCATTCCTCGTTTCTGAGATGTAGTCTTTTTTGAATGCAAAATTCTAACAAAATTATTTTGTTAGAATTTTATAAGAATTTTTTTTGGTAAGAATTTAGTTTTCTGGTCAATTCATAGGTCACTTCACAGGTTAATTTTTTAATATAGCAGCCAATTTATATGACTTGTTTCAAGGGCTAATAAAGGATTGTGCTGTTCAGCTACAATAATCCTACTCTCAAGTTATGTTGTAGCTGTTATGTCAGGTTGGGAAAATCTTATGTTTATCAAGACTCTGAATATTGCTGATAACTAGGAACTTGTTAGACTTTCACCCATTCCTGTTTTCTTCCCCCAAAGCTCCAAGCAAGATTTACTGGCCTCTGGATTTAAATCTCTCGGTTTTAGATGGGATGGGGGCAGTGAGGGAATAAAAGGGTAACTTAACACCTGAAAACAAAACATAACTTGTGGCTTGAGATTTGAATAAAGCAGGAGTCGCTGGCATGCAATTTATTGAGCTTTTCAACTCCCAGTAGGCCAACTATGGATAGATCATCCTAATAAAGGTAGCCCTGTTGACATATAAAAAGACTGTATATATGTATATATTGGTTTATGCCAGGGGTGTCAAACTCGATTTCATTGAGGGCCGCATCAGGGTTGTGTTTGACCTCGGGGGGTTGGGGTGGACATGGCCAGGGTGGGTGTGGCCAGCTCAACGCTCGTGTCGGGGGGCCCTGTGGTGGCCTGAGCGCTCTGCCAGAGAAAAGGGCTTCCAAGCTCTTCTTTTCAACTGCAACGGCCTCCTGCAATCCTCTGCCAGCAAAAAGGGACCTCCGGAGGGCTCCTATTAAAAACATATAAAGAACAGTTGCAGGAATTGGGTATGTCAAGTTCAGGAGTCAGCAACCTGCAGCTCTGGAGCCCCATGTGGCTCTTTGATCCCTCTGCTGTGGCTCCCTATTACTCAAAATATGCGTCACCACCGCCAATGTGCAACACCCGCTGGCATGTGATTTATTGCGTTTTTCAACCCCCAGTAGGCCAACCATGGATACATCCAAGAAAAGAAAAGTTTCAGAAGAAAACAGAACATTTAATTCAACTACATAGGCTAGTTTTGTGGCCGCTCAATAGTCAGGCATGGGAAGGGTTTTGTGGCTCCCGGAAATGGCTCTTTGAGTGTTTTAGGGTTGCAGACCCCTGAGATAAAGTATGAATAGCACCACATGCAAACCGGGTCAATGTATTGCTATGGACAAATTCAGCAGGTTGCATTCACACCTGTCAACGGGGTGGAGTTTTATTTTACCTTGGTTCCCACCTTTCAGGGAACCCCAGGAATAGATTCAGGGTTCAACCACATCAGGCCAGGTAGGAAAGTAGCAGTTACCGGCCTGGAACCCCCCTCCCCCGCCCCCCCCCACCCCCAAACCAAGGTGGCACTGAGTTCACACGACCCGTGAAGCCTGGCTGGCTGCAAGGCGTCGGTCGGGCTGGCTCTCCCGTCCGTCCCTCTACCCGCCACCCCCACCCAACGGGCCAAACCGGTCTCGGAGCCTCCGCATTCCGGCCGAGCGGGTTGCGCGGCTCCGGCTTTGCCCAGCCGGCGTGCCCGGACTCGCGCCGTTTGCCCAAAAGGAGCCGCCGGGAAGGCGCGCTGGGCTCCCGCGCCCCGGAGGCTCCGTTCCCAAAGCGCCCGCCCGCCCGACCTTCCCCGGCTGCTGCTCTTTGGACGGGCTCGGGGGGGGGGGGAGGAAAGGGAGGGGAAGCCCGCAAGACCCGATGGGGGGGGGGGGCGTCTCTCCTCTCCCCTCCCCCCTCTCGATTTTGCTGTCGCTATTTTGTGCTGCTGCAACGAGCCGCCTCCGCCCTGCGCCGCCTTCCCCGCCTGCCTAGCGAGCGTCCCCCCCCATTGACAGCTCCGACAGCCCCCGCTCCAGCAGAAGCCGGGACCCCCCCAGCCCCAGCCCAGGCGAGCCCGGGGCAGCTGCAGCCCCCCCCACCCCCGGGCTCCTTTGGCCAAGGACGCGGGAGAAAGGAAGGGGCGGCCAGGCACCGGCCAAGCAGCAGCAGGAGGCGGCGGCGGCGGCGAGCTCTGCGCCCAGGCCAGCCTGCAAGCCGGGGGAAGAGGAGGAGGAGGAGGCGCCGAGGAAGCCGCCGCCACCGCTGCTTCTGCCGCCCTCCCTCCCTTCCTCTCCTGCCCAGCCCAGCCTCGCCGAGCGCGGGGAAGCCGCCGAGCGGTGCAGGGAGGGTCGCGCGGCGCTTTGTTCCCGCTGCAGCCGCCACGCGGGGATCTTCTGCAGCCGCAGTAGGAGCAGCGGGAGCCAGAACCGGGCCGCGCTCCTCCCCTGGGGCTGAGCGCTAAGCGGCAATCCTCCGCCGCCTCTGGGAAGGAAGGAAGGAAGGAAGGAGGAAAGGAAGGGAGGAAGGAGGAAAAGAGGGAAGGAAGGAGGAAAGGGAGGAAAGAAGGAGGGAAAGGAAGGAGGAAAAGAAGGAAGGAGGAAAGGAAGGAGAAAAGGAAGGAAGGAGGAAAGGAAGGAGGAAAAGGAAGGAAGGAGAAAAGGAAGGAAGGAAGGAGGAAAAGGGAAGGAAAGAAGGAAGGAGGGAAGGAAGGAAGGAGAGAAGGAAGGAGGAAAAGGGAAGGAAAGAAGGAAGGAGGAAAAGGGAAGGAAAGAAGGAAGGAGGGAAGGAAGGAAGGAGAGAAGGAAGGAGGAAAAGGGAAGGAAAGAAGGAAGGAGGAAAAGGGAAGGAAAGAAGGAAGGAGGAAAGGAAGAGGGAAGGAAGGAGAGAAGGAAGGAGGAAAGGAAGGAGGAAAAGGGAAAGAAAGAAGGAAAGAGGAAAGGGAGGAAGGAAGGAGGAAAGGGAAGGAAAGAAGGAAGGAGGAAAAGGGAAGGAAAGAAGGAAGGAGGGAAGGAAGGAAGGAGAGAAGGAAGGAGGAAAAGGGAAGGAAAGAAGGAAGGAGGAAAAGGGAAGGAAAGAAGGAAGGAGGAAAAGGGAAGGAAAGAAGGAAGGAGGAAAAGGGAAGGAAAGAAGGAAGGAGGGAAGGAAGGAAGGAGAGAAGGAAGGAGGAAAAGGGAAGGAAAGAAGGAAGGAGGAAAAGGGAAGGAAAGAAGGAAGGAGGAAAAGGGAAGGAAAGAAGGAAGGAGGGAAGGAAGGAAGGAGAGAAGGAAGGAGGAAAAGGGAAGGAAAGAAGGAAGGAGGAAAAGGGAAGGAAAGAAGGAAGGAGGAAAGGAAGAGGGAAGGAAGGAGAGAAGGAAGGAGGAAAGGAAGGAGGAAAAGGGAAAGAAAGAAGGAAAGAGGAAAGGGAGGAAGGAAGGAGGAAAGGGAAGGAAAGAAGGAAGGAGGAAAGGAAGAGGGAAGGAAGGAGAGAAGGAAGGAGGAAAGGAAGGAGGAAAAGGGAAAGAAAGAAGGAAAGAGGAAAGGGAGGAAGGAAGGAGGAAAGGGAAGGAAAGAAGGAAGGAGGAAAAGAAGGAAGAAGGAAAAGAAGGAAGGCGGAGAGAGAGCAGCCGCCGCCGAGCCCTGCCCTGCCCTGCCCTGCCCTGCGCGGCTCCCCCCGGTGTCGTTTCCGCCCCGCGGATGGCAGCAGCGCGGCGCCCGCCGAGTGGCAGCCGGGGCCGCGGCGGCCGGTGAGGCTCCCTCGGGGGCGGCCTTCGCAGCCGAGCCTGGGAAAAGGGGCGGAGGAGGAGGAGGAGACGGGGCGGCGCGGGGGAAGCCTTGCCCGCCCGCCTCCCTCCGTCCCTCCATTCATCGCGGCTCCGGATTTTGCCTCTCGCCCGCCGAAGAAAGCGCCAAGGAGGGCAGGAGCAGCAGCAGCCGCGGCGGCGCAATTGCGCGATCGCCCTTCGCAGGCAGGCAGGCAGGCAGGCAGCCTTGCTCCGCTCCGCGCTCCTCCCGGCCCGAAGGAGAGCCCGGCGGCTCTGATCAATTCTGCTTCTCTTTATTCCGCTGCTTCTTCTGTTTTGGGGAGGGGGAAGCGCCGTTGCCGCCCTCGGAAAGCCCGGGCTCCAGCAAAGGCGGCGGCGGCGGTGGAAGAGGCGGATTGCGTGGCTGCTTCTCCTCCTCCTCCTCCTCCGGGCCAGGCGGGAGCCGAGTCCGCTGCGGGGGTTTCTCGGCCGGCCGAGCGGGAAGGAAGGCAAGCAAGCAGGCGCCCCTTCCCTTCCTGCCCCTCCCCGGCCGGCCTTCCTGGGGGCCCCCTGCCCTTTTTAACCCGCGCGGGGCCGGGAAGCCAAGCCAACATGGAGGTCGAAGATGCGGATTGCTCGCCGCGGCGCCTTCCGTGCGCGCTCCTCTTGGATGAGAGCAGGCGAGGCTGAGCTGCTTTCCCCGGCCTCCCGTCGTAGCTGGAGGAGGAAGAGGAGGCGGCGGCGGCGGCTCCGGAGCCTCCTCGGCCAGAGCCCCAAACCAGGCCCGGACCTTCCCCCCACCCCCTCTCCCCCAAAGGTGGGCCCAGCATTTCTGCCCCTCTCCAAACGCAGCCGCCTCTCCGGACGCTCCCCTCCCTCCCTCCTCCCTCCCTCCCTCGGCGGGTGGGCTTGTTTTTTTCTGGGTTTTTTTTTTTTTTGGCAGGGGGAGGGGTTTTAAAGCCTCCCCCCCTCCCCTCCCCTCCCTTCCAGGATTTGGATTTGCCTTGTCCCGGGAAAGGGGCGAAGAAGAGCGAAGAGGAGGACTCCGGATTGCGGGGGATTGTTTTGGGGGAGGGGGGGGCGGGTGAGTTGTATTATTATTATTATTATTTTTTTTTTTAAAAAAAAATTGGTTTTGCCGAGGCCCGTTTTTGATCCCGATTTACGGACCCACCAAACAGAGGAATGAAGTCTGGCGTCGGACGGGGGTCCCTGGCCTTGGTGAGGGGGCTCCTGCCGCTGCTGCTGCTCTGCATCGCGCTTTGCCTGCGGCCAACAAATGGAAAAAGTGAGTCTTGGCCACGGGGGGGGGGCTTGGTTGAGTGGGGTGGGGGGGGAAGAAGAGATGGGCCGTCCGGACTTTTGAGTTAAATGGGGTGGGGGGGGAGGCAATGCAAAGGGGGCGCCTTCCAGCCGAGGCCGCGGAGATGGGCACCAAGGCGGGGTCTCCCTCGTTGGAAACGGGTTCCCCAAACGCGCCTTGGACCCCTGGCCCCTTTGCCCCCCCCTCAGCCGGGAAGAGCGGCCTTGGCTGCCCCCCCGTTTTAGGCTTTGCATTCCAAGCTTTTTTTGGGGGGGGCTTTCCTTTCCCACGACCCCCCCCCCCGGGAAAGCTTTCCTTCCCAGCCTGGCTTGGAGAGGAGCGGGGAGGGTGTGTGTGTGTGTGGGGTGGGGTGGGGGGATTTGTCTGGCCCCCGCCGCCCCTTCCAGCAGCCCCGCGGGGGCCTCCGCTTTTGACCCAGCCGGCCTCCCGCGCGAGCAAAGCAACCGGCTCGGCTTTCCCCGCTTTCCCGGGGGCGGCTTGGAGACGCCCGGCGAGCCCGGCCGTTGCGTAAACAAGCCGAGCGCGCCGGCACCTGGAGCGCTGCACCCAGCGGCGGTGGGGCGGGCGACCCTTGGAGACCCGGAGCAGCCAAGCCGGGCTGGGCTTTCTCAAACAAACACCCCCCCCCAAAATCTCCCCCGATAGCCTTGCGTTATATTTTTTTTTAGAGTGGGGGTCTCTTTTGTGTCGAAAAGGGCGCAAATGCCCGGCAAGCGTTTGGGTGGCGGGGGGCGCGCTTCCAACCAGCCCAGGCGGGAAAGCCTCTTTTGCGGACAAAGATTCTTATTTTTTTGGGGGGCGGGGAGAGAAAGACGACTGTTGAACCTCAAGGGGCCCTGGATGCTTTTTGGGGTGGGGGGGAGAGGAATTGTATCCCCCCCACTCCACCCCCCACTTTGCTTCCCTCGGTGCAACCAATCCAAGGCGGGAGCAAGGAAGTCTGTTTTGATAGAACTGGTTTGTTTATACGCAGAGGTAGAAGTTGCAATTAAAATGTTACTCAGTGAATACTCATCGTCCAAGCTCCGGGGCTGGTGAGAGTAGGAAAGGCGGTGGATGCCTCTTTGTCCTCCTCTCCTCCACCCCCCCTAAAATGTTTTGATTTTTTGGGGGGGGGGGTGTAGAAAGACAAAAGAGAGGGCTGTGGAGGGGGAAGAGAGAGAGAGAGACTTGGGCAGGGCCCGGTTTGGTGCAATTCCTGAAGCTCTACCCTTAGACAGCTGGTGGCTTCATGGTTGAGCAGAAGGTGTGGGAGAGAGAGAAAGAGAGAGAGAAAAAAATCCTGCATGACCTCCGTGTAAAAGGAGGTGGGGGGGGGTTGAGAGAGAAGACAACTTTCTTTGGTGGTTTGTGAATCAGTCAAATGGGTGGAGAAAGTGACACCCTCCAGATAGTTGCTAGCGGTGGGGTTGGGATGCCCTTCCCCTTGGCCCTGTTAGGAAGGAAGACAATCTACCTCTTAGGTTCAATAACATCAGTGTGTAAGTGTAGCTCCTTGGGTTTTTGTGTGGGCAAAGGGTCTTGGGCGCCTTATTTATTTATTTATTTATTTATTTATTTATTTAATTGGTTCGATTTATATGCCACCCTTCTCCGGAGACTCAGGGCGGCTTACAATGCGTTAAGCAATAGCCTTCATACTTTTTGTATATACCTGCTTAGTAGGACTTTTTTTGCCCCCCCCAAGCGGTGTTCTATTTTATACAAAGTCAGCTTATTGCCCCCACAAGCCGGGTCCTCATCAAAAGGTCCTTAGGACTTTTGGGGAGGTCTAAGCCCAGTTGGGGTAAGTGTTTGACCTTAGGGACTAGAGCCTCGGTGGCTGTTTTGGGATGACAAGGTCAAAATGTGAGTCATAGATCACATTTCTAAAATAGAGTTGTTCCACCTCTTCTTCCCAACGGCTCCCCCCGCCCCCCCTTCTTTCTCCCCGTGTTTTTCTCTACAAGTTTAATCTTTGACTGCACGTAAGGATTTAGGCCAGGCCCCAAAAAGAAAAAAAAAAACCCTGCAAAACTTTAATCCGTTTAGCGTTGGAGTAAAATGAGAAGTAGGCAAGTAAACAAACATGAGTGCAGAAAAATCGTGACTGCCTCTGCGTAGAAGCCTCATTGATTTCGGCGTCTCAATGGCATGTTCAAGCTTTTGATGATTAAAAAAAGATTATCCTGTTTAGGTGCAGTTCTTTTAAAGTACAGTACGAGCATAAAAATGGCATTTTATTCGCTGTTGTTATTGATCTCATTATCCACTGTTTTCTTAAACAATGGCATTGCCAGCGAGGAAAAAAAAACCAAACCCCAGGATTTAGACGGCTGTATTAAAATATTCATTAATCTGTAAAAAAAAAATCCTAATAAGCAGAGTGAATTGTTGGGGAATGAATATGTGCTTACAATGGATGAAAAAAAAAACAAAACACATTGGTTGGTGGCTTTAAGAAAAAACACACACAATCTCTTGAAAAGAGAACACCCCCTCTCCTGACTCCCACCCCAATGCACTGCTCTCCTCATTGTAATACAAGGAACATCCAGTCTTAGTTTTATGCGTGTGTAGTTTTTTTTTTTTAAATACATAGAATGTGTCATAGCTAAACTCGCTCTTCCATTTTCGGTCATAAGAAGTCATGCATTCCTAAATAGGAATATACAAGAGTTGGAACCAAAATAATATGGAAAGGCTGTCTCTGTGATCTTCGGTTAATATAGTTTTGAAATCTAAGGTATGATAGGTAGATAAAACAGTAATTAAGATGTCAGTGAGAGAGGAGGGGGATCCTGGCTCGGCCCCTTACAAGAGAGGCATCACCGATAGGGAATGAATTTCCATCGTAGGTTTGACCTGGTTTACTTTTATAGGCCTTCAAGAAAATTCTTCAAATTTGCTGAATCGGTTTTGACCCTCCCTTATAATTTGGGGCTGTGGATTGTACATGCTGTTGTCAGATATCGTTGTTGTTGAATTGTTTCCTTCCTTCGCCTAAGCAGGCAGCAGTGTTTACTGCTCAAAATGATTTTCAATAAAATATTAAAAGCTTATTCTGCTGGGGTATTTGAGGGGCAGCATCAGTTTGTGCAATCCAACCAAAAACACGATATTTTGCACGAGGTGGTTTCCTTTGCACTCTAGGGCAGTGAGTGCCCCCCCCAACCTTTGGGGCACCAGGGGCCGGGTTTCGTGGAGAGAGGTTTTTCCTTGGGCCAGAGGGGTGTGTGGTTTTGTGTGGTGCCTGCATCCCAAGGATGGGGCATGTCTTGTATGTGTGGCCCGGTTTCTGGCATGCCGTGGACCACTGCCGGTCCACCGGGGGTTGGGGACCCCTACTCTAGAGAACGGTTTTTATATGTACTCTTTGCTGTAGAAATTCTCCCTCTTGCCCTGATGAATTTACCAGTAGAGTTGGGTTGGCATTTTAAGCCAATCTTCTCCCTTGTTTTATTGAGTGGGGTGACTTGTAAGTAGGGAAGCTAATTCTGTTGTGGTTTGGTGACCTAAAATTGTGTTATTTTAATAGAGCGTGTTTCAGCTCTTCCCTGTTAGATCTCTATAGCGCTGGACGCTTAGCAAAAACCCTTAAAGCTGTAATTGTGTGTGCATGTGTGCACTATCAACATCAATATCTCTTAATGCGCTCGTTGATAAGGCAAATATGGTTAGTCTGAGTGAGTGAGTTGAGCCAATCGGGTAAATTCCCTGCGTAATTTAGATTACGGGGAATATAAAATGGGTTTGACACTAAAGGAATTGTTTTGCCTTTCCGGAATCTAATTGATAGAGGGAGGGGAGATTTATTTGGAAAACTGCTGAAGACACTTTGCCAAGAGTTATAAGGAGCAATAAACACACTATCCAAGGAAATCGGGGCCCTGTGGTCTTTTGTTTGCAAACGAATGATATTTGGGCTTAACCTTGGAGACTGCCAAGTGTCTGGTTACCTTAGGACAGCTGTTTGTCTTGTTGTTTTGAAGAAAGAAGCCTCGAGGATAGTTGCGCTAAAATTTTAAGAGCAAATATTATTAGCAGGGAATTATAATGGCTGCCTTGATCCCAGCCTACAGTGCAAAAACACCATTAAGAATTCTGCTCCAGATATTATGGTGCAAAAAAGGAGAGAAGCAACTGAACGCATGAGAAGATGTAGTAAACTATCTCGTATTAGATGCAGCAGCTGGTAAGGCATGGAGGGATTGGCATGTCTTAAGAATTTGAGAATTTTCTGCGTGTTCATATTCCATTAATAGGATTCCTCCTTAAGCCACATCTATATCTTTCTAAAACAACTATCTGTAACTTTTAACTGGCTGAAATGGGGCAACGTTTTTTCAACCACAGTACCTCAAACGGACCCATTTAGAATGCATCTAAAATCCAGGATTCCCCTAGAATGAAAATTCGGCAAATTTTATAAAATATGACAACCAAATTATCAAGTATTATGACATTACTAGCTATAAAACATTTTCTGTAAAACAAGCCCTCGTATCTGACCAAGCTCTACAGCCCAACATGGCCTGCTTTTAAGGCAGATGCATCTCTGAATATCTCTTTGAATTTTTAAGAACTTTTCCAGTAAGCTCTGCCATTGTTGGAGGCTTTGAGGAATCTGGTAAGGAAATATCTCTGAAGTCATAATCTAATGGGTCAGAATAACAGAATTTAAAAATATTCTCCCAGTTTTCCCACTTTCCCAGCTTTAAGTAGATTGGTGATCTATTCTTAAACGACTAATTGTTGACCTAATCCATAATTAACATGATCATGGTTTATGAAATCGATCCAGGAAGTTTCATAATTATTAGGTAAGCTATTGGGATAATACAGGTAGTCCTTGAGTTACAACCATTCATTTAGTGGCTGGAGATACAGCAGCACTGAGAAAAGTACTTATGAATGTGTTTTTCACACTTATGACCTTTGCCACATCCCCAGGGTCATGTGATCATAACCACTCGCTTGGCGAGTGGTTCTTATTTATGACGGTCGTAGTGTCCCAGGGTCATGTGATCCCCTTTTGCGACCTGACAAGCAAAGTCAATGGGGGGGGGGCGGGCGGGGAGCCAGATTCACTGCTTAGCCATGTTACTAACTTAACAACTGCAGTGATCACTTAACAAAAATGGCAAGGAAGGTCATTAAATATGGGGCAAAACTCACTTAACAAATGTCTCACTTAGCAACAAACATTTTGGGCTCAATTGAAGTTTCAAGATAAGGACAACCTGTACTTTCACTCTTAATGAACATTGGAGCATCCTAAAATGCTTAGCCAGGTTATAATAAAATCCACATATGTGCAAAACCAGCGACATGGACTCTGGTTACTATACAGAGCATGAAAATACTTGTTTCATCATCAAGTTTATAAATACTCCACTATTTCATCATACAGAGACACTTCCTTAAGAGAACAGTAGCACTGAAAACACTTCAAAACATTTTTGCAGTTATACCTTTTTCGAGGTAATATTTCTTAGGTGTTGCTTTCTAAAATAATTGCTGTAGATGTTATAAGGAGCCTGAAACGGAATTCATCTGTTTAAATTGTTTTGGATATAGCTAAAGGCAATATACTTTGTTTACAGAATTTACAGAGACTGCATTTGCTGGCGTGAATGATGTAGACCAGGGGGAATCTAATCTTGGCAACTTTAAGGCCTGTAGACTTCAACTTCCAGAATTCCCCAGCCAGGCCTGTGGACTTCTGGGAGTTGAAGTCCACAGGCCCTTAAAGTTGCCAAAGTTGGATGTAGACTAAATATGCTATGGAAGTATGGTAGTTACGCAATTCCTACTTTATAGTAAGTTACATTAAACGAAGAGTTAGCGCGGTGGCTCAGTGGTTAAGATGGAAAGCCTAGGTTTGAGACCCAAGCGCCATATGACGGCATGAGCTCCCGTACTCCCCCCAGGCTACTACCAGCCTAGCTGTTTGAAAGCATGCAAATGCAAGTAGATAAATAATTACCACTTCATTGGGAAGATAACAATGCTCCGTGACATCATGCTGGCCACAGGACTGTGGAAATTTCTTTGGACACACTGGCTCAGTGACCTTGAAATGAAGATGAGCACCAGGCCAGAGTTGACGATGATCAGCGGAGTAAAATCTGCAGCCTTTTACCTTTTTTTTTTTACAATAGGTAAAGATAGGAGAGACAGACAGACAGACAGACAGACATAGATGATAGATCGATAAATAGATGATAGAGATGTAGGTAGGCAGATAGATAGATAGATAGATAGATAGATAGATAGATAGATAGATAGGATTATTACCACTTCACTTTGTTGTTTGTTTGTATACTGAGAGCTTATGCACAAATTCCTTGTGTGTCCAGTCACACTTGGCCAATGCAGAATTCTATTCTAAAAAAATAAATAGGTAAAAAAATTAATATAGTTTTGATATAGCTGGTTTGGTGGACATGCAAAGCTAACATGGCAAATCATATATGACTCTTGTATGAGTATGAAATATTCGATATTGAATATTCAAATACGATATGAAATATTTTAAATCAAATTTAGTATGTTAGGGTAGCATAAGGGAATTTCTGCTGGCTTATTATTTGAAAATTCCACAAATCCTTACAAATATTTGTAGCTGGTGAGGGGTTGGAAGTCCTTGAACAGTTAAGAGGAGACCAAACTATTCCTTTAGGCAGTGCATTTGTTGCACCACTGCAGGTGTAGTCCTTGACTTAGAACCATTTATTTAGTGGCCATTCGGGCCACTAAATGGGGTAATAATGGGGGAAAGCAAGACCCACTTAACGACCGCATGATTGTTTTAACTGCAGTAATCTGTTTACCAGTCATGGCAAAAAAAAAAAAAAGCTTGGTAAAATGGGGCGTGACTCATTTCACAATTGCCTTGTTTAGCAACAGAAATTCTGATTCCAGTTGTGGTCATAAGTCAAGGACTCCCATGTATTTGGTGTCCACCCACGTCCAGTGAAAGGAAGCCTCTTTGGAACACGGGTCTGAAACTGGGGTGATCAGTTTCCCTGAAAAAAAAAAATCCCACCCGTGTTTGTTGAAGTTTTATTTCCAGCTACGTATCTTCGGGGATGAAATTGTCTTTTTTTTCCTTCTGCTTAAGGAACTGACTGACCCTGGGCAGATAAAAATCACATCTCTTTCCTTTTGATTTGCTTCCATCCCCTTTTCCTGTTTTGGAAGGACTTTCACGGACTTCGCTTGTACACGAGGCCAACAAATAGCCTTTTTTTTTTTTTTTTTTTTACTATTGGAAAAAAAAAAGAAGTTATGGGGAGAATGTTATCATGTGGAGCCCTGTGATTGATGCGCTCGCATGATAGTTGTGTTTACTTGGAAGTGTGAACTGAGAATGCAGTCGCAAGGGCCAAGACTTTCTCGAGCCGCCTCTGTGTTTGGAAGCTCAAGGAGAGGAGGGGGACGGCTTTTCTGGGAGGGGAGGTCCAGGGGAGCCCAGAGCTGGCCGAAGACGATGCTGTGGTTGTGGTGTTTGTGCGAGAGGCCAAGCAACCTGCTGCTTGATGCACTCGGCTGCGCCACATCTGCAAACACAGCGCTGACCTTCTGACTTCTTCCTATCTTCACTATTTGAACAGTCTTGGCTATTAAAACAAAATGCAAAGCAGCGACACTCTTGTTTTCTAAGCTTCCTAGATTTCAAACAAGGCCGAGGATGTAGCAATCACAGTTGTGGTAGCCTTAGCAATTTCCGCTCCCTACCGTGGTGCTAAAAGGTTGGCGAACTCTCTTCAGTTTTCTATATGTCTCCATAAACATGATATAAAAAGGGGACCACTTGCTCCACACAAATCCTACCACTATTTAAAAGGGACCCAATTAAATAAAAACCAAAGGAGACAAAACATGATGCTATTCCATTGATTTATGGTGGGAAGGGATCCAAAAACTTAAGTATTTGTCGCTGGCAAAACTAGGGGGAAGCTTTAGGATGATCCTTCATTGGAAGGGGAAATTTTTAGTCATAGCTTTCAATCAATAGGACCGGGATGGCGAACCTATGGCACGCGTGGGCATGTGCGTGCTGGCCAGCTGATTTTCGGGTCTTCTGGGCCCACCAGAAGTAGGAAAACGGGCTGTTTCCTGCCTCCAAAGGGCCTGGGGTTGGGGTGGGGAAGGCTGTTTTTGCCCTCCCCAGATGCATAGAGAGGATCTGGAGCCAGGTGAGACAGAAAAACGGGCCTACTGGGACATCGCGTGCCAGGAGCGGGGGGGGAAGGGGGGGTCGTGCACACATGCATGGGGCGGGGCGCATAGAATTATGGGTGTGGGCATGCTCACACGGGAACCTCCCCCACACACCCCCTTCCTGGCACGCGATGGCAAAAAGGTTAGCCATCACTGACCTAGTCAGTTGCGTTCCCAACTTTCACGGTTCAGTTCTGGGAGTCGTGATTCAGGTCTTGCGATTGGATTAGTACATTGAACATCGAATAATAAGAGTTGGAAGGTATCATAAAGGTCTTCTAATCCAACTGCCTGCTCAAACAGGAGACCTTATACCATTTTGGGCAAGCGGCTGTCCAATCTCTTCTTGAAAACCTCCCATGATGGAGCACCCCACAACTTCTGAAGACAAGCTGTTCCACTGATTAATTTTTTTTACTGTCTGGAAATTTCTCCTTATTCTAGATTGGATTTCTAACGATCTTCCATCTGTTAGTTCTTGTCCTGCCCTCGGGTGCTTTGGAGAATAGGATAAACCCCTCTTTGTGATAGCCCATCAAATATTGTAATACTGCTATGTGTCACTCCTAATCCTTCTCTTCATTAGACTTCATTAGGGATGTCTTATTTTTGGAGAAACACGGTAACTGGATAGGATGGAATGGTCAGGTTTGTTTGTTCGCTTTTTGCAGTTCCCAGAAGTAAATCGTAGATTTAGATTTAGTGGAGGGGCTACTCTGAGGAAACGAATGTGAAGAGAGGCAGATGAAGTGGGCCTCCAGTTCTTTGGAGTTGTTTGAATGTGGTAAGAATGAATGCCACCAGATTGGAGAAGGGAAATTGCAATGATGGAGGTAGACAGTCAGGTAAAAATAAGTGTTTTGCATCCTGGTTTGAATTGAGTTCTTAAAAATGCTTGAAACGCCAAGGTGTATTACAGATAATCCGTGACTTAACAACAATTCATTTAGTGACGGTTCAAAGTTTTACAACAGCACTGAAAAATGTGACGTGTGGCTGGCTGTTTTTCATACTTGACTGTTGTGGTATCCCCATGATTACGTGATCAAAATTCAAATGCTTGGTAACTGACTCACATTTACGACGGTTGCAGTGTCCTGGGGTCATGTGATCTCTTTTTATGACCTTCTTTCAAGCAAAATCAACGAGGAAGCTCAGATTCACTTAACCACCATGTTACTAGTTTAACAACTGCAGTGCTTCACTTAACATCTGTGGTAAGAAAGGTTGGAAAATGGGGCAAAGCTCACTTAACAAATGTCTCACTTAGCAAAGAGAAAGTTTGGGCTGAATTGTGGTCATAATTCGAGGACTACCTCTACTGATGGACCTCTGCTTCCTGAACCATTTACTTCATTACCGCAAATCACTTCTCGAAAAGTATTATCAAATTTTGAGGACTAGTGGTAAATCCTTTAGCACTGATGTAAATTCAGATGGTTGGTTGTAACCTGAGGACCTACCTGCATTATAAAAACAACAAATCGTTGAATGATCTTTGTCATTTCAACAAGTTACCTACTCTTGGTGATTTCATCATTTTTTTTCTTCATAGGAAGACTTTGGGAGATTTTTAATGTATTTCAGTCTACCTGGCAATCCTTAAATCTGTTTAAATATCTGTGTTGTGGGTAAAGGGTTTGTGAGTAGATACCCTAATAAAAACCAGTTTTGGGTAATTTTATCCAGGTTTGGAAAGCGCTGTTTTATATTCTATTGCTCCAGTTGTTATATTTCTGAAGTCGCTGCTGGAGCAACAGACGAGAGAGAAATATTGCCAGAATGCAGAAATGATTATCGTTTCTACTCAAATATAGTTCAGAAAGCCCAAATATTTTCCTTCAAGGGCAATTTAGAAAGATATAGGCAATGAAGCATATGTTTAAAAATCTCTGTAAAGAATAAATACCTCTTTAAAAAACTCAACCAGGCAAAAGCAACAAGGAACTGCATCTCAAACAGGTTTTTGTTGATTTATTAGCTTGCTTAGAAAAGTGAACAGTTAAAAAGAATTTCCACGGAGTCATTTAATAGACACATGCTGATATCGGGACTTTCATTTTATTTATTGCAATTTTGTCTCACTTTTCAAAATAATAGCCCTCTCCAAAGATCCTATAGTTTACGCAAATAAATATGCAGTAAATAGATTAAAATAAATGTCTACAATCCTTTCTAGAGTAGTTTGGTGGCCAGAGTTTTTTTGGGGGGAAGGAAAGTCTAGCTGAGCAGGTAGCAAATTAATTAATTAATTAATTTTATTTATTTTATTAAATTTCTATACCGCCCTTCTCCCGAAGGACTCAGGGCGGTGAACAGCCACAAGATAAAACACAGAAGTATAAAAATTTAAAATAGATTAAAAACGAATTAAATAATTTGGCTGAATTTAAAATACCCCATAATTTAAAACAGATTAAAATTTGTATTTAAAATTTATATTTAAAAGGGGAGAAGATTTAGGCCAGGCCAGCTTGATGAAATAAAAAAATTTTAAGCGCGCGACAGAAGGTACGCAGATCCGGGATCCTCCATATCTCCGGGGGGAGCTCGTTCCAGATCGTAGGTGCCCCCACAGAGAAGGCTCTTCCCCTAGGGGCCGCCAGTCGACATTGTTTGGCCGACATGCATTCCAGACAGGGTCTACATGTTTCTGAAAAGTTTATTTACAGTTAGCCCTCAACTTAAGGAGCACAATTTGAGCCCAAAATTTATGTTGCTATGTGAGAAATTTGTTAAGTGAGTTTTGCCCCATTTTATGGTCTATCTTGCCACATTTGTTAAATGAATCACTGCAGTTGTTGAATTAGTAACAAAATTGTTAAGTGAATCTGGCTTCCCCACTGACTGCTTGTCAAAAGGTCTCAAAAGAGGATCACATGACCACGGGACACTGCAACCGTCATAAATACGAGCCAGTTGGCCGGCATCTGAATTTCGGTCACGTGATCATGGGGATGTTGCAATGGTCATAAGTGTGAAAAATATTCCTAATTCACTTTTTTCAATGACGTTGTAACTTGGAATGGTCACTAAATGAATTGTAAGTTGAGGGCTACCTGTATTCATTTATTAACTTTATTCATTTATTTATTATATATATGTATATTCATGTATATTTATTATATACATGCTGGCCCATCTCTGATAGACGATAGACGAACCATAATATCCCAAAGTTCTTTGTTCATATTAATAATGTGTAGGAATTGATGTTCCAGGTTTTTTTTTAAAAAAAATCAGGATCCAGCTTCATTAATGTTAAAGAAGGCTGATTTGTGTGTGTGTGTGTGTGTGTTTGTACATTTGTACATTTACACGCATTTGATTTCTGACTGCAACGGAGCCTGCTTACTGTGTAAGTCATAAGTCGTGCCAATTGTTAAAACAGGTCCCCCCCCCCCCACAATTGACCTGATTTTACAACTGTTTTTACATCGGTCATTAAACGAACCAGTGGCTTGTTAGGGACCGGTTTTGCCAAAAAATCAGAAGTTAATGCCAGTTTTCAGCAAAAATGTCATAAAATGCAGAGCAGCAAAAAATGTCATAAAATGTGGTGGCATGATTGGGGGAATGCTGCAAATGGCTATAAATAAAGATGGTTGCTGAACTCTCTGAACGCACACTTGTGCCACTGGGGCGGTTGGCCCTCTTTGAGTTTTGGAATTGGGTTATATGTGTCCCCCCACCCCCACCCCCCTTCTGGGAGATCCATCATAACTTAGAATGGTTGTTAAGCTATTCTCCAAAGCATCTGAAGGCAGGACAAGAAAGACTAGGGTGAGATGACAGCAGTGCTCCAATATTTGAGGGGCTACTCAGAGAAGAGCGGGTCACCCTATTCTCCAAAGCAACTGAAGGCAGGACAAGAACCAATGGATGGAAACTAATCAAGGAGAGGAGCTACCTAGAAATAAGGAGAAATTTCCTGATACTAAGAACAATGAATCAGTGAAACCAGTTGCCTTCAGAAGTTGTGGGCGCTCCATCAGTGGAGGCTTTTAAGAAGAGACTGGACAGTCACTTGTCTGGAATGGTGTAAGGCAGAGGTCAGCAACCTGCGGCTCTGGAGCCACATGTGGCTCTTTCACCCCTCTGCTGCGTTTCCCTGTCACTCAAAATATGCATCGCAACCGCCAATGTGCGACACCCGCCAGCATGCGATGTATTGAGCTTTTCAATCCCTGATAGGCCAACCATGGATACATCCAAGAAAAGAACAGTTTCAGAAGAAAACAGAACATTTAATTCAACTACATATGCTAGTTTTTTGGCTGCTTGAGAAATAGTCAGACATGGAAAGGGTTTTGTGGCTCCCGGTGTTTTCTTTTCTGTGGGAAATGGGTCCAAATGGCTCTTTGAGTGTTTAAGGTTGCAGACCCCTGGTGTAGGGTTTCCTGCCTAAGCAGGGGGTTGGACTAGAAGACCTCGAAGGTGCCTTCCACCTCTATTATCCTGTTATTCTGTTAAATTGATCCCCTTTTCTTCGTGGCAGCCCCTCCGATATTGGAACCTTGCTACCATATCACTCCTAGTCCTGCAGAATCAGTTCCCTAGAGAACCAATGGGGGACCCTGGCCATTTTGTTTTGAGTCTTGGTGGTGGTGGTGGGAGGTGTTGGAGACCACGTCAGAATAGCTGAAATTCCTGACCCTCTTAGATAAAGAGCTCCCGCATTCGTGCAAGCTCCCCCTTTCGCAAGGCGTCGTAAACATTTCTTTTCTACTTCCTGAGGGGCTCCTTGGGAGATTTATGGGCTGGGTGGCTGGTCTCCACGCAGATGGTTTTGTTTCCATTTCCCTTTGGTATGTAAAGGCCGCAGTCTTTGAAGAAGGAGAGGCAGCGATCCTTGTTGTGATGTTGTGAGGCCACAAAGGGGCCTTGGCCATTCAGCCATTCCTTGAGGAGCAGTTGGCAGAGTGTGTGTGTGTGGTGTGTCCTTCCTCTTTGTCCTGCCCTGTCTGGCGTTATTTATCTTTGGGCTGACACGGCAAGCAAAATTGAACAGGTTGGTAGGGTTAGGCTTATTTCATTGCAACCAAATGGAGATTTGTCTGATTGCGTTTGCATTTATATGTATGTGTATGTGTGTGTGTGTGTGTGTGTGTGTGTGTCGGTGGGCGGGTGGGTGGGCGCCTGTGTGTATTAATGGCATTGTTGAATGTGGTAAAAAGTGTAAGAAACAAAACCAGCACGCAAAGAATAGGAAGTAAGAAAAAGAAAAAGGAAAGAAACGAAAGCGATTTGTGTGATTGTGTTTTTGTACATGTGTATATATATCTGAAAATTGAATTTTTGAATATGGTAAAAAGTATACAAAAGAAGATAGAAACAAACAAACAAAAAAACCCCCCAGAAAAATAGGCAAAGACAGAAAATGAGAAAAAAAGAAGTAAATGAAAACACGTGTATATAAAATCATCTCTTCCATCCTTCTTTCAATTTATCGAGTAATTGTTGTCGTAATCTTTTCCCCAACTTTTTAATCCCCAAATCTGGAAATCATCCACTTGATCTTTTTCTTCTTTCAACAAAAGGTTTCTTGTCCTTCAGAAAAGTCTTTGTCATTTTTTTTCCTCCGACGAAACTGGTCTACTTCGCCATTCCTGTGGGTTCAATTTGTTTTAGAATCCAGTCTTTTGTCATAGGTACAATATTTTTTCTTCTACAACATTGTGATACCGTTCTCTTGCTGCAGTTAGCCATCTACAATATTAATTTCCTGCATTTCTTTTCTAATTCCTTGTCCATAAAACCCAGTAGAAATAATGCCGTACAATAAATAAATAAGGAAGGAATAATACAGAGAGTCGTCGACTTACAACAGTTCTTTTAGGGACCACTCAAAGTTATTACAGCACTGGGAAAAAAATGAAAGAAAAAAAATCGCCTAAATTTGTGGAAAAAAAAACTTATGACCATTTTTCATACTTATGACCGTGGCAGCCCAGTTACAACCTTTGTAGCATTCCCATGATCATGTGGACAGTTCAGACAGTTTGGCAGCTGGTTCATAGTTACGATGGTTGCAGTGTCCCGGGGTCATGTGATCCCCTTTTGCGACCTTTTGGCAAACAAAATCAACAGGGAATAGAAAAATTTGGGCTCAATTGTGGATGTAAATCAAGGACTCCGGAGGTTAGTCTGCAATATCTTTTGGCATCATTGTATGGACTTGCACCCTATCTATCTATCTATCTATCTATCTATCTATCTATCTATCTATCTAATTTATTATTATTATCTTTATTATCTTTATTCATTAAATATGAAACTCAGTCAACTGAACATTCATTTGTGGCATCACAAATACCATTGACTGGTGCTAATGGTTGATACGGATTGCTGCCAGCCTCCTAGGTATCAACCAAGTACCTTTTTAAGATGTACAGTGTTCCAAGTAGCACAGTTTTTTGCAGTTTCGCTGGTGTTATTGCAGGAAGCTGCAATTTGCTGATGTATCTTATGAAGTTCTTGGACATAGTACCAAGTGCCCCAATGACAATGGGTATCACGGTTACATGTTTCATCCATAGCCGTGTAGTTTTGATGGCCAGGTTAGGATATTTTCATGATTTTTTCCAATTCTTTTTCTTCGACTCTGGCATCTCCTGGTACCGCTATGTCAATAAATTGTATGTTTTGGTTTTCGACAACTGTGATATCTGGCATGTTGTGTTCCAAGTGACGATCCGTCTATTCGAAAGTCCCACAAGATCTTCATCATCTCATTTTCTATAACTTTTTCCACTTTATATTATTATTATTATTATTATTATTATTATTATTATTATTATTATTATTATTATTATTTTCACATGTTCTTCTGTGTGAGACGTTGTGAGTTATCTAACCATCACGATTAAAACAATACGGATTTGCACCCCTGACTTCGGGAAATGTTTTATTAGAGGCTAGTTAGGGTTGAAAGTTGGTGGAGACAAACTCAGTTTTCCCCCTTTTTTCTTTGCTCCAACTACTTGCCACTATATTGCTTTTATTCCCTTCCAAAGGGCTATAAGGCAAAAGTTCCTTTGAATGTTGTTCTGGGGTTTTTTGGGGGGGAGGGGAAGGGAGCTACTTGAGGGGAGGGGCTTAGAATCAATCCTTTGATGTTTGAGGGAGGGTTAAGTTGCATTGTTTTTGGTGCTCTTTGCAAATTTTATTGCTGAGCCAATCTTGGGATTTTGTCTTTTTTTTTTTTCCTCAAGAAATTTACCCAAATTCCTTTCCTCTGCTTACAAATCGAGAGGTGAATTTCACGACATCATTCTTGATACACAGACGCACAGATACAGACATGCATACATACAAACAAACACACAGAGACTGTTATCTTGGTACTCATCATTAATTGGTTCCAGGAGGCACGATGACAACCAAAAACAATGAGTACCAAAACACATTTTTCCCATAAGGAATAATGTAGTGAGTCATGAGGCAGGTGACACCGACAAGTTCTCGCTTGTGCGTCGAGTACCAAACAAACAATGACCACGGGACAAAATGTTTGCGTCAAAATGCGTTGAGTACCAAATTTGATGAGTTTCAAAGCAGTTGAGTATCAAGCTACCACTTAGGTATATATATGTATGTGTGTATGTGTACCTGTATACACATACATACATACTACCTTTATTATTATTACAAATAACTCAAGGTGGCAAACATAACCAACACATCTGCCTCCCCTTATTTTCCTCACAACAAACAGCTAGTGAGGTGGGCCTGATTGAGAGAGTGGAATTGGCCCAAAATCACTCAGCCTGCTTTCATGCCTAAAACGGGACTAGAACTCACTGTCTCCTGGTGATTGCCACAAAGTCACACAGCTGGCTTTCATACCTAAAACGGGACTAGAACTCACTGTCTCCTAGAGATTGGTCCAAAATCACTAAACTGGCTTTCCTACCTCAGGTGGGTCTAGAACTCACTGTCTCCCAGTTTCTAGCCTGGTGCCTTAGCCACTAGATCAGTGATGGCTAACCTTTTTGCTGTCGCGTGCCAAAAGCGAGGGGAGTGCAGGAGGATTGCGCGTGTGTGTGCCCACCCCCTTGCATGCATGTTTGGCCCCCCCGCGCTCCCCCCGCTTTTGACATGTGACGGCAAAAAGGTTACCTGTGGGCCCAGTAGGCCTGTTTTTTCGCCCTCCTCAGGCTCCAGAGGCTTTCTTTGAGCCTGGGGAGGGCGAAAACGGCCTTCCCCACCCCCCGAAGGCCCTCTGGAGGCCAGAAATGGCCTGTTTCCCGACTTCCGGTGGGCCCAGAAGGCCTGAATTTAATTTAATTTAATTAATTCAATTTATATGCTGCCTCTCTCCGAAGACTCAGGGCGGCTCACAATACATTGAAAATCAGCTGGCCGGCATGCGCATGCGCGCTGGGGCTGAGCTAGAGCAACGGTCACATGCCCACAGATATGGCTCCGCGTGCCACCTGTGGCAAGTGTGCCATAGGTTCTCCATCACGACACTAGAGCAAATGGGCTGTTATTTTTTTTCTGTGGTGATCTTTTCCGTTTCAACATATTTAAAGAGGCTGTTAATGTTGCCCTAAACTTGTGGCCTTGTTGAGAGATAACAGTAACCCACAAATTGTTGGTTTAGAGATATCTAAAAGCAAACAGCTACAACCAGGTCTAGCAAGATCCTCGGATCTAGGCATTGTTTCATATTTGTACAGTAGTACTGGTTGTTGTTTTTTTTTTTAAAAAAATCAACACAATTTTTTGGCTCTGGGATATGAAATGGCCGTGACGTGGTCTTAATCCTTGGACAGGTTATTTTTCTAAGTAGAAATTTTGTGTCGCTTTGTTATTGTTTATGGTTTATTTTCTTTATTTTGTTTTAATTTGCGTGCCGCACAAGCCTTGTCATTGCTCACAGGTGGGGGAGGATTAAATGAAAAGGTAAATAAATGCATTATGGCCTCTTCATTAGGACTTGTATTATAGTTATTAAAGTACTAAGCTCCAAACTTGAAATAATCTTTTCCCAGTTCTCCTGGGAAACAAAATAAAAACTATTAAAGAAGAATGAGAATGTCAGGTTATAGGGTTCCTGGCTTGCAATGAATGAGTTGTGTGTTAGTGTACAAAAACTGCTGGATTCCCTTCATTAAAATTTTAATGAGCTGATAAACTAGGAATTACTATTTCAAATGCAGCTGACCCTGGATTTCTTCTCTGTTCTTCCTGACAAACCGGGATGCTGAATAGCTACACATCCAAGCTTATTGTTCATTGAGGAAATTGGCTAGCTTGAGTGCAATGCAAAGAGCCCAACTCGTGATTGGTTCACAGGTAGTCCTTGATTTACGACTGCAGCGAGTCTGGCAATAACAATCGAAAGTCGAGGTAGTCATTAAGTGGGTCGCTATGTGACTGACTCGATTTTACAATCTGTTTTGGGGAAGTAAATGCCAGGTTTTGTCAAAAACATCATAAATTGTGGTCACAAGTCTCTGCAAATGGCCATAAATACGGGGGAGGGAGGGGGGAGGAGATAGCTGGGAGTAGCTTTTGAAGCAGTTAGGATGCGGTGGCTTTAATGATGTGGTGATGCTAAAAAAAAGATGTGCTAAAAAGGCTGGGTTCACTCACTATATGAAATGACAATATGGTCACCTTTCTTGTGTCTGAGCGTGTTGTGCGAACTAGCTATTGTGGTTTGTGCGCTAAATAATGGCTTAGTGTGATGTACGTTCCAGCGACTGTTCAGCAAACATATCAAATGCAGTCACAGCTATTGTCTTGTCTTGAGCTGCAAAAGCTGCTGTGTAGTTGAACCTTTGTAATCTTTGTAGTTGTTTTTATTTTTTATTTTCTTTGTCAACCCAGATTGCAGAAAATATGACTTCAGTAACCGAGTTGTTAATTTATTTATTGGTTCGATTTATATGCCGCCCTTTTCCAGAGACTCAGGGCGGCTTACAATGCGTTAAGCAATAGCCTTCATACTTTTGTATATACCTGCTTAGTAGGGCTTTCACTGCCCCCCCCAAGCGGTGTTCTTTTTTATACAAAGTCAGTTTATTGCCCCCACAATCCGGGTCCTCATTTTACCTACCTCGGAAGGATGGAAGGCTGAGTCAACCTTGAGCCTGGTGAGATTTGAACTTGCAGTAATTGCAGGCAGCTGGCAGCTAAGTGCTACTTAAGTGCTACTTAACAGCGCTTTAGTCCGCTGCTCCACCAAGGCTCCTTGGTGGATGCCTGGAATGCACTACCTGACTCTGTGGTCTTATCCCCAAACCCCCAAAACTTTAACCTAAGACTGTCTACTGTTGACCTCACCCCATTTCTAAGAGGTCTGTAAGGGGCGTGCATAAGAGCACTACCGTGCCTACCGTCCCTGTCCTAATGTTCCCTTTAATTGTATTCATTTTATGTATTCAATTCATGCTTATACTGATATATATTATCTATTATGTACTCGACAAAATAAAATATAAAAAAAATCACTTGTTGAGATGGGCGAGCCAATATACATTGGATAAATAAATAAATGGAGAGCTTTGAAAAGACCTAATTTTCACTGGGAGCTGTAACACTGAAATAATTTAAAATGCTATGCTGCAAATTTAGGGTTACTTTTGATACCATAAATTTGCCTTCCTTGGTTTATTGTCTTTTCGTGCTGGAGTTGCTTATGAAAATCAAAATTGAACACATCTAGAGGGCACCCGATTGGAGAATCGCAACCATGTGTAGTTAAAACTCTCGGAATTACTTAGTGGCGAGAAGCAAATTACAGAGAGTTTGCGTGAAATGCTGAATGAGTAACATTATGTTTGATTTTATGCTTTGGAAGACACATCATGGTGTGTGTGTGTAAACCACAGTCCAATGAAAACACACGGCAGCCAAAAAGAAACTGTAGCACTCTTTGAACAAGGATTAGATTGTCTTTTTATTACGTTAATTTCAAGGCAAAATAAACAAAAATAAGAACTGACGTATTAGGCAGTCATTAACTAGAGTTGAATGGAAGAATTTTTTTTTCCCAAGAAGAAAAACAAGACGCAGAAAAGTGAACTTGGCTAGATAAAGATACAATGGCTGAATGTTAGATATGATTTATGGTATAAAATATTCAAATCTTATTAAACCGTCTTATGAACTTCTTTTAAAACCTCTAAATTCAATTTCTCTGTAAGCCAAAGCTTTCCTCGTGGGGAATAAAAGCCTTATTAAACTGTTGGAAAATCGAGAACTGATTTTCCTAGATGAATCCTTACTCATTCTCCCAATGTCGCCCCAGTTCATATTTTCCATTAAGCTATGGTTTAAAGATAAATCACAGATAGCTGCATTTACACAAAACTAAGGCAAGATTTTGGGTTAAAAACAGAAGTAGCTGGATTCACACATGACATTAGATGCAGAGGGTATTCTCTCCTTTAAGGGGTTTCATGTGAATCCAGCAACAGTTGTATTGGCGGTGTGATCCAGAAGCAGGAACCAACTTAATCATTGTAATTTGTAGCTGGCTTGAATTGATGCTGGTTTCTTTGGGTCTGCTTTAGCCTCATGCCAGACCATTACAGGCAGTCCTCGACTTACAATCACCATTGAGCCCAAAATTTCGGTTGCTAAGTGAGACATTTGTTAAGTGAGCTTTGCCCCATATTACTATCTTTCTTGCTACCGTTGTTAAATGAATCACGGCAGCTGTTACGTTACATTTGTTAAGTGAATCTTGGCTTCCCCATTGACTTGTCAGAAGGTCGCAAAAGTGGATCACGTGACCCCGGGACACTGCAACCGTCATAAATGCAAAACAGGAATATGGAGATGCCTAAGTATGAAAAATGGTCGTAAGACACTTTTTTCTGTGCTGTTGTAACTTTGAATGGTCCTTAAGCGAACTGTTATAAGTCAAGGACTATCTGGATTTAGTGTTTTGTCAACCATCCCTAAACTTTGTGCATTTTCCATCTCCAGTGTTCCAGTAAAGAGGGTATTAAAATGTGATTCCCCCCCCCCCCCCAGTTTACTTTGGCTCCTTAACTGGACTCAACAAGGTTAATGCAAAAAGTAGAAGCTATGCGGATATTCCTTCCTTTTTCTAAGTTGTCATATTAGAGAGTTGGTTGTGATTTCTTTTATTGATTTAGATTTTATGCTAGAGGCCTCGAGATCTTCCCCCTTAAGTGGAGATTCACATAGCTTAAGATCTGTGTATCTGAACCTTAGCCACTTTTAAGATGGGTGGACTTCAACTCCCAGAATTCCCCAGCCAACATGACTGGCTGGGGAATTCTGGGAGTTAAAGCCCAGACATTTTCAAGTTTTTAAGGTTGAAAAAGGCTGCTTTAGATATATATAGAGCTACTGTATAGATCTAGTCCAATCAGTATTTTAGAGCAGGGTTGGTCCAAATTTTTATTTTTGTTTTTGAATTTTCCACTTACTACAGTAGGAACCCTTGTGTTCCCAACAGTTGTAGCAAAACAGTCTAAAGCAGTGTTTCTCAACCTTGGTAGCTTGAAGATGGGTGGACTTCAACTCCCAGAATCCCCCAGCCAGCAGCGCTGGCTGGGTGATTCTGGGAATTGAAGTCCACTCATCTTCAAGCTTCCAAGGTTGAGAAACACTGGTCTAAAGGGTGGGAACATAACTAATAGCAAGGGCTGCCTGAAGCACCTGCTACTCTGAGGACCAAAGTCTATTCCTGCCTCCTCTTCCTCTTCGTCCTTTCTATTTCTGCAGCTTGATTGATTTAAGAGTTTTGCACTGCTCAGTTCCCGTAAGCTTGAAGGAACTTTCAGAATGACACAGCAAAGTTTAAAATAGAATTTTAAACAATCCAAGAGCATCATAAACTTTGACAGTATCACTTGTGAGAGTGGGCTTTCTCATCCCCAGATCCTTCCCTACGTAGTCAAGCATTTATGAGTCCCCAGAAGCTCAATAATATATCGGAATAGCACAAGAACAGAATTGGAACCTCCTGCTCAAGAAGGAGACCGTGTACTGCTCCAGACTAATGGTTGTCCAATCGCTTCTTAAAAATCTCCAGTGTCCCAATTGTGGTGGTTAATGTAGCACATTATGGGTTAAGAGCTGTGGTGGCGCAGTGGTTAGAATGCAGTACTGCAGGCTGTACTGCTCACTCCAGGAGTTCAATCCTCAGGTTGACTCAGCCTTCTGTCCTTCCGAGGCCGGTAAAATGAGGACCCAGATTGTTGGGGGCCATATGTTGACTCTGTAAACCACCCAGAGAGTGCTGTAAAGCACTATGAAGCGGTATATAAGTCTTAAGTTCTATTTCTACCGTGTTTCCCTGAAAATAAGACCCTGTCTTATATTTTTTTGAACCCTGAAATAAGTGCTTGGCCTTATTGCTATGCGCTCAAAAGCCAAATTGGGCTTATTATCAGGGGATGTCTTATTTTGAGGAAAACGGTATTATTTCTATTTCTATTATTTCTATTTCTATTATTTCTATTTCTATTATTTCATTCCCATGATGGCGTAGTGGTTAGAATGCAGTATTGCAGGCTAACTCACTGCTCACTCCCTGAGTTCAATTTTGAGCGGCTCAAGGTTAACTCAGCTTTCCATCCTTCCGATGTTGATAAAATGAAGGCCCAGATTGTTAGGGGCCATAGGCTGATTCTGCTTAGAAAAGACTAAAGCACTATGAAATGGTATATAAGTCTAAGTGGGATGCTATTCCTATTCCTATTCCTATTCCTATTCCTATTCCTATTCGTAGTCTAGTCCAGTGTAGTCCTCTCCCCTCCCCTCCCACTCCCACTCCAATGGTGATGCAGTGGTTGGAATGCAATACTGCAGGATAACTCACTGCTCACTCGAGGAGTGCAATTATGTTTTATGTTTTATGTTTGTTTTATTTGATTTGTATACCGCCCTACTCCCGAAGGACTCAGGGCGGTGAACAGCCAGACAATAAAATAACATAGATACAAAAAATTTAAAAACCAGATAAAATCAGATTAAATCATTTTCCTGTGCGCTGCTCCCACTATCCAAGCATGGGTTAATACTTCAGTATTTGGCAACAACTGAGTGAAAGAACAGAAGGCTCTTCCCCTTTCCGGCCCCCTAGCCACGCCTCTGTTCCCATGATCCCCCAGTCTTCACTCAGTTGCTGGCAACTACTGCAGTGTTTTGTTGGAGCTCCACAGGTTTCAGAGAAGGTACTGTGTTTCTGTGGGATTTGCTCCTTCCTTCCTTTCTATAAATTCTCTCTTATAGTTTGGCTCTTCTCTCTTCTAAGCGTTTAGGCATTTTTTTGTGTTTATTTTGAATAGTTGCTTTTCGCGCCCCTTTTGCCTGGCGCTTCGGCGCGAGGTTCTTTTGTTCAACCAGCTGGTGGGGGGGGAGCGGAGCTTCGCAGCCGATTCAACTGCCGGCGGGCTCCTTAATCCTTCGGAAGCTTCCTCCCACGTGCGGGCGGCCGCTAGTAATTAGCGCACCTCCAGCTGGCCGGCGGGCTCGGATTCCCTCACCCTTGATCGAGGCAAGCCCGGAGAGCGATAAGGGGATAGCGGACGGCTTCGCGCTCATCAGCTGGGCGGCGGGTTCGGAAACTCCGGCCGCCCACGCATCGCCGCTCAAACCGCTTGCCGCCAAACCATCTGCCGGGCGCTAGCGCGAAAGGGAGAGAGCACCAGACGCCGAAACAGCCTCCCTCTGCAAGGGGAATCGCGCGGCACCTGGTCGGACCCTCGGGCCGCCAGTATAAGACCGTCGCCAGAGTCGGGCACAGGGGAGCCACGTGCCAGCGCCATATTGGTGGACCTGCGGGCCGCCATCTTGGACAGACTCTCCAGCCGGCATCCTCAGTGACCTGCAAGCCGGCGGCAGACCCCCCCCCCCACGCCTGAAAGGGGCCGAGCATCTTCCTCCTCTACCACCTGAGGAGAAGATTTTGCACCTTTTGGACTCTCGTGAAGAGAGTTGTCCGCAGTTGGCGCAGTGCAAGATTAGGGGGTCTGCCCAACGGTCTCAAGCCTCAGCCATGTCTCACTCCCCCCCATCCTCAGACATGGAATTGGAGCTTAGCCCCCCCCACAAGAGCAGTAAAGGGGGAAAGAAGAAATCAAAGAAGAGGCATACGAGCGCCACCAGCAGAGCTGCTTCTGAAGGAGACTTGCCCTTTCAGGACAGGGATGCGCTAAGGAGGCACAACGCGCTCGAGAGACAGTGGGAGAGGGCTCAGAGGGCGCTGGCAGAGACACCATCCAGGGAGCCCACATCCGTGGAGCAAGTGCGTGCGCCCCCCAGAGCCGCGGAGTTGGGGATCTCATCTGTATCCGACATTGCAGTAACCCCAAGAACTCCAGAGGTGCTCAGGTCTGTTCACAGCACACCCCGCCTGGAGACAGGCAGAGGGCTCGCAGCGCAAACCTCACCGACTCTCCTTCCTGCAGGCCATCATCGGGCCACGGAAACAACGGGCCCATCGCCAAGAGCTGAGCCGCAGCCCCAAGTGGGGGCCGGAATGGCTTCCCCTCTGGATTTCCAGGCCATGTTTTCGGCCGCACTCTCATCGTTCTTCAGCGCAACCTTGCAGCAGTCGGCTCAGGCTCCAGTCCAAGCCGCTCCAAGCCAGTTGCGACGCCAACAGCCCCAACCCCAGCCTCTCCTTGGACGAGGTCAGGAGTCTTCCTCAGAGGAATCTGACCAGGCAGAGGAAGGGCCTGAGGAGATGGAACTATCAGAGGATGAGGGCCTAGCGCCTGACACACCGGCGTTTACAGGCCTCTTCCGCCCGGCCCTATTCAAGTCCTTGCTCCACAAGGCACGTCTCACAACCAATCTTGGAGTGCCAGGGGACGTCACTCCCGCCACCCCCACCGACAGCGGGCCCTCATGACGCGCTTTTCAACTCATCAAAGCCGCAGAAGGACTATATCCCGTGCCCTCAGCTGTTTACGGAGGTCATTCAGAATCCCTGGGGACAACCAGCCTCCCTGGCCACGCCCAGCAACCTGGACAAAAAGCTCTACTGCGCAGCCCCAGAGTTAGAGGACCTCCTAACGCTCCCTACAGTTGACCAACCTGTGGCAGCATTGTCTTCTGGTTCCCTCATTTCCACCGATCCTCTGGACTCTCTCAAGGCAGAGGAGAAGAGGATGGAGGGGGCCTTCCGGAAGGCACATCAGGCGGCGGGCTGGGCAATCAGAGCCGCCACAGCTACCTCCTTCTTCAACCGAGCGTCGCTTATTTGGCTCCGGCACCTGCAGGACAGACTTCCTCCTGGGGACACCAGGCTCCAGCAGGATATAAACAAGATAATAGCCGCTACCGAATACTCTGCTGACAGCTCACTGAACGCAGCCAAATTTGCTTCAAGGACTCTAGCTTCAACTCTTTCGGCTAGAAGACTCTTCTGGCTCCGGCCCTGGAAGGCCGAATTTAAAGCAAAATGGAAATTGGCGGCCGCACCTTACAAAGCCCCAGAGCTCTTTGGTGCCGCGCTGGAGCCGTTATTAGTGGAGGGGAAGGATAAGAGAAAGATCCTCCCATCGACTTACCGACGTCAGGAACGCCGGTACTCTCCTTACCCACTACAACAGCCCTTTCGTACCAGCGCGGGACCCAGGGGGTCCTCTTCTCATCGTCCCCACTATCAGGGAGGAGATAGGTTCCAGGACCGGCAGCAGTTCCGAGACCGAGGGCGAAACCAGCAACCGAGGCGCAACTTCCGTGGTGCTGGGTCAAAGCCAGCCAAACGAGGGAAATGACTCCAGATTCACAGGCCCCATAGGAGGAAGGCTCATTCACTTCCACCAGCAATGGGCCAAATCAACCTCGGACTCCTGGGTAAGGCGTACGACTGGTTCGGGACTTTCTATCGAATTCTCCGGTCAGCCGCCCCATCGGTTTGTCCGCTGTCCAATGCCTCACTCTGCAGAACAACGGAACTTAATGTCACAGGAGATAGAACACCTCCTGGAAGTCAAGGCCATCGAAGCAGTGCCGCACGCCCAGAGGGGTTCTGGGTTCTATTCAACCCTCTTCCTAGTACCCAAGAACTCGGGGGGCTGGAGGGGCATACTAAACCTAAAGCGGCTAAACCTGTCGGTTCAATACCACAGGTTCAAAATGCACTCCCTAAAGTCCATCCTAGCGGGGGTGAGACGGGGCGACCTGCTCCAATCGGTCGACCTCCGGGAGGCCTATCTTCACGTGCCCATTCACCCGGGGCACAGGCAGTTCCTGAGATTCGAATTCGCGGGAACACATTACCAGTACCGGGCGATGCCATTCGGACTTTCGTCAGCCCCCCGCACCTTTACCAAACTGGTGGCGGTGGTAGCGGCCAGGCTTCGAACCATCCCGATCCGGTTGCTCTGCTACCTGGACGACATTCTGATCCTGTCCTCCACCCGGGATCAGGCCACCGAGGACATGAGGAGAGTCTTGCAGGTCTTCCAGGATCACGGCTTCACCATAAACTTCGAAAAGAGCCATCTGCAGCCCACCACCAGGCTACTTCATCTGGGGGCACTGATAGACTCAGCCAACGGTCAGGTTTACCTATCACCGGACAGAGTTCAGAGCATCCGTACTCTGATACTACAGATCCTGTCGAAGAGGAGAGTTGCCCTAATCCATCTTTCTTGCCTTCTCGGAAAGATGGTATCCTGCTTCGGCATCGTTCCGTGGGCACGCAGACATTCGAGACCTCTGCAGTGGTTTTTGCTCCCTTTCCAGCGGGCAGGCAGGGCCAACTCCAAACGGGCAGTACTCCTCACCCCTCAGGTCCGCCAGTCCCTCAGGTGGTGGACATCGCCTTCGCTTCTCAAGGGGTCCAGTTTCCTAGAGCCGGACCGACTGATCATCACCACCGACGCAAGTCTTCGAGGGTGGGGAGCCCACCTCCACAACCTGGTGGCACAGGGACAGTGGTCCCGGCGGGAGAGTCAGTGCAGCATCAACCTTCTGGAACTTCGGGCGATCAAACTGGCCCTTCGGGAGTTCCATTCGACAGTGCGAGGACATCACGTTCTGATCCTGACCGACAACATCTCGGCCAAAGCGCACGTCAACAGGGAGGGGGGCACAAGGTCCCGCACCCTGATGCGAGAGGCCGCCGATCTCTTCAACTGGGCAGAGAATCACCTTCTTTCGATCAGGGCGGATCACATCTCGGGGGCATCCAATGTCAGAGCAGACTGGCTCAGCAGAGAGACCATAGACCAAGCAGAATGGCAGCTCCATCCACAACTGTTCCGGGAGCTTGCCTCACGCTTCGGGAGCCCGGAGGTGGATCTCTTTGCAACCCCGGCCAACGCTCAGCTTCCCCGTTTCGTGTCGCGCTACCCGACACCTCTGGCAGAAGACCACGACGCGTTGCGCTGCAGGTGGCCCGAGGGTCTCCTGTACGCGTTCCCACCACTGCCTCTAATTCCCCGCCTCATCCGAAAACTGCTATCGGAGAAGGCCGACCTGCTCCTGGTAGCCCCGAACTGGCCCCGGAGGCCGTGGTACGCCGACCTAGTGGCGCTCTCCGTGGACCAACCGTGGGTGATCCCACCACGGCGGCTCGTCCTTCGCCAGGGGGAGGTCACGCACCCAGAGCCCCAGTGGCTGCAATTAGCCGTCTGGCATTTGAACGCGTCATCCTGAAAAAGGACAACCTACCAGATGAGGTCGTGGCCACCATCCAAGCAGCTAGACGTCCGTCTACGACCCGCATTTACGAGGCGTCTTGGCAGGCGTTCTGTCGCTGGAGTACCCGACAACACACCGACCCGACATCTGCTGAGGTGCGTGACATCCTGCAATTTCTTCAAGCTGGCCTTGACAGGGGTCTGGCCCCCGCAACCTTACGAAGGCAGACAGCTGCCCTATCAACGGTCATCACTTGCCCCCCGTACCAGTCTCTCGCGCACCACCCGCGCATCAAGGGGTTCCTACATGGGGCCACAAACATTCGACCTCCGGCAGTGCATCGCTACCCATCATGGGACTTGACTCTGGTTCTGCGGGCACTGACTGGACCCCCCTTCGAACCGCTAAACTCAGCCTCTCTCAAGTACCTCTCATTTAAGGTGACCTTCTTGCTGGCAATCACCTCGGCGAGAAGAGTCTCAGAGATAGCGGCCCTCTCAGTCCGCAAGGACTTATGCATATTTCGGGAATCCACGGTGACGCTACGCCTCGACCCGGCTTTCATCCCGAAGGTCAACTCGTGGTTCCATCGGGCCCAGGAACTCATCCTGCCGGATTTCTGTCCCTCACCCCGAGATGCTAGGGAGGAGAGGTGGCACACGTTGGACGTCCGACGGGCTATCCGCATCTACATCCGTCGGACCAAGCCTTTTCGCCGGTCCGAGGGTCTCCTGGTCTCCTTTAGTCCGAGGTCCATGGGTCAGAAGGTATCACCAGCTACGGTCAGCAGATGGATTAAGTCCTGCATCGCTATGGCCTACGAGTCAAGCTCCAAACCGGCACCGGGCAGAATCCTCCCCCACTCTACCCGCAGTGCGGCCACGTCGGCGGCCTGGGCTACTCAAGCTTCGGTAGCGGACATCTGCAGGGCAGCGACCTGGTCGTCCCTCACGCCGTTCATTCGCCACTACAAGATCGATGTGTACAACTCCGCTGAGGCGGCGTTTGGCCGCAGAGTTCTTCAGAAAGTGGTGTCGGAGGACAACGATGGAGACAGTCAGCCTCCCGCCCAGGGGATTTGAGCTTGGGTATATCCCATGCTTGGATAGTGGGAGCAGCGCACAGGAAAATGGACGTTGTCTTACCTGAACGTCCTTTTTCTGGGCGCTGCGTACACTATCCATAACCCTCCCTCTGGGGCTGACTGCTCACCTGGTGACTGTTGGTCTCTTTCGTTCCTGTTATCAAGTTGGTTAATAAAGTTGAGTTGGTTAAGGTTACTCTTAGTGGACTCCTTGTTAGCTGCGCCTTTCGTTCAGACTGGGGGATCATGGGAACAGAGGCGTGGCTAGGGGGCCGGAAAGGGGAAGAGCCTTCTGTTCTTTCACTCAGTTGTTGCCAAATACTGAAGTATTAACCCATGCTTGGATAGTGTACGCAGCGCCCAGAAAAAGGACGTTCAGGTAAGACAACGTCCATTTTGGCCCAGACAAATTAAAACACCCCAATAATTTAAAAACAAATTAAAATTTACATATTTAAAAAGGGAAGAGATTAGGCCAAGCCCGCCTGATGGAATAAAAAGGTCTTCACAGCGCGGCGGAAGGTGCGCAGATCCGGGATCCTCCGTATCTCTGGGGGGAGCCCATTCCAGATGGTAGGTGCCCCCACAGAGAAGGCTGTCCCCCTAGGGGTCGCCAGCCGACATTGTTTGGCTGATGGCACCCGGAGGAGTCCCTCTCTATGAGAGCGTACTGGTCGGTGGGAGGCTATTGGTGGTAGTAGGCGGTCCCGTAAATAACCAGGCCCTAAGCCATGGTCAACTCAATGTTGACTCAGCCTTCCGTCCTTCCAAGGTCGGTAAAATGAGGACCCATATTGTTGTGGGGCCGTATGCTGACTCTGTAAACTGCTTAGATTGGCCTGGAAAGCACTGTGAAGTGCTTTTGCTATTAATGGGCAGTTTCATTTTAGTTGGCGAAAGCCCTCATATACATCGTAAAGTCTGAGTTGCTTAAAGACAAGAATATAAGCAAAGTAAATGCTGGAAAGTGTCTTCATAAAGTTGTCTTTATTAGTGGAAGAAGAACTCCATTGCTAAGTATAATCTTGAAGACTTTTTTTGCTCCGAATTCCAGGGATTGATGGGTGCCTTTTCCAAACAGCATTAAGCTGTAATGATAATACTGAGGGTTAGTTGTACGTGGAGTATATTCATTTATTGAGTGTTTAAAAATTATGGCTTATAGCAGGGGTGTCAAATTTCGAGGGCCGGATCAGCATTGTAGTTCTCCTCTGTTGGCCGGACCGGGGTGGGAGTGGGGACAGGGGATGGGACGGATGCCTCCTGCAGCACCCTGCTGTCCAAAACGGGGCATGGGGGCAGTGGTGAAATCCATTTTTTTTACTACCGGTTCTGTGGGCGTGGCTTGGTGGGCGTGGTGTGGCTTGGTGGGCGTGGCAGGGGAAGATACTGCAAAATCTCCATTCCCACCCCATTCTAAGGGAAGGATACTGCAAAATCCCCATTCCCTTCTCACTCCTGGGGGAAGGATATTGCAAAATCTCCATTCACACCCTACTCAGAGGTGGTATTTGCCAGTTCTCCGAACTGCTCAAAATTTCTGCTACTGGTTCGACCTGTCAGAACCTGCTGGATTTCACCCTTGCATGGGGGGGCCTCACACAGCCTCCCCATGCCCCATTTTAGCCAGCAGAGTGCTTCAGGAAGCCGTCCAGGCCCCAAATGGGCCACGGGGGAGGCCACATAGGCATTCACATATGGTACATATGTAAATTGAAAAAAAAAATAGCAGTTACCTTCAAAATAAAAGCAACATAGCTTTATTGCATGCATGGCGAACCCTTATTTACATTTGATTTCTAATTGTTGATTGACCTCACACAGGGATAGCCAATGGGTCACATGTGGCCTGGAGGTTGTAAAAGGCTCAGGACTGGTATAATGGGTGACCCATCTACTGTACATCCTATGTTAATAAATTATCTAATATTGAGAGTATCAGAGTATCATAAAAATAATTGGAGGATGTTCAGTTGGAGTCTTCTTCTGTTAGCAAGGAGAAATGTTGCGCTAAAATTAGATTTGGAAGGAAAGTGTGGGAGGGGAACCTGGAGGCGGAGTTGAAAGGGGAATCAGCCTAGAATCCTTGCGTAGCCACAAACAGACTAAGCCCAACCTCCCTTGATTTCTGTTGACCCTTATCTAACTCTAGTAGGTGCTAGTTGAGAAGATTCCTGTGAGTAGACTTTTAGCAATAAAGCAGTTTAATTGAACTGTCACTTGGACCTTCTCTTTCGTGCTGGACAGAAAGTCGATTTACGTTTGCATTTCTAACGACATGAAATGAACTGTCTTAAATCCCACTCTTTTTGTCTCCCCAGTTTGTGGGCCAAACATCGACATACGCAACAGTATGGAGGAACTGAAGCAGCTGGAGGGCTGTACAGTGGTGGAAGGCTATCTCCAGATTTTGTTGATCAATCAAGGAGAGGACTTTAGCAACTTCCGCTTCCCCAAGCTCACCATGATCACCGATTATTTGTTGCTTTTCCGCGTGGCTGGCCTGGAGACCCTCAGCGACCTCTTTCCGAACCTGACAGTGATTCGGGGCAAGAGCCTTTTCTACAACTACGCGTTGGTCATCTTCGAAATGACCAACCTCAAGGAAATTGGGCTGTACAACTTGAGGAACATCACTCGGGGAGCCATCCGGATCGAGAAGAATTCTGACCTCTGTTACCTGTCCACGGTGGACTGGTCTCTGATCTTGGATGCTGTTTCCAATAACTACATTATAGGAAATAAACCGGCAAAAGAATGTGGAGATTTGTGTCCAGGAACGGTGGAGGAGAAACCGCTGTGTGAGAAGACTTCCATAAATAATGAATACAGCTTCCGCTGCTGGACTTCCAACCACTGCCAGAAAAGTAAGAATTCATTGATGGTTCAATTTTAACTAATAATGGTGTCACCTGTGTGACACATACACTCACTCACAAAAATGCATATGTTTGTTGTCTTCTCCAACTTAGATCAGGGGTGTCCAAACTTGGCCACTTCAAGACCTGTGGACTTCAACTCCCAGAATTCATCAGCTAGCATATTTGGCTGGGGAATTCTGGGAGTTGAAGTTCACAATTCTTAAAAGTGGCCAAGGTTGGACACGCCTGAATTAGATGTACAGGTAGTTCTTGACTTACAACAGTTCATTTAGTGACCGTTCGAAGTTACGACGGCACTGAAAAAAAGTGACTTACAGCCATTTTTCACAGCGATTACAGCATCCCTATGGTCACATGATCAAAATTCAGGAGCTTGGCAATTAGTTCATATTTATGACCGTCGCAGTGTCCCATGGTCATGTGATCCCCTTTTGTGACCACCTGACAAGCAAAATCAATGAGGAAGCCAGATTCACTTAACAACGGTGTTAATAATTTAAGACCGTCAATGATTCACTTAACAAATGTGGCAAGAAAAGTCGTAAAATGGGGCAAAACTCACTTAACAAAATTCTCTCTTAACAAAAATAAATTCTGGACCCAATTGTGGTTGTAAGTTGAGGACTACCTGTATTGGAACTGCAATTCCCATATTCCCAATGGGAATTTATTTATTAATTAGATTTTTTTTTTTGAAATGTATACTGCTTTTATTACTTTATAAGTATTGCTATGTTATTTAGTAGTTACATTCCCAGCATCTGTTGCGTGCTGTGGTGGGCAGGGTTCCTGGGATAAATTTTACGCTGAGCGGTACTGTATTAGTGTTGATGTAGAATGTGAATTTAGGAGGGGGGGACTTTTTAAAAGCGTTATGCATTGGGTTAAAATAATCCGCAGTAAAACAGCTTGTCTGGGTTGCCGTTTTGAATTAGGAATTCTAGGAAAGCATCTACAAGTTAGCTTGGTTCCTTTATTATATTTGCATTCTATTTTTGTTTTATTCAAGGTGATGCATAGAAACCGTCTTGACCCGTTTAACTTCAGCAAATGTTTGTTGGGATCAAGCGTCCTTGGGAAGCGTCCCATTTTGACCCGCAAATAAATAAATAAATAAACGTGTTGTTAGAATCGTGCATTGAAAGAATGGTTTGCTAGGATTGAGAAGAATGTATTCACGGGGGTCAGGAAGACAAACAGGTAGTCAGTCGTAGGACTACAGTTGAGCTCCAGATTTATGTTGCTAAGCAAGACGCTTGATAAGTGAGCTTTGCTCCATTTTGTGACCATTCTGGCCACAATTGTTAAGTGAATGACTGCAGTTGTTCAGTTAGTAACACGGTTGTTAAGTTCCTCATTGACTTTGCTTGTCAGAAGGTCTCAAAAGTTGATTGCATGACTCTGGGACCATTGGTGGGCTGCTGCCAGTTCAGACCAGTTTGGGCGAACCAGTAGTTCTGACCAGCGCCTGGGCCCACCCACACGCCCTGGCGCTATGACATCCTATATAATCGCCGGTTTTCTGATGCGCGCATGTGCGGGAGGTACACACACTCACATTTTCAGTTCTGGGCGAACCGGTTGTTACAGTATGTGACGTCCACCTCTGCCTGGGACACTGTAACCGTCATAAATACGAGTCAGTTGCAAGTGTCTGAATTTTGATCTCATGACCATGGGAAGGCTGCAATGGACATAAGTGTGAAAAATGGCCATAAGTCACTTTTTTCAGTGCTGTTGTAACTTCGAACAGTCACTAAATGAAGGGTTGAAACAACCAGGACTGCTTGTATATAGGAATACAATCACTCTTCCTTCTTTCTTCTGGATCCTTGCCCAAACTAGTACAGTCCCTCTTGCTTGAGCAGGGGGCTGGACTAGAAGACCTCCAAGGTCCCTTCTAGCTCATTCATTCTATTCAGTCTTTTCCAGTAAAAGCATAATTTATCTGGATCAGATGCATAAACCAGCTTTACCTCCTGCAAGTACATATAGTCTTCAACTTACAACCATTACTTTAATGACCGTTCAATGTTATGACAGCCTCTGAAAAAATGATTTGTGGCCCATCCTCAAGAGTTATAACCATTGCACCACTCCCCAGGTTACCTGACAGGTGTTTGGGTGTTTGGCACCTGGTTCACATTTTAGAATAGAGTAGAGTAGAGTAGAGTAGAGTAGAGTAGAGTAGTTGAATTGAGTTGAGTTGAGTTGAGTTCAGGAGTTGAGTTGAGTTGAGTTTGAGTTGTTGAGTTGAGTTGAGTTCTTTATTGGCCGAGTGTGATTGGACACACAAGGAATTTGTCTTCAGTGCATAAGTTCTCAGTGTACATAAAAAAATACATTCATCAAAAATCATAAGATACACTTAGTGATAGTCATAGGATACTAAATAAGCAATCAAATCATACTAGAAAACTAAATAAAACAATACCCTGTTTCCTGGAAAATAAGTCTGGGTCTTATATTAATTTTTGCTCCAAAAGACACATTAGGGCTTATTTTCTAGTTAGGGCTTATTTTCAGGGAAATATGGCATCCCGTCTGGCTGATGATCTGAACTGGGGCTTATTTTTGGGGTAGGTCTTATATTACGAGCATCCTGAAAAATCATGCTAGGGCTTACTTTCTGGCTGGGTCTTATTTTTGGGGAAACTGTATAAATCATAAAGATACAAGCAACAGAGTTATAGTCATAAGTAGAAGGAGATAGGTAATAGAAGGATGAGAAGAATAATAGTGATACAGTCTTAGTAAATAGTTTGACAGTGTTGTGGGAATTAGTCGTTTAGCAGAGTGATGGCATGGGGGAAAAACTGTCCTTGTGTCTAGTTGTTCTGGTGTGCAGGGCCCTATAGCGTCGTTTTGAGGGTAGAAATTGAAACAATTTTATGTCCAGGATGTGTAGATATTTTCACAGCCCACAGGCCACATTTAGGACAGTTGCGACGTCTTGCCATCATGTCACTTCCCCAGCCAGCTTCTGACAAGCCAAGTCAACGGGGGAAGCTGGGTTCCCTTAATGATTGTATGATTCCTTTAATGACCAGAGTAAAAACTATGATGAAATTGGAGTCTGCTTCTGGGATTGATTCGTTTAACAACAACAACTTCGCTTAGCAACCACAATTCCGGTCCCAACTGTGGCCGCGAGACGAGGACCGCCTGTAGCGTTGCGCAAAGGTTGTGCGACCTCTGTACAATGTAGTGTGGATGTAATTGTATCTTGCCGGCCACTGGTGGATAGATTTTGTTTTCCAGGATGTTTTCAAAGTTTGCCCTGTAATTGTCTTTAATGTGTGCGTGCGAGGGAGCAGAAAGAGAGGGATGTCTCAACCACAGACCAGATAGTGGTTAGGATACAACTGTGATCTCGTATAGCTCTGAAATTATCTACCCATAAAGCTCTCCTCTTCCCGTTCTTTTGATTTCCCTTGAAAAGTATAGCCTTATGGAACCTGAGATCCAGCAACATGACCCAGCGCTAAGGACACAGGTGTTGAGAACTGGCAATTCATGAAATTTCCACCTGTAAGAATCCAATCCAGGTTATCGGCTCTCTTTCAATCAAAGCAGGCGAGGCTAGAAATGTTTCTTGAATAAATATTATGGCTTTGTGTGTGTGTGTGTGTTTTTTTTTTAAAGTCATTGTTGCAGTCAGATGCACACTGCAGTCTTGTTCTTACTGGTGAGGGTTTTTTTTTAATCGAGAGGAAAAGCAAGAAAAGCAAAATAAATTATTGGCATGGCTTTCGGGGTGGGCACGTGGAGATACGTCCACCTAGCCTAGTGGTGGCGAACCTTTTACTCACCGTGTGCCGAACAGGTGCGTGCTTTGTGTGCACGCGTGCTATTGGCTTTCGTGTGTGCCCCCCCTGCGCTGCCTGCGTAATCGCACTATCTGTGCATACATGTGGGTTTTGTGCATGCAATGCACATGCACGAATGCCATTTATGCATGTGCGTGCTGCGTGCAAGTTCTCTCACATGCATGTGCAAACGCGTGTGCATGTGCAGGGGAGTTCCAAAGACCAGCTGGGTCCTCTGAATTGCACACATGCGCACTGGAGGCCTGAACACCAGCTGGGGTGCGCGCACATGCACAGCTGCAGATATATTGGGCGACGGCTCGTGTACCTGGAAAGCATGAGTGCCATAGGTTCGCCATCTGGAATTTAGCCTGTCTCTGGAGAATGGAAGTGGCATTGGAAATCCTGGTTTGATGTCTAATAGCAGAGAGCTGCAAACTGGCGTTTTTTTGGGAGAGCCCCTTCCATTTAGGGTTGCAAATTTAACTCGTGTGGTGAAAAATACAAAGTTAGAGGCAATCCTTTCTCAATAGAAGAGAACCTTTGTAGGTTCTTTGTAGGTTGAACCTGTGGGGTCCTTGGTGCTCTCTGAGCTTGGTAGTTTTCTTGCAGATGTTTTATTACCCTGCTAGGTAACACCATCAGCGCTAAAAAAGGAGTGAGGTTTGGTCTCAAACTAAGTAATGAAATGTCTGCAAGAAAACAAGTCCAGAGAGCACCAAGGAGCCTGCAATCCTTTATTTAAGGCAAATTAGCATTAATAAAGAGAGATATTTTGGGGTCTCCTGAGTACCTAATTTGGAGAACATATCCAGTCTAAGTGTGAGACTAGACTTTTCTTGCTATGGATTTGAAGAAGTTGACTTACATTGACAGAGTGTATTTTAAGAATGGAAAGAATACCTCATTGGCAGCTGTTTCATGTGCTCTCTAAGATAAATGGAACTTGTTTAACCTTATTTTATACAGATGGAAATCAAAGTAGTTAGCCAAAGGATTTTTTGTTGAGCTGCACGGACCACACATTTTGTTTTACACTGATCCATTTTCCTGTAAAAATTTATTCTCTGAACTCTTGGCCTTTTTTCCTTGCCTGTATTTTTTAACAGTCACCCAATAGTTTTTATTAATCCATTTTCAGACGGACAGATCTAAAATAAAAACAGACAATTCAGTATACACAGAAACAAAAGAAATACAGAACAAATGAATACATTTAAAAAAAACCGAACGCTCCCCTTGTAATTGTAACCTGCTTAATACGAAAAGTTTATCTTGGAAGAAATGTTATTGTGGAGATGCCAAAGCTCTGCATTTTGCTGATTGATTTCTTGAACGTGGTGAAAGATGAGAAGTGAAAACTCTTATCTAGTTGGAGCTCGGCTGGATACAGATTATTTTATTCCATGTCTATCATAAATTAAAGTATGAACATGAAGCTTCATGCCTTAACTGCATGTGAGTATTCTCTAATCTGTGGCCCTAGCCCAACAAAACTGAAGGGAAAAAAATATCTAGAAGGAAAATCTAGTATCTAAGGAAGAAGGAAACACATCAAGAAGACGTATGGAATCAGCAATTAATTTGATTTAAGATCCTAAGGTATTTCCAAACATCACCATCTATTGTGTGCTGGTCATGGATCTTTATGAATCCTAGAAAAAAAGCGAAGCCTGAAAAACATTTTTTTCATCCCCAAAGCTAACCTAAAGAGACTTGGAGCTGAGAAATCTGGGTTACATTTCAAGTCTTCTGGACTGAAGAATAGGAAATAGTCATACAATAAGTCATAAGGAATGACATATTATTGAATACTGTGTTTTCCCCAAAATAAGGCCGGGTTTTATATTAATTTTTGCTCCAAAAAACGCATTATGGCTTATTTTCCAGTTAGGTCTTATTTTGGGGGAAATACAGTACTTAACATCCCCATTTGCTGACGATCTTAACTGGGGCTTATTTTTGAGGTAGGGCTTTATATTATGAGCATCCTGAAAAATCATGCTAGGCCTTATTTTCTGGTTGGGTCTTGTTTTCGGGGAAACAGGGTAATTACATATAATGCAATGCGGTTAAATAAGAGGGGCTTTCACAAAGATGAGGGGGTCAGCCTATTCTCCAAAGCACCTGAGGACAGGACAAAAAAATAACGGATGGACGATCATTAAAGAGACATCCAATCTGGAAATAAGGAGGAATTTCCTGACAGTGAGAACTATTAATTGTCTTGAACAGCTTGCCTTCAAAAGTGGTGGGTGCTCCTTCACTGGAGGTTTTCAAGAGTAGATCAATCAACCATTTATTTATTTATTTATTTATTTATTGGTTCGATTTATATGCCGCCCTTTTCCGGAGACTCAGTGCAGCTTACAATGTGTTAAGCAATAGCCTTCATACTTTTGTATATACCTGCTTAGTAGGGCTTTCGGAACAGAATAAGTTGGAATGGATCTTGGGGGATCTTCTAGTCCAACCCCCGGCTCAAGCAGGAGACCCTATCCCATTTCTGACAAAGGAATGTCCAGTCTTTTCTTAAAAATCTTCAATGATGGAGCATTGGAGCATCCACAAGACAAGTTGTTCCACTGGTTAATTGTTCTCACCATTAGGAAATTTCTCCTTAGTTCCAGGTTGCTTCTCTCCTTGATTAGTTTCCACCCATTGCTTCTTCTCCTGCCTTCAGGTGCTTTGGAGAAGAGATTGACTCTCTCTTCTTTGTGACAGCCCCTCAAATATTGGAAGACTACTATCATGTCACCCCTAGTCCTTCTTTACATTAAACTAAGGTAAAGGTAAAGGTTCCCCTCGCACATATGTGCTAGTCGTTCCCGACTCTAGGGGGCAGGGCTCATCTCCATTTCAAAGCCGAAGAGCCAGCGCTGTCTGAAGACGTCTCCGTGGTCATGTGGCCGGCATGATTAAACACCAAAGGCGCATGGAACACTCTTACTTTCCCACCAAAGGTGGTCCCTATTTTTCTACTTGCATTTTTTACGGTATAAAAAAACAGGCATAAGAAACAGGAGCTCACCCCGTTATGCCCCGTTACGCGGCACTAGGGATACGAACCGCTGAACTGCCGACCTTTTGATCGACAAGCTCAACGTCTTAGCCACTGAGCCACCGAGCCACCGTGTCATTAAACTAGACATACTCAATTCCTTCAATTGTTCCTTATATGTTTTAGCCTCCAGTCCGTTCATGTTCTTGACCAGGACGGTATAATAAGGTCTTTTGCCTTAAGCAGCGGGTTGGACTTGAAGACCTCTCAAGACCCCTTCCAACTCTGTTACTCTGCTTTCATATCTGTAGTTGCTTCACTGTTGAAGATGCTGCAAAATATCAAGAGCCACATTATGAAAAGTTCTCATGATAGTGAGCCTGAACTTGAAGAAAGGAAATGTTGATCTCTGCCAGCACTGTGCTGGGAAGGGGAGGCGGGGAGACCGCTGCTCTTTTGGAAGTAAAAACAAGGGAATTATAAATGTTCAATTGTTTAAAAGGAAGCGTCCTGTTTACTCTGCTTTGGAGGAACAAGAAAGGGAGCAGAAGGGCGACAAAAGGAGCCGGATGGGGAAGGAGGCAACAGACAACAAAGTCTCACTGTTTTCAGCACCATCCTGAACTTTAGGATCTGTATGCTCCACAGCACCTAAGCCCAGTAAAGCCAAAGATAACATTTTTTGGTGACACTTCCTCCATCGCGGTGTCGTTGCAAGGAAGTGAATACCCACAACAGAATGAATTTATTAAAACCCTCAGCGATTCTGCAGCTCTCCCCACAGTCCAAGGGATTGCGATCAAATCAAGAAAACATCAACAATAATGGTTGATTTCCTTCATTGCTTCATCATTGGGGGCTTTTAAGAAGAGACTGGACAGCCGCTTGCCTGAAATGGTGCAGGTTCTCCTGCTTTTGAGCAGGAGGTTGGAGTAACAGATAAGCTTCTTTTTTTTTTTAGTTAATCTAAGAGAAGGGACCTTGTAGGTCTTGTAGGGATCTCCAACCTTGGCAACTTTAAGACTTACCAACGATGATAGAAATATCTCAAAATGGAGCAAAACCCACTTAGCGGTCTCACTTTGCAACACAAATTTGGGGCTCAGCCGTGGTGGTAAGTTGAGGACTACCTGTAGATGCAGATGTCCTCTCTTGCTTTGAAGCCCTTCACGATTGCAAGTCCCTCCTTATTCCTGGCTGCTTGCTTTGGGGAAGGGTTGGCAGTCTCACCTCCCTTGGAAACCTGTGTTCGAATCCCTTTGTTCTCGACAAGTCCTTCCACTAAAGGAGACCGAGTGGGCGGGCGAACGAGCGAACGCTGCGTTTGGGAACACTTCGTTCTTTTTGGAGCAAACTGGTTCTTTTAATTTTGTCCCTGAGCAGAAGCTGGTTATCGCAAACAAAGGCAGGAGGAGGAGGAGGAGGAGGGGGGTTGGGAAATCTTTTTGCTTCCTTTCGGATGCGTCTCTTCCAGAAATAATGCCAGCAGTGGGCAGGGCGAGCGGCTGGTGTACAGCGCCCGTGTGGCTGGCGATCGATGGCTTTTTTTTGCAACGAATAATTAAACTGGATGAAAAAGTGCAAAGAAGGGCTTTTTGTTCCTGTTCATTTAAAAAAAAATAATAATAAATGGGTGGGGAGGAAGCTTGAATTGCCTCCTGCTGCCTTTGGTGACTTCCTCCTCCTCCTCTTCTTCCTTAACCTTTGGAGTAGTTGTTGTCGGGTTAAGTTCCCACCGGCAGTTGCAAGGTTGATCCTGCAATATTTACTCTGCGCTTTTTCTCTTCCTTCTGGGAGCTGCAGAGAAGATGCCAACTGCTTTTCCACGTACATCTCCTTTTGGCAGGAGCAACGGGCAATGATGTTGCAATTCCGGATTTCCGGAAAAGCGAAGTGGTTGGGAGGTTGCCACAGCTGCTGAGACGAGGCGAGCCCGTTCTTTGTTTCTCCCCTTTTCTCACAGCTTTGGGGATTCCCCCCCCCCCCACCGTCCCCCTTTAAATTGTAAAGAAAAATTAGGCTATGCTTTGGAGAAAGATGGGCACGGTTGGCATTCTCCAGGAGATGAAGTAGAGATAGTCCTCGACTTACAATGGTGCAGTGACCATTTGAAGTTACAACAGCGCTGAAAAAAGTGACTTTTGGTCCTTTTTTCACACTTAATGTCCGTTGCAGCATCCCCATGATCAAACTTCAGCCAGCTGGGCCACTGACTCATATTTATGATGGTTGCGGTGTCCCAGGGTTGTGTGATCCTCTTTTATGACCTTCTGACAAGCCAGGTCAATGAGGAAGCTCAGGTTGAACCCCTGTGTTACTAGCATAACAACGGCAGTGATTTCACTTAACAACTGGCAAGAAAGGTTGTAAAACGGGGCAAAGCTCACTTAGCAAATGTCTCCCTTAGCAACAGAACTATTGGGCTGAATTGTGGCTGTAATTTGAGGACTACCTGTAGGAAACTTCTTAACTCGGTGGCAATAGAAACATTAATGGAATCTGTTTTGGATAAAACAGCTAAACCGGTCCTATTAACTTTCACGATAATCTCCCACCATGGACCTATATCAGTGATGGCGAACTTTTTTTGGCATTGAGTGCCAAAAAGGGAGTGCATGCATGCACGCGTGGCACCAACTGCCAAAAAGGGAGCACTGTGCATGCATACATGTGCTTTGCGCACACTTGTCTGGACCGAGAACAGGAATAGGAGTTGCCCAAGAGTGTGCACGCATCAAAGAACGTACTTGCGGTTTCTTAGGTTACTGCTGGCAAGTCTTCAGGTTACTTCCGTGCATGCGCACACGCCGATCAGCACTCCAGCGCACATGCTCATGGCAGAAAATGGAAGACCAGCTCTTCCGGTTTCCGGCATTGACGCAAGCAAAAGGCCAGCTGATCATCACAGGCATATGCGCGTCAGAAACCCAGAACAACAACGGGCAACGCCGTGCGTGCTAGGCGACATGGCTCTGCGTGCCACTTCGGCCACGCGTGCCATAGGTTCTCCATCACGGGCCTATATCTTTGTAGGAAAAAAATGGGAAAATGCAGCCCCCTTTTTTAATGCTGTTTTTGAGTGTGAGACTTGTCTTTTGTAGATGGTTAAGAAATACAGGTAGTCCTTGACTTACGACTGGTTGCTTAGCGACCATTGGAAATTATGATGGACTTACTTTGGAACTACTTGGCGCCTCCTCTCATTGACGCTTTGTAATACAACTGCATTTATGGTTGGTTGTAGCACCCCACGTATTTTGACAAAATGTGTTTTACAACAGTTAACTGTACTTACTTTCATTTTTGGGCAAATTTGAACCGATACCAAACCATGAGTTCGCTTAACAACTGCATCCACTTAACAACTGCAGCGTTTGCTTGATTATTGGCTTCCATTGAACAACCACTTTCAAAAGAGGCTGTAAAACCTTTTATGGCTGTCCCGACATACGACTATGATGGGCAGGCTCCTCGTTGTACTTCGAGGATTCCCCGTATCAAGAGTCGCTTGGATCAGATTGAATTTCCTTTGGGAATAAATGGGAGGCGAACACTCCTCCCCCCCCAACTTTGCATTTTCAAGAAAAATTGGCATACACCTATAATGCATCGATAAAACCACATCTCCTCTTTTTTTTATTTTACGGCTTTGTGGGCCTGTGTCCCAGTGTGCCATCTGGTATGCCAGCAACAAAAGCAAAAAAAAAAAAGCATCTTTATTGGCCAGGGCTTTTAATTTGTGCCCATCTCTTTTTAGTCTGGCTGGTGTCTGATAACTTCTTAATGTCTTCGGTACGAAAATATGATTTATATTGCTGGTTGAGATGCAGTACTTTTATAGGCACCTAGCGAGTGCTGTTCACGCAGTAGGGCTGATTTTACAGAAGACCAGCAAAGAATCTTAATTAAATGGGAAATTTAATGGAAGGATGGAACATGCTTTTTAATAATAAACAATGCCCATAAACATACATACTCGTGAAACCTTGCTTCTAATTCTTCACAGATCTGTTTCTTGATTATCTTTTCCAGGATCTTTGCAGGTACTGTGTTTCCCTGAAAATAAGACCCTGTCTTATATTTTTCCGAACCTTGAAATAAGCACTTGGCCTTACTGCCATGTGCTCAAAAGCCTGATTGGGCTTATTATCAGGGGATGTCTTATTTTGGGGGAAACAGGGTAGATGATAGATAGATAGATAGATAGATAGATAGATAGATAGATAGATAGATAGATGATAGATAGATACCATGTTACCCCGAAAATAAGACCCTGTCTTATATTTTTTTGAACCCTGAAATAAGCGCTTGGCCTTATTGCCATGCGCTCAAAAGCCCGATTGGGCTTATTAGGGGATGTCTTATTTTGGGGGAAACAGAGTAGGGGTGAAATCCCCCCAGTTCGCACCAGATTGGGCGATCCTGTAGTGATCATGCCAGGTTCGGCGATCTGGTAGCGATGGGGAGCGAAGCTCCGCCCACCCGCCTGGGTATCATTACTTCCTGGTTTTAACCAGGAAGTAATGTGTTCTTACACATTTTGTGCATGCATGTGATGCGCGTGTGTGCACTTCCAAACCGGTAAGGAACATAAGTAGATTTCACTCCTGAAACACAGGGTATTTATGTTAGACTGATTGGTCTGCAGTTTCCTGGGTCTGTCTGTCTGTTTCTTTTTCCCTTTCTTGAAGATGGGAAACACATCAGCCCTTTTCCAATCCTCAGATACTTCCCCAGTGCTCCAGGATTTTTGAAAAATAGGGGACAATGGTTCTGAGATAACAGCTCTCACCTCCTTCAGAACTCTGGGATGTAATCTGTCAGGTCCAGGTGATTTATATTCATCAGGGTCAGATAGGTGTTCTCTTACCATATTTTGGCTTATTTCAATTTTTATTTCCAGTTTGTCTATTACAGTAGGTTGTGGGGGGTTTTTTGGTACTTTGGGCTATAATTTCTTTTAGCGTGAAAAGTGATGCAAAGAATGAATTAAGCAGCTCTGCTTTCTCCCTGCTCAGAGGTGGCATTCCGGTAGCGGCAATTGCTATGTGGGCATGTTTTTGAGGCCGCCCAGGGGTGGGTTCTAAATTTTTTTACTACCGGTTTTGTGGGCGTGGCTTAATTTGTGGGTGTGGCTTGGGGGGGTCATGTGACAATTCTTTAGGATTTAGCAGATTAGCATCTTGCAGAGCTGTACTGATCTACCCATTTATTTTTGCAGGCACCGGTCTACTCACCTATATTTGCAGGCACTGGTCTACCCATTTATTTTTGCAGGCACCGGTCTACCACCAAACTGCCTTTTACCACTGATCAGCTGTAGGGTGGCCCTTTGAAGCCCTGCCGCAAGAGTTTAAACAGTTTTTCCTTACAGCCCATCAGCTGGGACTCAGGAGGCAGGAATAGGTTGGGGGTGGGGCCAAATAAAAGGTAAGAATAACGCGGGGGTTGGGGCCGGGGGGGGCAGAACTGGTTCGGTGACGTCATATCGTCACCGCTACTTGCTCGGCAGAACCGGGCTGAACCTGGAGGAACCTACCACTGGGCCGGCCGCATGCGCGGAAGGTGCATGAAGGAGCAAAGCACATGCGTGGAAGGCCGGGTGCATGCACAGACAGTGTGCGCACAAAGTGAGCGTGCAGGCGCGTAGCGAACCGGTGCTAACGGTAAGTGAAACACACCCCTGCCCCTACTGCCTGTTACTTGATGGACCTGACTTTAAAAACTGAGGCTTTTCCCACTCTTTATTTATTTATTTTGAGTCCCGCTGTTTAGAATACAATATTTTTTGGATTAAAAAGCAAGATGGGAGTTGTTCAGAATTCTGGCTCTGTCCCAGGGACAATCGTAAAAATGAAATGGAGCTCTGAGACCTTACTAAAGAATTATCCCTCTCAAATGTTTTAAAACTCTTCATACAGGCCCGTGATGGCGAACCTATGGCACACGTCCCACAGGTGGCATGCAGAGCCATATCTGTGAGCACACGAGCGTTGCCCTAGCTCAGCTCCAGCGCACATGCGCATGTTGGCCAGCTGATTTTCGGGCCTTCTAGGCTTACTGGAAGCCAGGAAACAGGCTGTTTCTGGCCTCCGGAGGGCCTTTGGGGTGGGGAAGGCCGTTTTCGTCCTCCCCAGGCTCCAAGAAAGCCTCTGGAGCCTGGGGAAGGCGAAAAATGGGCCTACTGGGCCCTCCGTGCCATCACGTGCCAAAAGGGGGGGGGGGAGGGCAGGGGGTCATGCACATATATAGGTTGCATTGAATTATGAGTGTGGGCGTGCGTGCAACCCCCCCCAACGACCCCCCGCTTTTGGCACGTGATGGCAAAAAGGTTAGCCATCACTGATTTAGGCCATATTTAAATGTTATTGCCCTTAAATTTATTGCAAAACAAAACTTTTGATAATGCAAAAGGAACTTTTAGGGGTTGGGGGTCACCGAAGGGCTCCAAAGGAATATGGATATACAGGCAGTGCTCAACTTACAACAGTTCATTTAGTGACCGTTTGAAGTTACGACGGCACTGACAAAAGTGACTTATGACCATTTTTCACACTTATGACCGTTTGCAGCATCCCAGTGGTCACATGATTTACATTCGGATGCTTGGCCACTGACTCACAGGATCACGTGATCCCCTTTTTGAGACCTCCTGACAAGCAAAGTCGGTGGGGCAAGCCAGATTCACCTAACAACCGGGTTACTGATTTAATAACGGTGGTGATTCACTTAACAAATGTGGCAAGAAAAGTCGTTAAAAATGGGGTCAAACCTACTTGACCAATTTCTCACTTAGCAACATAAATTTTGGGGTTCAATTGTAGTCGTAAGTGGAGGACTGAATTGTAGTTTTAAACCAGCGAAATGCAGCTCTCTTCCTGCACTGGGGATCCATTTTGTGTGTCCCTCTGCAGCACCCTTCAGCGTCTACATCAGGCCAAGCAAACAAAACGGCCATATAGGACGACCCCTTCGCTGCTGGCGTGCGGCTGAATTAAAGCAAGGCTTTGATTTTAAAGTCCTTGCAGCTATTTACGTCAATTGAAAATCTTGTGCCGTCAGCTTTGGCCGAGTGAATTGCAAGGCGCCCCCTCTCCCCTCCCCATCCCGGTCTCTGGTCTCCTCCTTCGGTCGTCAAACCACGTTCTTTGTCCTTTAGAAAATATTGAATCTATGCGAAGTATGCGGGCATGAATGGGAAAAGGGGAGGGGAAATGCCTCTGGTTCTGAATTGGTTCCTTCTGTAATATTTATAAGCTGCGGCTTGGGTGTGCGTTTCTGGCCTGTGGAATGAATGCTGCAGGGGACCCACAAGGGAAGCTGTAACAAGCAAGCAAATGTCTGAACCCCCAAAACACGCTTTGGGGTTGGCATGGGTAACACGTGGACGAGGTTAACAAGAACCGTGCACTCTCGATCGGCGGCCCCAAAGGTTCTGGAGCTCTGAATTAGGGATGTGTGATTCCCGTCCAGTTTTATTTACATTTACATCTATTTAGATCCCATCTTTATTATTTTGACAAATAACGCAAGGCAGCAGACATATCCGGCACAACTTCCTATTCCTGTTTTCCTCACAACAACCCTGTGAGGCGGACTGGGCTGAGAGAGAGGGACTGGCCCAAGGTCTCCCAGCTGGCTTTCATGCGTAAGGAGAGACTAGAACTCACTGCCTCCTGGTGATTGGCACAAAGTCACCTAGCTGGCTTTCATGCCTAAGGCGAGACTAGAACTCACTGTCTCCTGGTGATTGGCCCAAAGTCACCCAGCTGGCTTTCATACCTAAGGCGGGACTAGAATTCAGAATCTCCTGGTGATTGGCCCCAAAGTCACCCAGCTAGCTTTCATGCCTAAGGCGGGACTAGAACTCACTGTCTCCTGGTGATTGGCCCAAAGTCACCCAGCTGGCTTTCATGCCTAAGGCGAGACTAGAACTCACTGTCTCCTGGTGATTGGCCCAAAGTCACCCAGCTGGCTTTCATACCTAAGGCGGGACTAGAATTCAGAATCTCCTGGTGATTGGCCCCAAAGTCACCCAGCTAGCTTTCATGCCTAAGGTGGGACTAGAACTCACTGTCTCCTGGTGATTGGCCCAAAGTCACCCAGCTGGCTTTCATACCTAAGGCGGGACTAGAATTCAGAATCTCCTGGTGATTGGCCCCAAAGTCACCCAGCTAGCTTTCATGCCTAAGGCGGGACTAGAACTCACTGTCTCCTGGTGATTGGCCCAAAGTCACCCAGCTGGCTTTCATGCCTAAGGGCGGGACTAGAATTCACTGCCTCCTGGTGATTGGCATAAAGTCACCCAGCTGGCTTTTGTGCCTAAGGCGGGACTAGAACTCACTGTCTCCTGGTGATTGGCACAAAGTCACCCAGCTGGCTTTCATGCCTAAGGGCGGGACTAGAATTCACTGCCTCCTGGTGATTGGCACAAAGTCACCCAGCTGGCTTTTGTGCCTAAGGCGGGACTAGAATTCACTGCCTCCTGGTGATTGGCCCTAAAGTCACCCAGCTGGCTTTCATGCCTAAGGCTGAGGAATTCTGGGAGCCGAAGTCCACAACTCTTAAAGTTGCCAAGGTTGGAGACCTGTTTTAAGCAATCATTTTAAAAAAGCCTCTGCCGATCAGGCAACTCAGCTGGGATCGTCAGAGCCTTTTGAAAGCATTTTTTTACAACCTCTTCGCCGAAGAGGTTGTAGAAAAAATGGTTTTAAAAGTAATAATAATAAAAAAAATTGGCCACACCTATCCAGTCACATTACCCCCCCCCCCGCAAGCCACGCCCACAGAACCGGCAGTAACAAATTTTAGATTTCAGCACTGGATTAGCAGCTTCCTTCTTGGGAAAAAAACAAAACACCCGTCTGACTTCATAGAAGCGTAAGACTGGAAGGGACCTTGGAGGTCTTCCAGTCCAACCCCCTGCCCAAAGTAGGAATCCTTTCATGGCTTTTGAGAGAAGCAAAAGCTGAAAACGTGATAAGTGAGACTGAGGATTTATATATAAAAACAATCTTCCTGAAATGGAGCCCTTTTTGCAATGGCAGGGAAAACCACTTTTTTCTCAAGAATGAGGGGAGGAAAATATTTTTAAAGTATTATGCTAAGACCTACCTCTCAGCACACGTAACATTGCAAAGAAATGTGGGTCAGGTTGACCCAGTTTGGAGCAGGATAAATGTTTTTGTCAAGGATCTGTAGATTTTTTGGAGTTCTTTTTAAAAACGTTCATATCCTTTGTGTTTCTGCTGGCTGCACCCTTCTTTAATATACCGGTATTTGGTTATTGTGGGAAGCTTTGGACCTGGGAAATATTTTGACATGCATGAGAGGAGTGATGTGGCTATTTGAATATCGGTAGTCCTCGACTTATGGTGACGACTAAGCCAAAATTTCTGTTGCTAAGCAAGACAGTTGTTAAATGAGTTTTGCCCCATTTTACATCCACGGTTAACAACTGCCGTTGTTAAAGTTAGTTACACAGTTGTTGAGTGAATCTGGGTTCTCCATTGACTTTGCTTGTCAGAAGGTCGCAGAAGGGGGAAATCACATGACCCCGGGACCTGGCAACCGTCATAAATGTGAGCCAGTTGCCAAAAGCATCTGAATTTTGATCATGTCTCCATGGAGTTGCTGACATGGTCGTGTGAAAAATGGTCATGTCACTTTTTTCAGTGCGGTTGTAACTTCGAACGGTCACTAAATGAATTGTTGTAAGTTGAGGACTACCTGTAGTTTTTCAAGAAGACTGAGGGAGAAACATTTAAGACTTCACTGTCGAAAACTCTTTTGCTTGTTTGTTGATAAACTGAATCTTCTTAACAGTACAGATCAGGGGTGAAATCCAGCAGGTTCTGACAGGTTCTGGAGAATCCATAGCGGAAATTATGAATAGTTTCTCTGGGGCCATAACGCTGGCTGGCCCCAGTGGGGTGGGAATCGAGATTTTGCAATATCCTTCCCCCAGGAGTGGGGAGGGAATGGGGATTTTGCAGTATCCTTCCCTCAGGAGTGGGGAGGGAATGGGGATTTTGCAGTATCCTTCCCCCAGGAGTGGGGAGGGAATGGGGATTTTGCAGTATCCTTCCCCTGGAGTGGGGTGGGAATGGGGATTTTGCAATATCCTTCCCCCAGGAGTGGGGAGGGAATGGGGATTTTGCAGTATCCTTCCCCTGGAGTGGGGAGGGAATGGGGATTTTGCAATATCCTTCCCCCAGGATTGCGGAGGGAATGGGGATTTTGCAATATCCTTCTGTCAGGAGTTGTACGGGAATGGGGATTTTGTAGTATCCTTCCCCTGCCACGCCCACCAAGCCACACCCACAGAACCGGTAGTAAAAAAAAAAATAGATTTAACCACTGGTACAGATAGTGCTCAACATATGACATAATGGAGGCTTCCCATCATGGTTACCTATGGTGATGGTCGTAAATTGGATCACCCATGTGACTGACTTCATTTTATGGCCGTTTTGGTAGCGGTCAAAGGGAATTCAAACTAATGGTAAGCAAACTAATGGTTTCGGTTTGGCCAAAAACCAGTTATGCAGAAAACAAAGTAAAATGCCAGGTTATAAAACACAGTCATGTAACCACCGGACATGTAGTCACTGACTTGAGTGGTGGTAGCCCCTGGAACTTCAGAACTGGGTTGGGAGTATCCTTCAAGGAGTTAAGCAGCTGGTCATAAATTGAGAATTATTCCTCTTTTAGCTGTCACAATCTAAGGCTCAACTAGCTGGCAGTTTCATGGCTTATGGTGTTCCTGAGAACGTTTAGTTCAAAGGGTCTGCAACCTTAAACACTCAAAGAGCCATTTGGACCCATTTCCCACAGAAAAGAAAACACCGGGAGCCACAGAACCCACCCCGTGCCTGACTATTTCTTGAGCGGCCACAAAACTAGCATATGCAATTGAATTAAACGTTCTGTTTTCTTCTGAAACTTTTCTTTTTTTGGATTTATCCATGGTTGGCCTACCGGGGGTTGAAAAGCTCAATAAATCGCGTGCCAGCGGGTATCGCACATTGGCGGTTGTGACACATAGTTTGAGTGACAGGGAGCCGCAGCAGTGGGGGTGAAAGAGCCACATGCGGCTCCAGAGCCACAGGTTGCTGACCCCTGGTTTAGTTATTCCTTGTAACAAGGTTTTTATATATTTATTCAATTTGCGTAGCTGCCGGTCTCAGACCAATGATTCTGGATGTTGTGAGATGTAGACTTTTGGAGTAACCTAGACAAGTTTTGGTTCTTATCAGTGGTGGGTTGCTACCGATTCGCCCCAAATCAGGCGAACTGGTAGCGGCAGCGGGAGGCTGCACCCAGGGGTGAAATCCAGCAGATTCTGACAGGTTCTGAAGAAATTCAGCAGGTTCTGACAGGTAGCGGAAATTTTGAACAGTTCGGAGAACCAGCAAATACCACCTCTGGCTGGCCGTAGAGTGGGCTGGGAATGGAGATTTTGCGGTATCCTTCCCCCAGGAGTGGGGAGAGGGAATGGGGATTTTACAGTATCCTTCCCCTGCCACGCCCACCAAGCCACACCACGCCCACTAAGTCACTCCCACAGAACTGGTATTAAAAAAATTTGGATTTCACCACTGACTCCGCCTACCCACCCGGAAGTCTTTGCAAATATGCAGAAGCATTGCACACGCCAGTGCGCGCGCACCCAGGAGCGAACCAGTAGCAATTGGATTTGAAACCCACTACTGGTTCTTATGCTGGTTTAGTTGCAACAGCGATGATATCCAAGAAGAGACTGGGCTGCCATTTGTTAGAAATTGTGTAGGATCTCCTGCTTGGGCAGGGGGTTGGACTAGATGACCTACAAGGTCCCTTCCAACTCTGTTAATCTGTAATCTGATAAACGGCAATCCTGGGGAAGGCCCATTTTAGCTAGCAGGTTGCTTTGGAGTTGAATAATTACAGTGTAATTACGCATTCTTGGAATTCTTGACATCAGTAGAATTTTGAAAATGGGGAAATAGATGCTTTTTGGTGGCGAAACGAAGGTGGGAGATACCAATTGTTTTTTTAAACTTGTCTTCTCTTTTTTTTCCTGTCAAACTGTAAAAAACAAAGAAAGATGAAACGCAGAAGGTCCAGATAAAAATCAAATTATATATGAAGATTGTCAGGGTTCCAAGTAGGCTCGGATTATTGTGCTTGCAAAATGGATCAATTGCTTGGAACCCTGACACAAATATGGCAAATACCTATCGGTCATAATGGCCAAATGGTCGGTCCCTGCCTCTTCCCCAAGCCTGCAATTTGCATATCTTAATTGCAGTTCTCCACTGATCTGGTGGGTCAACATTGCTTATCGGAGAGAAGGATGAACTCCTGCTTTGCACAGAAGCTTGAAAGATAACCAAAAAAACTTGCAATTTTGAAAAGAGATAAGTTATCTTTTTAAGGAGAGGAGAGGGAGAATGTGAGCTACAGGGGTATTTGTCCAGCAAGATCTGTTTAGATTAGTGTTTCTCAGCCTTGGAAGCTTGAAGATGTGTGGACTTCAACTCCCAGTTCTCGCTTAATGACCAGTTCCTTAATGACCGAATAAAGTTAGGATGGACCCCAAAAAAGTTACCTCTGATGTGTCCTTAAAAATATGACTACCACGCAGTGGTGGGTTCCTCCCGGTTCGGCCCGGTTCTCCCCAGCCGGTAGCGGTGATGTCACCGAACCAGTTCTGCCCCCCCTGCGCCCCCATCCCCCACGTTATTCTTACTTTTTATTTGGCCCACCCCCAATCTATTGCTGCCTCCCTCTAGCTGATGGCTAGAGGGAAAAAAAGCTGTTTAAACTCTTGCCCAGGGGCTTCAAAGGGCCGCCCTACAGCTGATCAGTGTTAAAAGAAAACAAATGAGTAGACAAAAATAATGAGTAGACCAGTGCCTGCAAAAACAAATGGGTAGATCGGTACAGCTCTGCAAGCCGTTAAAAGCCTGGTAGACCAGTACCTATGCTAAATCCTAAATAATTGTCATATGACCATCAAGCCACGCCCACAAAATAAGCCACGCCCACAGAACCAGTAGTAAAAAAATTTAGAACCCACCCCTGCTACCACGCATACAATCGTGTGAGTCACACAATCGCATGTCAAGTGCTTGACAATCAACCATTTCCATTCTGAAATTTATTATCAGTTTCCTGCAAAAAAAAAAAAAAGCTCATTTTGGAGAATGAATTTTATTTATTTATTTATTTATTTATTTATTTATTTATTTATTTATTTATTTATTTATTTATTCAATTTCTATACTGCCCTTCTCCCGAAGGACTCAGGGCGGTGAACAGTTAAAATAACATAACATATAAAATGTGAATATAAGATGATTAAGCCAATTTGGTTCATCGGTTAAGAATTTTCAACATAAAGATTTAGGAAAATTAGAAGAGATTTATGCCAGCCCGGCTTGGTGAAATAGAAAGGTCTTAGGTGCACGACGGAAAGTATGAAGGTCTGGGATCATTCATAACCTGTTCCAATTCACTTCACGACCAAGTGGTTTGCATAACAACCCTGGTAAGTCACTTTTTCAAAAGCAGAAGCTGCCGTAAGTTTGGATCTTGGCCGTTTGAAAAAAAAAAAAAAAAAGAGACTTGCCCGTGAACTGTAATCAGTTAGACACATCCATTTATCAGAAGACAAAGTTCTGATGGTCTTACGCATTGATAAGCAGGCTTCCAAACTAACACCGGACTGCCACTCTTTAATCCACTGTTTAATTTTTTAAAACATTTCTTGGGACCAGTCCTCTTGCAAAGCTTACTTTAAAATCTTAACTGTGATGATTCTTGTGTCAAAATCCAAACTCTACACTTAAGTAATTCGCCCATTAGACTCAACTGGGATAACATTTGGTGTCTCAAGTGTTTTGAAGTGTGAAGCAAGTTGATTGGGGGAAAAAAAAGAGGCGATGGAGAGGAAGCAGTATCCTTAAAAATAAAATAAAAACGATATTTGTGGCCAAAATTGGAGGCCCTCCAGAGGCAGGAAACAGCCCGTTTCCCTACTTCTGGTGGGCCCAGAAGGCCCGAAAATCAGCTGGCGGAGCTGAGCTCGTGTGCCCAGCGATATGGCTATGCGTGCCACAGGTTCGCCATCACGGATATAAGGTCTCTTGAGCCAGGGTTGAGTAGAAGACCTCTGAGGTCCCTTCCAACTATTATTCTGTTGTTATTATTGTGATTTGCTCAAGACAGATCTTCACTAAGTGATCAACCGAGTTTGAAGCTTCCTCCACAGAGCTTCACCCTGAAACAACAGTCCACCTGGAACCCTTTAATTGTGACTACACTTGAAAAACATGAATTAAGTTTCAATAGCTTATGTATTCCTGGTTTCTTCCATGTTGTCTGAAGGTGGATATTCCTACGCTAGGAATATTGTATCACACTCCCACATATGGAAAACTAGACTGTCAGAAATCGCAGAGGGCTAGAAATATGTTAGCGTTCTACAGAAGTGACATGAATAAGCAGGAAACTTTGCAACTCATTTATCTAGAGCAGTGTTATTTTTCGGTAAGCTTGTAGTCTGTACTGAGCGGTCCTAAGCGTCTCTTAGATATATTTTGTTCTGTACCTCCCAGGTGAGGAAATGTTGACCTTATGGTTGAAATACATTGAAGTGCAGTCTATTTCTTTATGGGAATTGTTGTTGGTGTACAGTTGTCTTCTTTTAGAGTTCAGCGTGTACTTTTCAGGTACTTTGGCTAAGTAAAAAGTTCGAGCCCTTGCTTGCTGCAGAATATTTAAATTGCAAAAGATTTGCAAAGGCATCTTTCTATTTTTAGATTAATTGCTGCTGAGGCTGTATTTAAAAGGGTTGCTTTTTTTTAAAAAAAAATAAATGTTTATATTTTATTCCCAAAGTTAAAATACAAACTCGGAAAGGAAAAAGAAAAGGAACAAAACAAAAGAAGAGCAAAACTAAAACTAAGCAAGACAAGAAGAAAAGATGTCCATGAAAAAGTTGCCTTTCTTTCATCTTTAGAGAAGTGAACTATTAGTCCCTTAATACTTATTTTTATTTTGACGGTTCATGTTGAAGGACTGTTTTGCATTGCTTGATTTCAAGCTCCGCAAATAACCGCAGATGCTGCCTCCTTTTTTTTGCAATTTAAGTCCTATCAAAGCTCAGCCTGCAAATGCTTCTAAATTAAAAAAAAAAACAGAAGGGATTAGATCCCGGAGCAACGATGGCTTTCTAAAATGATCTGGAGCATGTGTGGATCTCAAAAAGGCAACACACAGATCCAGTTGGGGTGGATGAAAACTTGAGGGTATCCATTTAGTTTTTCCTCCTATGAATAGAAACATCCAGTATAGGATGGCGAGAGTTCGGCGGTGTGTATATTTTCAGCAGGGAAGGGGGTCGCCTGTCCCTTTAAGTGGGTTTATAATTGGCTAGGAATTTTTATCAGCTTAGTCATTCTCGTGCTGGGCGGATGAAATGGGGTGGGGGGGAGAGAGAGGGGGGGGAGAAGCCACAAGCCCCATCCGTTAGAGGCCCTTGGATAAGGATGTGTCATCCCTAAAGAATGTATGTGAACAAAACAGACTGTGCGCGCAGCGGCTGCTGCAACAACCGTCGGCCTGAACAGTAAGGCATTCTTAAAGCGCAGCTCTGAGTCACATGGAGCAGATGGATTGTTTCACTAAAATGGAAGCTATTTTGATGTGGAAGAAGTCGTGTTTCATTTCCAGGGCAAATAAAACGGTTGGAGAAACAGGGTCCTAAAATCCGACGTTGGGTCATTAGAAAAAAGGGATTTGAAAGTAAAACTGCCAACAGGGCAAAGGAGCGTTAGATGATTAATCGAGATCACGTGAAGTGTCAGTACTGCCTTTATCGGGCCTTGGTAAGGCCACCCTTGGAATATTGCATCCGGTTTTGGTTGCCGTGATATAAAAAAAGATGTTGAGATTCTGGAAAGAGGGCAGAGAAGAGCAGCCAAGGAGGGCTGGAGGCTAAAACATACGGAGAACGGTTGCAGGAATTGGGTATGGCCAGTCTAGAGAAAAGAAGGACTAGGGGGTGATATGATAGTGGTGGACCACAACAGATAGCAGTCTTCTAATATTTGAGGGGCTACCACAAAGAAGAGGGGGTCAATTTATTTTCCAAAGCACCAGAAAGCAAGATAAGAAGCAATGGATGGAAACTCATCAAGTAAGAGTAGCAACCTGGAACTAAGGAGAAATTTCCTAACGGCGAGAACATTCAAACCAATGGAACTGCTTGCCTCCAGAAGTTGTGGGTGCTTCATCACTGAAGGCTTTCCAAAAGACACTGGACTACCATTTGTCTGAAACGGTACAGGGCATCCTGCTTGAGCAGGGGGTTGGGCTAGAGGACCCCGAAGGTCCCTTCCAACTCTTATAATTCTGTTGTGTTCTGAATCTGGGATGCGTCTGCATTGAGAAAACTCTGCACGATTGTAACCAGCCCCAGAGAAAGGAGGGAAACCACAGCACAATACAGTGCCACACAACCCCAATTCTCCAAATATGAAGCTGGCCCTGAAGGATACCATGTTCAACGGTACCAAAAGCCGCTGAGAGGTCCAGAAGAGCCAGGATGGATGCAGCACCTCCATCCCACTCTCGTCATCCATGAAGTGTGATCAATCAGTCTGATACCTCAAACCCCTTGTCTGAATCCAGACTGAAAAGGGGTGTCAACCACTTCATCCAGGGTTCTCTGAAGCTGCTACGCAGTCATTCTCTCCACCACCTTCTCTAGAAAAGGAAGATTGGAAACTGGATGAAAGCTGTCCAGCTTGGTTGGATCACGTGATGGTCTTTTGAGGAGGGGACGCACTATGGCTTCTTTAAGAGGTGGCGGGACCCCCTCCCTCAAGGAGGAGTTAGCTACAGCCCAGACCCAATCATGTACCCTCTCCTGCGCCATTTAATTAGCCAAGAGGGGCATGGATCTAACACACAAGTGGTGGAACCAGTAGTTTAGAGAGTCCTGTCCATTTCCTCTGGTTCCCCAAGTTCAGACTCTTCCCAGATCAAAATTGCTGGATGCTCGGCATTTAGACGCATCAGCCATCAATACACACATCGTGATAAATACATTTATATACCATTCAAAAGAGGCAATTAAAAAAGCAAAGAAGGAAACAAAAGACTAGAACACATCCTCTCCAGCAGCCAAAACCCAGATAAGCAGGGATTAACACCAGCCAAACAATCAAGTGAAAAACAATACCTTAATGAAAGAATTGGCAAAGGGGAAAACTACACCCCTACAAACTCTGATGAGACAAGCTACTGTGTATAAAACAGGGAGCGAACCCCATCTTCCCTGGCACTGGTGGTGTTACCTTGTTGAATAATCAAATGCCTGCAGGTAAAAAAACAAACACAGAAATCGCCAGAATCTGAGCCACCTCTACTCTCTCCTGTTGGAGAGTGCAATAAATATGCAGGCTTTCTCCAGATTGTTTGATCTGTTGCTACCATGAAAAGCAGATGGAAGATTCGGGGTGATCCAAGTTGATAACGGAAGTTCTGAAATCTGCACATCAGAGAAAAATATCAGATTTCAAATAGACATTAGTTGATTCCATTCATCCATTGATTGCTGATTGCTCCCTGCAGCATCTCTCTGAGCGATGGGACCCAGAAATCAACAGCAATCAATCCTTTATAAGGTGCGGAAGACACGAGAATTCCAGCAAGTGGAAAACAGATAGCAATGACACTTTTTATTTTAATAAAAGTAGACACACTACCAGTGTAGCAAGGCATCTGTAGGCTCAGCCGCCATCTTGTTTTTATGACTCCTCTTCCCGTGATGATGAGCCCAGATTATAAAATGGAGGTTCCAGTCACGTTTGCTAGGTGAGAAACAGAACTTATGGATGCATGGAGAACTATAATAGGTTAGAAATATGTGAGGAAACAATGGTTGCGCTATATAGAGAGGATCTGATGTGATCCTTGGGTATCAAAGGTTATTCAAAATTAAAGAATGCAGTAGATTTCCAGGGTATAAATCTGATTAGACGGGACTCTACCAGCCAAACATAAAGGCTTGAAAAAGCTGACGATATAGGTGCTTAAGGATTTTATACAGGTAGTCCTTGACTTACGACCACAAGTGAGCCTAAAATTTATGTTGCTAAGTGAGACATTTGTTAAGTGAGTTTTGCCTGATTTTACAACCTTTCTTGCCACAGTAGTTAAGTGAAGCACTGCAGTTGTTAAGCCAGTCACGTGGTTATGAAGTAAATCTGGCTGCCCCATTGGCTTTGCGTGACAGAAGGTTGCAAGAGTGGATCACGTGATCCCGGGACACTGCAACCATCATAAATATGAGCCAGTTGCCAAGTGTCTGAATTCTGATCACGGGACCATGAGAATGCGGTAACGGTCAGAAGTGTGAAAAAAACGATCATAAATCCCTTTTTTCAATGATGATGTAACTTCAAATGGTCACTAAATGAACTATTGTAAGTCAAAGGCTACCTGTATAAAGAAGCTAGGGGTGTGTGTCATGCGCGGGGGAGCACAGGTGGGTGGTCATGCATTGGAGGGCATTGGATTATGAGTGTAGGCATGTGGGCGACCCCTCCGCGCTCTGCCCACTTTTGGCACGCGATGGCAAAAAGGTTAGCCATCACTGAGCTAGACCATAAATTAACACCTTGCATAAATTACAGAAGTTAGACATTTAAGAGAATATTGTGACTTGAATAGTTATCAATAGTTGTGGAAAAGATGAGTAGAAGTAGTCCTCGACGTACGACCACAATTGAGCCCAAAATTTATATTACTGAGTGAAACATTCGTTAAGTGAGTTTTGCCCCATTTCGCGACCTTTCTTGCCATAGTTGTTAAGCGAATCTGTCTTCCCCATTGACTTTGCTTGTCAGAAGGTCGCCAGAGCGGATCAAATGACCCCGGCACAGCAACCATCATAAATATGAGTCAGTTGCCAAACGCTGTGACCAAGGGGATGCTGCAATGGTCATAAGCAGTGGTGGGGATTCAAATAATTTAACAACCGGTTGTTCTCTGCCCTAATGACCAGATGAGTGGGCGTAGCCATGGTGGGCGTGGCCAGGGGATGTGACAGGCAGCACTTGGCCTCCTGCAACCACCTGGGAGCAAAAATGGGTCGCCTGGATGGACGCCTGGAAGGGGCAGAGCGGGGCCAACCAGCAATTTAACTACTGTCCGAACTAGTTGTATACCACCACTGGTCACAAGTGTGAAAAATTATAGTCACTTTTTTCAGCCCCGTTGTAACTTTGAATGGTCACTAAACGCACTGTTGTAAGTCGAGGACTACCCGTATCTCATATATATATTGGTGTTGGGATATAGCATTTTTGGGATTTAAGAATCGAGTTTAGGTGAGCATACATAAGATTTAGGTTGTAAAGGGATGGGAGTTACTTCCCCCCCCCCACGATTCACTTTCTTTAATTTTTACTCCCCGTAGTAAAGAGCTCTTGCGTCTCATTTGTTTGTAGCAGCAACAACAAGGGGGAGAACAGCCATCTTATAGAAAGTGTATGAGTCACTCTTCCAGATGGTCGCCTTGTTCTGTGCCGTGCGTGGAAGAACTTGGTGTATTAAATCAGTCCCTTTTTTTGGGTTGTTTACAACTTCAGGATCTTGAGTCGGATCGCTTTGGGGGGTTGCTCAGCTGCTCTGTTAACAGCAGGTCCAGCTACACCGCCTTGGGCAGAAGTTGTCCACCCAAGTCCGTTGGCTTTTTTGTTTGTCTCCCCGGGTAATTGTTACTTTGAAGTTGGGTAGCGTTTAAAGAAGGCAGGTGTGGGAAGGTTTTCTCCGAGGCCTTTCCGAGCACCTGAAGACAATATTTACACGCCTTCTCCAGTCTCGCACCAAACGCCTTTTGAAAGTTGCTTTTTGAATTCTGGGAGGAAAAAAAAAAGTTTGTTTTCAAAGGAAATGGAAAAGGCGTTCCAAGTCAAAACGAGCTCTCTAACTCAAGGGTCTCCAAGCCCTTGGCAACGTTAAGACTTGTGGACTTCAATTCCCAGAATTCCTCAGCCGCCTGGGTTATTCCCCTCCCCCGTTCCCCCCCCCCCAATTTATGGGTTACCTACTCTATAAAGCTCTGCTTCTGTACTTCAGGATCCTGAGAAAGAATAATTCGGTGAGAAGTTCCTCTACTGAAGATAGTTTTCCTGTCTTGCCAAGACCATAGTTAGTAGGAACGGCTTGGCCTCCAACTCTGTGTATCCTCCAGATCTGTGGTCTTCAGATCCCAGAATCCTCAGCTATGTTGGCTATACAGAATTCTGGGAATTGAAATCGATGTCCAGTCAGTGTAAACTGCTTCAGAGGCTATGCGTTGCACTCGGAGAGTTTCAATTTGGTTTTAAGGCACAGATGTTGGCTTATGGGGTCAAATCCTTGTATGAATGTTTTCATTGCGACCTTTACTGGTAGTCCTTGATTTAACCATCATTCGTTAGTGACCGTTTGAAGTTACAGTGTCACTGACAAAAGCGACTTATGCCCATTTACAATAGAATAGAGCTGGAAGGGACCTTGGAGGTCTTCTAGTCCATCCCCCTTCTCAAGCAGGAGAATCTATACCATCTCAAGATTTCTTTCATCAGCCAAGGGCTCAGGGGAGGGGTGGGGTAATGGCAGCGATTATTAGGAAAAGTCTTTGTCCGAGGGAGACCATTGTTCCTCAGATAGCCGGATGTGAGTCCCTTTTTGTAAAGTGGGGCCGTGGGGTGCAGATGGGTTTGCTGACTACGTACCTGGCTCCCTGCCACATGGCGGCGACCCTGCCCGAGCTGCTTGACATTATTGCCGGGATGGCGGTTGATACCCCCAGACTTATTGTCATGGGGGATTTCAACCTACCATCCGTGGGTGAGGCGTCAGAGGTGGCTCGGGAGTTCATGGCTTCCATGGCGGCCATGGACCTGACCCAGTTAGTTCAAGGCCCCACTTACATAGGGGGACACACTCTGGAGTTGATTTTCATCTCTGGTCAGTGGTTGAATGATCTTTTTTTTTTTTTTTAATTTGATTTATATGCCGCCCTTCTCCGGAGACTCAGGGCGGCTTACAGTGCGTTAAGCAATAGCCTTCATACTTTTGTATATTTATACAAAGTCAGCTTATTGCCCCCACAATCTGGGTCCTCATTTCACCTACCTTTGAAAGGATGGAAGGCTGAGTCAACCTTGAGCCTGGCAAGATTTGATCTTACTTTAATTGCAGACAGCTGATGTTAAATTACAGAGCTCTGTCTGTTGAGCTATCCAAGCTCAACAGTAGAGGGGACCTAGACATTAAACCCTTGTCATGGACAGATCATTCGCTCCTTCACTTGGACTTTCCTACCGCTTCCCCCCACCACAGGGAGACGGAACCGACGAGATGGTTCTGTCCCAGGCGCCTGATGGACCCCGAAAGGTTCCTGACGGAGCTTGGGCCGTTTCCTGAGACTCTGGCACATGACTCGACCGAAGACCTGGTGGCCGCCTGGGAGAGTGCGGCCGCCAGAGCTTTGGACTGCGTTGTGCCTCTGCGGCCTCTGACCCGATGCCGATCTCAATTGGCTCCTTGGTTCTCCGAGGAGCTGAGAGAGATGAAGCGTAGGAAAAGACGCCTAGGGAGCATCTGGAGGACTAGTCAATCCAATTCTGACCGGACACAGGTGAGGTCTTATATCAAGACCTACCTAGTGGCGATAAAAGCGGCGAAATCTAACCATTTTTCCACTCTTATCGCATCTGCAAAGAACTGCCCAGCCGCTCTGTTTAGGGTGACCCACTCCCTTCTTTGGGGGGGGAGTGCGGGTAGATCCCTTGCAGGGTCGAGCTGAGGATTTTGTGCAATTCCTGCATGATAAAGTCACTCAGATTCGGGAAGGCTTGGACTCCGACTGGATGAGTCCGGGGGAGGAGACGAGGGTAGGTCTTGAGAATATTATTTGGGAGGAGTTTGATCCTGTGGCTCCCAAGGATGTGGACAGGGTTCTGGATAAGATTAGTGCCGCCACGTGTTTATTGGACCCATGTCCCTCCTGGTTGGTATTGGCCTCCCGGGAGGTTACACGAGGCTGGCTCCAGGGGATTATAAGTGCTTCCTTGAGTGAGGGTGCCTTTCCCGCCGCCTTGAAAGAGGCGGTGTTGAGGCCCCTTCTCAAGAAGCCTTCTCTGGACCCGGCTGAATTAGCTAACTACCGTCCGGTCTCCAACCTTTGTTTTGTGGCGAAGGTTGTTGAGAGTGTGGTGGCATGACAGCTTCCCCGGCACCTGGATGAAGCTATCTATCTGGACCTGTACCAGTCGGGCTTCAGGCAGGGGTACAGCACAGAAACAGCATTGGTCGCATTGGTGGATGATCTCTGGAGGGCTCGGGACAGGGGTTGCTCCTCTGTCCTAGTCCTATTAGATCTCTCAGTGGCTTTTGATACCATCGACCATGGTATCATGCTGCAGCGGTTGAGGGGGTTAGGAATAGGGGGCACCGTACTGCGGTGGTTCTCCTCCTTCCTCTCCGACCGTTTGCAGTTTGTGTTGGCAGGGGGGCAGAGGTTGACCTCGAAGCGCCTCACATGGGGAGTGCCACAAGGGTCGGTTCTCTTGCCCCTTCTGTTCAACAATTATGTGAAGCCGCTGGGTGAGATCATCTGTGGTTTTGGGGTGAGAGTCCATCAGTACACTGATGACACTCAGTTGTACATCTCCACCCCAGACCACCCCAATGATGCCCTTGATGTGATGTCTCGCTGCCTGGAGGCCGTGCAGGTCTGGATGGGGAGAAATAGGCTCAGACTCAACTCTTCCAAGACCGAGTGGCTGTGGCTTTTGGCGTCCCGATATAGTCAGCTGATGCCATCGCTGACTATTGGGGGTGAATCTTTGCCCCCCACAGAGAGGGCTTGCAATCTGGGTGTCCTCCTGGATGCACGGCTGTCTTTAGAAGAGCTTATTACGGCCGTGGCCAGGGGGGCTTTTTATCAGGTTCGCCTGATTCGCCAGTTGCAGCCCTTTCTGGACCGGGACGTCTTGCGCACGGTCACTCACGCCCTTGTCACCTCCCGGCTGGACTATTGTAATGCTCTCTATATGGGGTTCCCCTTGAAGAGCACTCGGAGGCTCCAACTGGCCCAGAATGCGGTCGCGTGGGTGGTTATGGGCGCAACTCGTGCCCACGTGACATCCCTCCTGCGCGAGCTGCACTGGCTTCCAGTGGTCTTCCGGATGCGATTCAAGGTGCTGGTTACCACCTTTAAAGTGCTCCATGGCATAGGACCTGGGTACCTTCGAGACCGACTTCTGCCACCAATAGCCTCCCACCTGCCTGTCCACTCCCACAGAGAGGGTCGGCCAAGTTATGTCGGCTGGCGACACCCAGGGGGAGGGCCTTCTCTGTGGGAGCCCCAGCCCTGTGGAACGAACTGCCCCCGGAAATGCGTAAGATCTCCGACCTCTGGGTGTTTCGTTCCGCATTGAAGACCCTGCTGTTCCGCCAGGCCGGGCTATCAATGTAAAGATTTTAAATTAGGTGTTTTAAATTTTGGGGGTTTTAAATTTGAGCCGAAGCTATTTAATAATTTTAATTATTTTTAATTGATGTTTGTCTTTATGCCCTTCCTCTTCCTCTTCCTCTTCCTCTTCCTCTTCCTCTTCCTCTTCCTCTTCCTCTTCTTCTTCTTCACAACCTCCAGTGATGGAGCGCCCATAACTTCTGAAGGCAAGCTATTCCACTGGTTAATTGTTCTTACTATTAGGAAGTTTCTCCTTAATTCTGGGTTGCTTCTCTCTGGTTAGTTTCCAACCATTGCTTCTTGTCCTGCCTTCGGGTGCTTTGTAGAATAATTTGACCCCCCTCCTCTTTGTGGCAGCCCCTCAAATACTGGGATACTGCTATCGTGTCACCCCTAATTCTTCTTTCCTCTAGACTAGCCAGACCCAAAACCCGCAGCTGTTCTTCCTACGGTTTAGTCTCCAGGCCTTTGATCATCTTAGTTGCTCTTCTCTGAACTTGTTCCAAAGTCTCAATGTCTTTTTTGTAGTTTGGTGATCAAAACTGGTTGCAGTATTTCAGGTGTGGCCTTACTAGGGTTTTGTACTTCTCATACTTAACAAGCACTGCAGTATCCCCATGGTCACGTGATCAAAATTGACTCATATTTACGACGGTTGCAATATCCTGGAGTCACATGATTACCTTTTGCGACCTTCTGACGAGTTGTCAACGGGTAAGCCAGATTCCCTTAACAACCGTGTTACTAACCTAACACCTGCGGTGATTCACTTAACAACTGTGGCAAGAAAGGTTGTAAAACGGGGCAAAATTCACTGAACAGCTGTCTCGCTTAGCAACAGGCGTTTCGAGCTCAGTTGTGGTCGCAAGTCAAGGACTGCCTGATTTCGATGTGGCAATTTGTCCTGGCATTGTTGTGATTTGAAGAGAGAGAGAGAGAGTCAAGAAAATTTGTTTCGTACGGATTCCCTGGGCTACCATCTTGTTGAATGGCTACCTTATTCCATTTTTTTTGTTGTAAATGGAATAATAGATCGTGGAGATGGTTCTTTTTTTATTATTATTATCGCTTGTCTTTTTAAATTGATGCTGTGCTTTATTAAAACCAGGAGACCGTATACACATCTGTAACAGAGATGGCCATATGATATACATTTAAAACCGTATCACGCAGATGGTTTTATGTCAGACGTTTTTGGATGGGCTCGTTCCCACTCATCCGTCTTAGCAGTGAGGGACAATGGGAACTGCTTTTGAACATATTTGCAGGGCACGATGCTGGGAAGAATATTTTGACTTCTTGCTTGTTAGTCTTGGCTTCACCGTAGAGAAGCTGATAGGAAAAATCTGCTCTACTTATTAAAGACATCTTGGTCGTGTATCTTTATTTCCCATTTTTATGGAGTGAGCCATTTTGTGGAAATAAATTGAAAATTAGTGCCCCGTGCAAGGGGCATTTAGGCATCTCTCCGACACTATTGATTCTCATGATCTTTGCAAAGTCCACCGGCTGGAGCCAAACACTCAGGGTGGAATTATCTCGAATCCGTGTTTTTCAAACATGGCGACTTTAAGTTGAGTCACCAAGTTTGAAAGAATCTGGCGACTCAATTTATTGGCAGTTGAAGTCCACACATCTTAAAGTTGCCAAGTTTGAAAAACACCCTCTTAGATGTGAGGAAGACGTAAGGAAGGGGAAGGAAAAAAAAACCCCTGTAATTTTGGGCCAGGAATATATTTATGAGGACTTGGCTGACAAATCTATATTCTATCGCACACCCGCTAAGCAAGTATTGCTTTCCAATTTTGCCCTTACCTCCCCAAAAGAAAGGAAAAAGTTTAACTTAGGAGTTTAATTCATTTTAATAAATGTTTTGCTAAAATTGGGAATAAACCAGAGATCTCCTGTTTACTTCTTTCTGCAGATAAGATGAGGGAAGACAGATAAAATGTTGGTTTATTGAGCAGGTAACAATAGAAAGACATGAAGCTTCAGTCTCTCATTTTGGGAGAAAATATAAAGCCTTGAAGGGATTGCAGCCAATTTAAATTCCACCTCGTTGCTTTCTTTCCCAGAATAACAAGCCATGCAAACACATAAAACCCTCAAGAATTGCTTAAATCCGAGAAGACAAATATGATTTCTTACTTGATTTATAGTTTGTAGAACCTTGGATAGAAAGTACAACAGTTTTGTAAAACTGCAGTAACTAAAAACAATAAAATAATCATACAGTTAAAATCATATTATTGATTATGGGCCATTAAGTCCTTTTTTGATTCCCAGCAACCACGGAGAATAGGCCGACTCTCTTTTTCTCTGTGACAGCCCCTTCATTATTTAATTGCATTGCGTTATACGTAATTATTAAATAAGAAAGTCATTGCTTATGATCAGTGGTAGGATCCTCCGGGTTTAACAACCGGTTCGGTGATTGCGCGATTTGCACGTGTGCTGCACACGCTGCACAATTTGAAGAAATCGTCACTTCCTGGTTTCTTCAGAGGAGTAATACAGCTTATTCGCACAGCAATCCGCTCTAGCGCGAATCATCTGAGAAGATAAAGGTAGGAAAATAGCACGAGCGGGCGGATCTGATCGTTGGGACGAACCGGTTCGTTCCCAGCTGATCGTCGGAGATACCAATTCACCCAAACCGGTCCGAACTGGTAGAATCCCACCCCTGCTTATGACGTTGCAGGATTGTTTTCTATTCTTCACTCCAGAAGACTTGAAATCTAACCTACATTTCTCAGAACTTTGTGTCTAGGTTAACTTTGGTAATGAAAAGAATATTTTTTATGTGTTTCCAGGATGCATAAAGAATGTTGACCAACACACAATGGATGGGGGGATGTTTGGAAATACCTTAGCATCTTAAATCAAATTAATTGCTGATTCCATGCATCTTCTTTCCTTCTTTAGATACAGGTAGCTCTTGTCTTACGACGCACTTTAGTTTAGTGACCGTTTAAAGTTACAGCATCATTGAAAAAAGTGATTTTATGGTCACGGGATCAAAATTCAGATGCTTGGCAACTGACTCACATGTATGACCGTTGCAGTGTTCCTGGGTCATGTGATCCCCTTTTGCAAGATTCCGATAAGCAAACCAATGGGGAAGCGAGGTTCAATTTTGGGGTCAATTGTGGCTGTAAGCCAAGGACTACCTGTACTACAATATCAGCCATTCATTCAAGCAGCCAAAATTATTAAACAGCAGGCTAACATAGGGTTTCATTTCTTGAAAATTACTTCCCAAAAATGGTTTCCTGGGGGAGAGAAATTTTATAAATCTCTGAATGACCCCTTACAACTCTCTCCCATTTTACCAAACTCCGATGTCATGAACTCAGCTAAGAGACTGGAATCCTCCAGGTAGAAAGGAGCGTTGCTGCATAGTTTTCTAGCTCATCATAGAACAAGTTCATACTAGCGTCCATAATTTCATCTTTCTTGTAGCTTCAACAGGAAACTTGTGATTTTCACTCGCCCATAATTACCTTATGCAAAGATATTCCACGGTCCGTTTGAGACTGAGATAATCAGGTGTTATTCTAGGTCAGGGATCTCCAAACTTAGCAACTTTTAAGACTTGTGGACTTCAACTCCCAGAATTCCCCAGCCGTCTGGAATTCTGTATCTGTATCTTAGTCACTGCACTATAAATCACCACATGAGGTCCACTCTTACCTACCTACCTACCTACCTATGTCCATCAATCTTCTATCCACCCATCATCTTTCTATTTATCATCTGTCTGTCCATGTCTGTCTGTCTGTCTCTATGTCTCTGTCTCTATGTCTCTATCTATCTATCTATCTATCTATCTATCTATCTATCTATCTATCTTCTATCTATCTTCTATCCACCCATCATCTTTCTATTTATCATCTGTCTGTCCATGTCTGTCTGTCTGTCTCTATGTCTCTGTCTCTATGTCTCTATGTCTCTATCTATCTATCTATCTATCTATCTATCTATCTATCTATCTATCTATCTATCTATCTTCTGTCCACCCATCATCTTTCTGTCTATGTCTGTCTGTCTGTCTGTCTGTCTCTCTCTCTCTCTCTGTCTCTCTCTCTCTTCTATCCACCCATCATCTTTCTATTTATCATCTGTCTGTCTATCTTGGTTTGTCTATCTGTCTCCATTCATCCATCCATCCATCCATCCATCCATCCATCCATCCATCCATCTATCCATCCATCCTTTTTCTATTTGTCTGTCTATCTATCTTTGTCTGTCTGTCTATTATATCTATCTATCTATCTATCTATCTATCTATCTATCTATCCACTCATCATCTTTCTGTCCGTGTCTGTCTGTCTGTCTTTCTGTCTGTCTGTCTGTCTCTCTCTCTTTATCTATCTTCTATCCACCCATCATCTTTCTATTTATCATTTGTCTGTCTATCTGTCTGTCTCGATCGATCGATTGATCCATCATTTTTCTATTTGTCTATCTTTGTCTGTCTATTATCTATATCTATCTGTTTGTCTGTCTGTTTGTCTGTCTATCTATCTATCTATCTATCTATCTATCTATCTATCTATCTATCTATCTACCTACCTACCTACCTACCTACCTACCTACCTACCTACCTACCTACTGAGATCTCTGTCTCTCTCTCCCTCTCTCCCTCTCAATATATATTATTGAGCCCCAACTTTACGGTGCTAAGTGAGACCTTTCTTGCCACCTTTGTTATGTGAATCACTGCGGTTGTTAAATTAGTAACCACAGTTGTTTAGTGAATCCGGCTTCCCCATCGGCTTTGCTTGTCAGAAGGTCACAAAAGGGAGCTCACGTGACCCCGGGGCATTGCACATGTCGTAAGTACGAGTCAATTGCCAAGCGCCTGAATTTTGATTGCGTGGGGATGGCTGGAGCAGTCATAAGTGTGAAAAATGATCATAAGTCACTTCGATCAGTGCCACTGTAACATCAAACCATCACGAAGTGAACTGTTGTAAAATGAGGACTACCTCTGTGTGTGTGTGTGTGTGTGTGTGTGTGTGTGTGTGTGTGTATTATATATAAATAAATTAGAATATCTGTTGTGTTTCTCCTACGGAGCTTTGATTTTTCATCTCTGCTTAGCTGTAATTTCCTCTTTTTGAGTCTCTGAGAGCGGAGATGTTGGTCTCAGCTACATGTGGCAGGCAGAGGTTCTGAATTCCTGAGTGGAAGAGGGAAAAAAATGCTATTTACTCCCTAGGAATTTTAAGACCTCCTGAGTCGCTTTGGGGGGAATCCATTTTGTCTTCTCCCCCTTGAGACGGGAGTGTAAATAGCTCCTCGGCAGCAGCTGCAGCATTTTAAAACTTTACAGCGTATATTTTACAGCCGCATCTCCCCTCGGCTGGTGCGCTCTCTATTGTCGTCTTCCCCTGTAATGAAGGATATTAAAACTCGGTGTTTGGTGCTGCCTTCTCCAACGTGGCAGTCCCAGGGTGGATTTGATTTAAATCAAGTTGATTTAAATCGCTGGTAAAAAAGCTCGATTTAAATCAACTCGTTTTAAATCATAATTTTCAAAGAGCAACTGTCATCTCTGCCGTGAAATTGTGTGTGAATGCATCGATGCAATGCCTGTTAATCTGAGTTTGCAGAGCTTGGATTCATTGGATGAAAATGTAAACATTGCAGAATATACCAGCCTCCTCATGCTACATAACTCTTTAGATAGATTTTTTTTTATTCCAAAAGCATTTTATTAAAATAGATTTGATAAAAAGGAAAAAAAAATCTTAATTTAAATATAAAAAATCCGATTTAATTTTTTAAAATCCAATTTTTTTGATATTTTTAAAAAAATCATCGATTTTTATCCACCCTGGGCAGTCCTAAATTGTGTTTCATCCTTATGGCTATTGTTGGGACAGTCCAGTGAGGAACAATGTGGTTTGGAGCTCATATTTGGAGCAGGACTGGTGTAGTAATGAAGATACCAAGCTAGAAAACCGGCTGGGTGGCTTTGGACCAATCACTAGGAGACTGTGAGTTCTAGTCTCGCCTTCGTCATGAAAGCAGACTTGGCCAATCCCCAGAAGATGAGGAGTTCTAGTCCCGCCTTAGGCATGAAAGCCAGTTGGTTGAGCCAATCATAGGAAACAGTACTTCTAGCCCCACTTTAGCCGTGAAAGCTTGTTGGATGACTTGGGCCAATCCCCAGGAGGCTGTGAGTTCTAGTCTCACCTTCGTCATGAAAGCAGACTTGGCCAATCCCCAGAAGATGAGGCGTTCTAGTCCCGCCTTAGGCATGAAAGCCAGTTGGTTGAGCCAATCATAGGAAACAGAACTTCTAACCCCGCCTCAGCCATGAAAACTGGTTGGGTGACTTGGGCCAATCCCCAGGAGACTGTGAGTTCTAGTCTCACCTTCGGCATGAGAGCCAGTTGAGTGACTTCGGGCCAGTTATTCTCTCTTTCCACCCAACCCACCTCACAAGGTTGTTGTGGGAAAAATAGGAGGAGGGAGATGTGTTGGATAGGAAAATGTCTTTTTTTTTTCCAAGAGAAAAGGGGCACTCGCTGGACTTTTGCCCTGCCTGTGGAAGCTGAGCCGTTTCAAGTGGGCAGGGGGGTTATTGGAGCATTGAACAGCTCAAATGAGATGGGTCTGTCTCCTGTGGAATTCGCCAGTTGGCTGATCTGACCTTCGATGGTCGGTTGGAGCAGTTTTGGGCTTGAGTTTCTTTCTGTTATCCTCCGATTTGAATTCCTAGACCACAGGTAGAATCACTGCATCCAGATTTGGTCACCACATTACAAAGGAGATGTTGAGATTTCGGAAAAAGTACAAAGAAGAACAACTAATGATTAGAAGCCTGGAGGCTAAAACATATGAAGAATGGTTACAGGATTTGGGTTTGGCTAGTCTAGAGAAAAGAAGGGCTCGGAGGTGACATGATAGCAGAGTTCCAATATTTGAGGGGCTCCCACAAAAAAGAGGAGGTCAACTTATTCTCCAAAGCACCTGAAGGCAGGAGAAGAAACAATGGATGGAAACTAATCAAGGAGAGAAGCAACCTGGAATTGAGGAGGAATTTCCTGACAGGGAGGACAATTAGCCAGTGGAACCGCTTGCCTCCAGAAATCGTGGACGCTCCATTACTGAAGGTTTTTAAGAAGAGACAGGGCAGCCATTTGTCCAGAATGGTATAGGGTCTCCTGCTTGAGTAAGGGGTTGGACTAGAAGATCTCCAAGGTCCCTTCCAGCTCTATTCTGATTCTGATTTTTTCAGTAAGCCAGGATTTCCCAGCATTGGCAACTTTAAGGCGAGCAGACTTCAATTCCCAGAATTCCCCAGACAGCCAATGCCAAGTTACAGTGACACTGAAAAAAGGGATTTATGACCGGTTCTTGCACTTATGACCATTGCAGCATCCCCACGGTCACATGATCAAAATTTGGGTGCTTGGCGCACAGCAGGCATTTCTCACTGTTGCAGCATCCCAGGGCCAAGTCAACAAGGGAAACCAGATTTGTTTAACGACCGAGTGATTCACTTAACAACTCCATTGATTCAATTAGCTGTGACCGAAAAGTTGTAAAATTGGGCACGAGTCACTCAGCAACCTCCTTGCCCAGCAACGGTTATTCTGACCTCAATTCTGCTTGTAAGCCAAGGACTTCCTGTATCTATTTTCCACATTCATTTTGAATTTTCATTTACATTTTTATTCCCCCAAATGTGGGGGGAAATCCCTGCTGTTTTTATTTTGCAAGCGTGGAACAGATCTGTTGTCGCCCACATCACCGTCTTAAAGTATCAAGCCACCTTTATAAATTTATTTATTTATTATTTATTTATTATATTTCTATACCGCCTTTCTCCCGTAGGACTCAATAAATGACACAATACCTTTTTAACACAGGGATTGTGACTGAATAAAAGGTAAAGATTCCCCTTGCACATATGTGCTAGACGTTCCCGACTCTAGGGGGCGGTGCTCATCTCTGTTTCAAAGCCGAAGAGCCAGCGCTGTCCAAAGACGTCTCCGTGGTTATGTGGCTGGCATGACACAACGCCAAAGGCGCACGGAACGCTGTTACCTTCCCACCAAAGGTGGTCCCTATTTTTCACCTTGCATTTTTTACGTGCTTTTGAACTGCTAGGTTGGCAGAAGCTGGGACAAGTCACGGGAGCTCACCCCGTTACGTGACACCAGGGATTCGAACCGCTGAACTGCCGACCTTTCAATCGACAAGCTCAGCATCTTAGCCACTGAGCCACCACGTCCCATTGTGACTGAATACCCAAGGTCTAATAATGCATCCATTTGGTCAACCAGTAAATATTTATTTTAAGGCTTTTTTTAAGGAAGGTTTCAGACAGTTGGCAGATCCTGATCACACAACAACATATCTCTAGTGAAAATTCATGGTACTTGTAGTTCCCTTGAATGGGGCGTCATCTAAAGAAAACCAACATGACTTTTCAAAAATCCGTCGTCGCCACATTGACTGTGAGAAAAATCAACCGATCAACCCCTTAAATCATGAGCCATGGTGGCGCAGTGGTTAGAGTGCAGTACTGCAGGCTACTTCTGCTGACTGCCGGCTGCCTGCAATTTGGCAGATCGAATCTCACCAGGCTCAAGGTTGACTCAGCCTTCCCTCCTTCCGAGGTGGGTAAAATGAGGACCCAGATTGTTGGGGGCAAGAGGTTGACCCTGTAAACCGCTTAGAGAGGGCTGTAAAGCACTATGAAGCAGTATATAAGTCTAAGGGCTATTGCTATTGTTTATTGAATGTTTATTAAATGTTTATTGAACAGTTGCAAGTGTGTTTTGAAAATCTCTTCCTCAGATAAAATGGCTAAACGTCAGAGAAAATGGTGGGACTGAAAAAATTGATCTGATGTTTGAATGATACGTCAGGAAAACAGAATTCAATATAATTAATATTTGGTTTAGCTTAGTTTTTTTTAAAGTAAAGGTGGAACAAAATTGAGATATTTCAAATTCTATTATGCTATGGAGAAAGAAGACAAGACACTTAAGAATTACAGTATTAAATCGTTTGGTTAAACTGGATTATGGAAGGCACAGAACAGGAGAAATCAATGCATATTATAAATTATGGGATGTGCATCCACTGTTTTCCAGTGCGCTGCTCCTACAATCCATGGATAGATGGTTATTTCCTTTGTGTTGCTAGGAACTGAGTGCAGATTTTTTTCTTTTTTCTTTTTCCCCTTCTGACCACGCCTCCTCTGCTCTGCCCACGTCAGTCTTTTTCACTCAGTTGCTGAGGGAACTAGTGCTTTGGATCGCGTGCACCATTATAAATGGTGAAATTTGTGTCCATCGATAATCTTCACTCTTGGATGCTAAGGCTACCAGCTGATTGGATTCTCACATTAGATGAAGCAGTTGCACAGTTGTGTGGTCCTTGGTGCTCTCCGAGCTTCGCAACTAGGTAACATCATCAGTACTAGAAGGGAGAGGGTTTTGAAGGGATGATGATCTTTAGTTGGGTCATGAAACATCTGCAAGAAAATAACCAAGTTGAGAGAGCACCAAGGACCTCACAATTCAACCCTGAGCTACAAATATTTTCTTTTGTTAATTGCCCAGTTTGTTTGGTTTGGGCTTAATGTAATGTGTGAACCCACCAGTTGTGGTTTCGCAAAACATGCTTTGTGTCTTTAGTGCGATATGAGAATTCAGCAAATGTTTGTTCTTTCAACAAGTCATAGTTTAGCATGGTAGAAACCAGGGGTGAAATCTAAAATTTGTTACTACCGGTTCTGTGGGCGTGGCCTGGTGGTGGTGGTGGGTAATGTGACTGGGTGGGCGTGGCCAACTTTTTTTTTTAACTTTAAAAGCATTTTTTCTACAACATCTTCGGCCGAAGAGGTTGTAAAAAATGCTTTTAAAAGCCTCTGATGATCCCAGCTGAGCCGCGCGATCATCAGAGGCTTTCTTTTACTTTTAAAAGCATTTTTTTAGCTGAAGAGGTTGTAGAAAAAATGCCTTTAAAAGTAAAAAAAAAAAAACATCCTCTGATGATCGCGCGGCTCAGCTGGGCATGTGGGGGGGCGCAGGGATTTTTGCTACCAGTTCTCTGAACCACCCGCCACCATCGCTACCAGATCGGGCGATCCGGTCTGAACCAGGAGCATTTCACCCCTGGTAGAAACTTGATCACAGGACTTATTTTCAGAGCTTTCCTTTTTCACTCAAAAACTGAAGCCCTCACCACTCTTGTTCTGGGGAATGGAAATGTCTTTTGTAAACCCTTCATTGCTTGGGAGCCCCAAAGAATCGTGAGAAGTTTACCAGCTCATCAAAAGATTCTCACTTGAGTCCCAGCATGTACCTTAACCTCCTGGCTGCTTCGTCTCTGGCTGACTGACTCACCTTCTGAGAATGGGGTCTCGCTGAAGGCAAAATGACTAATCTTCAGTTTGAAACTCCGAAGTGGAGAGGAGCAGGTGGGTCCTTCTCATCTTCACCTTCCAGCTTGTCAAAAATTGGAGCTGGGAAATTCATAGGTTGTTTGGGAGGATCCGTGGGCCGATTGAAGCTTGGCCATTATGTCTTGTCTCCCACCCACCCACTTCTTTCTCTGGGTCAAATTGATACAGGTTCAGGTTTCTGTGGAATTTCAAGTATTTTCTCCCAAGCTTTGCAGGCAGGTGTGTGATTGCGTGTAGAAATCTAATACACTTTCTAATATCCAGCGATAGAAGCGCACGTTGTATTTTTCCCTGCAGTTTTTAGCCTGTCTGTTCATGTCCGTTAGTACTGGTAGTCCTGGACTTAACAAGAGTTCGTTTAGTGACCGTTTGAAGTGACAATGGTAGGGAAAAAAGCGAGTTATGACCATTTTTCACACTTAACAACCGCTGCTGCATCCCCATGGTTGGTCACGTGATTTATATTCAGATGCTTGACAACTGACTCAAATTTATGACGGTTTATTTATTTAATTTATTTATTCAATTTCTATACCGCCCTTCTCTTGAAGGACTCAGGGCGGTGAACAGTTAAAATAATATACATATAAAATGTGAATATAAGATAATTAAGCCAATTTGGTTCATCGGTTAAGATTAATCGGTTAAGGTTAAGATCGGTTGCAGTGTCCTGGGGTCATGCGATCCCCTTTTGCGACCTTCTTACAAGCAAAGTCAGTGGGGAAGACAAGATTCACTTAACGACCGGGTTACTAATTTAACAACTTCAGTGATTCACTTAGCAAGCGTGGCAAGAAAATTTGTAAAATGGGGCAAAATTCACTTAGCAAATTTCTCACTTAGCAACAACTTTTGGGCTCAATGGTGGTCGTAAATTGAGGACTAACTGCATTTCACTCTACCATTTGTGTGTGTTTTCTGGGAATTGAGCTAAAAATGAATTTTCCATCATTCTGTAGCCAAATCACAGGTTCTACAGCCAAAGGTCTCGATTTAATTCCAAGCATCTTTGCATAAATCTTCAGCTGTCCAAAACGGGGTGAGAATTAGTGGTCTGTCAACGCAAATAATACTTGAACTAGAAGTACATATCCATGGGTATGATGGATTACAAATTCAGTATTTCAGTTTCTGCCTTGGCCATCTGGTGTAAGAGATCAAAGGGGACCCCAGATCCAGAAGCATTATTAGCAATCTATTTATTGGATTAACAAAACTTAATCCAAGTCTGTACTGTTGTAGGGCTGTGGTTAGAATTACTTTATTGTCACTCTTTGAATGTACACTAATCAGCATACATTAAAATGAAATTTCATCGCATACCACCTCCAATATACACTACGTGAACGTGACAAAACAAATAAATACAAAATTATGCATATACTCACATACATTATATGACACAGAGAAACAACACAGTCTAGTTTGGATGTATACATGTAAACGAATCTTGTGAGTTTACCAGACGGATGGCATAGGGAACAAAGCTGTTACAGATTCTGGTAGTCCTGCTAGAAATATATTGAAACCTCCTCCCAGAGGGGAGCAACAGGAACAGACTGTAAAGTGTGTCTGGGGTCTCTAACAATGCTTCAAGCTCTAAGCGCATAGTGCTTATAAGCAGTACCCTGAATAACGGGAAACGAGCTTCCAGTAATCTTCTCCACTGTCCTCACCACTCTCTGTATGGACTTTCTATCTGAGGCTCTGCTGCCACCAAACCAAACAGGGATGAAGCTTATTAAAATGCTCTCAATCGTGCCTCTGTAAAAAGTGGCCAGGACAGAAGGAGAAAGATGGGCTCCCCTCATCCGACGCAGGAAATGGAGTCGCTGGTTTGCATGCTTCACTAAGGATGACATGCGAAGAAAAAGAGACTTAAACCAGCTGATATCTGAGTTCCCATATGGTGCTAAGCGAAATCTGTGGCTGCTTGGTTGGTTTCTTACCCATTCTGTTGTGTGAATCCAGTCCTTTGTGGTTTATTGAATTAACTATGATTTGTTCTAGGTCCAAGAAAGGCTCTAAAAGCTAATAGGAGCAAGGTTTAATAATGTTTGAACTGTCCACGCTTGGCTGTGTCTTTTTATTTATAATCTGTGGGGCACCTCAAGGGCAAGGTAGCTTGTCCTGGAGCTTACCTGCCATGAGTGGATAAAGTGTTGTTCAGGTAGACCTGATTCCCATTCTTGGCTGTAATATGAACTCCAAGGTAGCCAGTTTCGGCTGTTGGTTTGGAATGTAAAAAGCTGCCGTCTTGAGAGAACATCAGGTAAATTAAGGCAGCTTTGTGCTTTGAGGGTCTTGGTGTGAAGATCAGGAGAACATGGGAGCTTTCTGCTTTTCCAATGTGAGTAGAAGACCAGCCATTCAGTTGTCTTCCCAGTCTTCCAGTATTTGAGGACTCTCACAGAGAAGAGAAGGCGTCAACCTGTTCGCTAAAGCACCTGAGGGCAGGACAAGGAGTAACAAGTGGAAGACTTTTAAAGAAACATCTAGAACGAAGGAGAAGTTTCCTAACAGTGAGGACAATTAACCAGTGAAGCCAGTTGCTTTCGGAAGTTGTGGGTGCTCCATCACTGGAGGTTTTTAAGAAGAGACTGGACAACCATTTGTAGGGGAATGGTATAAGGTCTCCTGCTTGATCAAGGGTTGGACTAGAAGACCTCCAAGGTCCCATCCAACCTTACTTTTCTATGTTCTTTCCATTCAGAAACTGCTTCCAGTCTCATGATCTTTAAGGAAGTGACCTGGTTTTTTTAGCTGAATCCCAACATTACGTCACAAATCAGAAGGCCTATTTCTTCTTCATCCAAGTTTAGAAACCTTTCAAATGGAGGTAGTCCTCCACTTATGACCACAATTGAGCCCAAAATGTCCATTACTAAGCGAGACAGTGGTTAAGTGAATTTTGCCCCATTTTACGACCTTCCTTGCCACAATTGTTAAGCGAATCACGGCAGTTAAATTAGTGACGTGGTTGTTAAGTGAATCTGGCTCCCCCCCTTGACTTTGCGTGTCAGAAGGTCACAAAAGGGGATTACCTGACCCCGAAACGTTGCAACTGTCATAAGTATGAGTCAGTGGCCAAGTGTCTGAATTTTGATCACATGACCACAGGGATGCTGCAACGGTTGTAAGGATGAAAAATTGTCATAAGTCACTTTTTCCAGTGCCGTGGTAACTTCCTTTCCTTTCCTTTCCTTTCCTTTCCTTTCCTTTCCTTTCCTTTCCTTTCCTTTCCTTTCCTTTCCTTTCCTTTCCTTTCCTTTCCTTTCCTTTCCTTTCCTTTCCTTTCCTTTCCTTTCCCTCCCCTCCCCTCCCCTCCCCTCCCCTTCCTTCCCTTCATCTCTTCCTCTCCTCCCCTCTCCTCCCCTCCCCTCTCTCCTTAACCCTAAACCTAACATTTTTAAATTTAATTTTATTTCATTTCATTTCATTTTTCAAATTTATTTGCCACCCATCTCACAATTCAGGCAACTTTGAGCAGCTTACATAGAGATAAAACAATACATCATAACAGTTACAATTATAAAATGGATTAAAATAAAATAAAAAAATAAACACAGGGTTTGAAGAGGAGATCGGAAAGGTGAAGAAGACTTCCCAAAGAAGAAAGTGGCAAACTTTCTTTGGTTCCCAAGAAAAATACAAGTACTGGTATTAGCGGGTTTAGCGACCAGAATTGGGACCGGCAGCATGGTCGCTAAACGAAAGCTATCTTACCTCAACTTGGCTTTGCTTTACAGAACCTGCAAAGGTTGTAAATATGCGGGTTGGTTGTCGGGTTGCTTTTTCATCCGTATTGTAACTGCAAACAGTCACTAAATAAGGACTAACTTTACATGGATTTGGAGCCTAGCTCAACAAGAGAGAGTTTTGATCCGCAGATTGAAAAAGGACTGGGGAAAATCTTGCACCACCCAGATTTTTAAGAGACTTGAATTGTCTGAAATCGGTCTAAGGGAAGAAGAGGTCGGCGCAGCTATTCTGGAGAGATGTGTAATTTGCTTTGTTTTCTTTTCTGGGCATTAAATTACCTGCAGAAAATCTTCCCCAGCCAGCTGGGCGGTTTTACCTTTATTTCTCCCAACAGCGATTTTTCTTTGCTTACATAATGCTCAAGGCAGTTTTACGTTCCTTTAAAAAAAACAATTTTTAAAGAAAAATAACCCCTCAAATAGAGCTCTATGCCACCTTGTAATCCTAATCGATTAATTCCCAGATATTAACACTTCAAACACCTTTTTTCAGTTTGATGACACCCCCCCCCCCCCCGAATTATTGGCTTAGTAGCCTTTAGAATGTCTTGGCCACTAATGGAGAGGCTGGGGATGCTGGGAGTTGTAATCCAGTCCTTGATCTTTGGGTTGAAGATATTGGGTTAGCTGGTTTAGCCAACATTATCAGATAAAGTGATTAATAATAGAGTAGAGTAAACAGAACAGAATAGAACAGAATTCTTTATTGGCCAAGTGTGATTGGACACACAAGGAATTTGTCTTGGTGCATACGCTCTCGGTGTACATAAAAAGAAAAGACGTTTGTCAAGAATCATAAGGTACAACACTTAATGATAGTCATAGGGTACAAATAAGCAATCAGGAAACAATATAAATATAAATCATAAGGTTCCAAGCAACAAAGTTACAGTCATACAGTCATAAGTTGCTTAATGCATTGTAAGCCGCCCTGAGTCTCCGGAGAAGGGCGGCATATAAATCAAATTTAAAAAAAAAAAGTGGAAGGAGATGGGTGGTGGGAACGATGAGAAAATTAATAGAAATGCAGCCTTAGTGAATAGTTTGACAGTGTTGAGGGAATTATTTGTTTAGCAGAGTGATGGCGTTCGGGAAAAAACTGTCCTTGCGTCTAGTTGATTCAACTACATATGCTAGTTTTGTGGCCGCTCAAGAAATAGTCAGGCACGGGAAGAGTTTTGTGGCTCCCGGTGTTTTCTTTTCTGTGGGAAACGGGTCCAAATGGCTCTTTGAGTGTTTAAGGTTGCAGACCCCTGCTTTAGAGACTACAACTCTGATGATTCCCAGCTAACACAAGCTTGCTTTTGTTCCAATTTCTGGATTTTTGGCACTCTTGTTCTAACAGACCGGATCAATTTAAAGCTGGGTTGACTTGTCTTGTGACCTGGTCCCCTTAAAACCAGAAGCTGATAAATGGAATAATTGCAGCCTCTTAGCTGTCAGCACCTCAAGTCACAAGGCCTCTGTGGCTGCATTCCTCTTGGGGACATGATAGATTGGTGTAGAAAGAAGGGCTGGTCCTTCACACATGGGGTCCTGCTCCAGAGTGGAATGCTGTACTATTTAGAGGTGTTGAAAGACCCAAGGTCTTAAAAGACACGGGGCACCTGCTTGTCACTTGATTGGATATCGTTACTTGGTGGAACTACCTGTTGGGTTATAGTTTGTATATGGTTTCAGCTTCTGCTTCTGAGATGGAGCTTCTAAGAAGCAGGAAGAGTTTGGAAGAAAGGAAACACGAAGAAGAGTAACGAAGATGATAATGGATCTGGAGGCTAAACCAGAGGATGAACAACTGAGGGAGCTAGGTAACTCTAGTCTAAGGAAGAGAAGGACTAGGTGTGATATAATAGCAGTCTTCCAGTACCTTGTAAAAGGTAAAGGTTCTCCTCGCACATATGTGCTAGTCATTCCCGACTCTAGGAGGCAGTGCTCATCTTTGTTTCAAAGCCAAAGAGCCAGCACTGTCCGAAGACGTCTCCGTGGTCATGTGGCCGGCATGACTCAACGCCAAAGGCGCACGGAACGCTGTTACCTTCCCACCAATGGTGGTCCCTATTTTTCTACTCGCATTTTTTACGTGCTTTCGAACTGCTAGGTTGGCAGAAGCTGGGACAAGTCACGGGAGCTCACCCCGTTACGCGACACTAGGGATTCGAACCGCTGAACTGCCGACCTTTCGATTGACAAGCTCAGCGTCTTACCCACTGAGCCACTGCGTCCCTTCCCCAGTACCTCAAGGGGCTGTCAAAGAGCAGAGGGGATAGGCATATTCTTCAAAGCACTTGAGGGCAGGACAAGAAGGAGTGAAAGACCCTTAAAGGAAGATCCAATCTGGAAATAAGGAGAAATTTCCTGAGAGTGATAATTCTTAATTAGTGGAACGACTTGCTTCCAGAAGTTGTGGGTGATCCATCACTGGAGGTTTTCAAGAAGAGACTGGACAACCATTTGTCCAGAATGATATCTAGGGTCTCCTGCTTGAACCAAGAGGGTTGGACTAGAAGACCTCCAAGGTCCTTTCTAACCCTATTATTCTATGTCCTTGCTTCTCTTTTCTATCTAGAGTTGTCTATCATTGGCCAAACCTACCTTGGAAATTGCTCTGAAACGCAGTCTAGTAGTAATGTTAACGATCTGGTTACTGCCATACAACCAGGAATTCAACACAGCTCTATGCAATTTCAATGTGGGTTCAACATCTGGTAGGTGAGAAGGGTCAACAGAGCCAATTTGTTGTTTTGGTTAAGGTGCCAGCCTGGAAACTAGGAGACGGTGAGTTCTAGTCCCACTTTAGGCGTAAAGCCAGCTGGGTGACTTTGGACCAGTCCCTCTCTCTCAGCCAAAAGAAGATGACAAGGGCTAAGGACCTCCACAAAGTGCCAAGAAAATGCAGGAACCTTGTCCAGGTAGTCAACACAAGTCAACCCTGACTCCAAGGTACAGACATATACAGACAGACAGACAGACAGACATACACACACAAGCCAGTGTCATCCCGGACGGATCCTCCCTTGACAAATTCTCTTGGGTTTGATTTTTTTTAATTAATTAAAAAAAAATAAACAAATAGAATCAGGCATGGTTTCAAACAAGCCTGAGCTGCTAACTTTCCAAATATGCTTCCGGACAACCCCTGGATTTTTTCAGCTTCCTTAAGAAAAAAAAAATTGTGTTGCAGCTCCATCTTTTGTTTGGAAAGTACATACGTGTTGAGGGGAAAAAAGAAAGATGCATTGGGGTGTTGGAGAGCATTGTGGGGTGGGGGGTGGGCTAGATAAGCCAGCAGTTTATCTTGGGTCTAGAAGTAGCCCATCGTATCTTCTCAGTATTTCAACCGGCTCAAGAAAGCTGCTCAACTCTCTACCAAGTACACTACTGTGACCTAGACTCACTCAGTCATTACAGGACACAATTAGTCTCAAACAAAACTATTTTATTATAACATCTGAGAATTACTTCATTCTCAGCTTAGTCTAAATTAATTCCAAAACAAGTCCTTCAGAAAAAGTCCTTCGGGCTTATTACAAACCTTTATCTTCTTTGGCACCCTGCCAAAGACCTTTTTGGCAATGCCCCAGAAAATTCAGAAATGAGATGCCAACTGGAAAACAGATTTAGCAACGTTGCTTTCCTACAAAGAGCTCAAGAGCCTTTGCTCCTCTTTTAAGCCTTATGAGAGGCGCCAATCATCTCCTGGCCTTACTCCTGAGTCGTCCCTTTTGTTTTAATTGTTCATGCCTTCTGGCAGCTCTGTGCATGCGTGCACTAGGAACAGGTTCCTCCTGTTCCTCTGCCTCTCTGCTGTCCGACTCTGGAGGCTCCAGAGTCTGCACATTACGCTCAGATGGCCCTGGCCCCATCTCTGCCTCTGACTCAGAGCCCTCGTCCGGGCCTTCCCCAGACTCCAGGACTGGCCCATGGTCCTCCCCAGACTCCTCACTGTCCGACTCCGCTGCCAGCTCTGCGGGCCTCTGGCAGACCAAAACAGCTACATTTTTCTTAAAGTTGTCAAAAGACCCCCTCCTAAGTGCCAGATACTGCAGGTAGTCCTCGACTTAAGAATGGTTCATTGTGAGTCTCAGATTTATGACGGTTGCATATTTACGGTGGCCTCCCGGGGGGGGGGGGGGTCATGTCATCTTTTGCAACCTTCTGACAAGCAACGCAACCTGCGTTGCTAAGTTAACAAGTGCAGTGCTTCACTTAACAAGTGTGGCAGGAAAGGTCATAAAATGGGGCAAAGGTCACTTCGCAACTGCCTCGCTCGGCGACAAAAATGTTGGCCTCGGTTGTGGCCGTAAGTCGAGGACTTCCTGTATTTGTTTTTCTATTGCTTTGGGTTTCACTTAAACAATACGGACTTTTGTTCCATCGCTCCTGTCTTCCTGCTTGTTCTGGTGGCAGGTCCCCTGCTGTAGCTACGTATCCCCTCTGGCCATCTCCCTCCTTATTTTTTTGGCCCCCTAAATCAGCAGTACCCCCCAACCTTTTGGGGGCACCAGGAGTCTGTTCCATGGACAAAGGTTTTTCCGTGAACCAGAGCGGGCATGGTTTCTCGTGCTGTCTGCATCCCGTGGATGGGGCTTCACTTGTTTGCGCTGACAGGTTTCTTGCATGCCTTGGCCCAATGCTGGGGATTGGGGACCCCTACCCTATATGTACCCCCAAGCCCTTTCTGTGTCCCAGAACATTCCCAGGATGCCAGAGCGACAGCGTGTGTGCTGTTTTCCTGCATTTTAAAACTAGAAGCAGTCTGCAAAATGGTGCAAACCCCTTGCTTCAGAAGCCCACCCACTCTCCTGGGCTTCTGTGTGTCCTGTTTTTATAGGAGCAGGCCACACCCTATGGGAGGGAATTTCTCTGCTTCGGGCCGATTGATGTCTGTCTGCAGAAACGTGGCACAATCGCCTCGTCCCCTCTAGAAACCAAGGAGAAAGAAGCTAGACCAGACCAGCGTACCAGGCTGGCAAGTCACCCAACAGCTTATTCGGTGTATTTTGCTAGCCAGCTGGGCTGTCCTCTTATGGCACGATAGTGTGCCCTGGCACAGAGTTCGGGCATGACTTCCTTACTAGCTCCCTCACACATGGCCATTGCCAGGTTCATCCTGTTGCCAAATTGGGCATGCTGCCGTTCTGGCATTTGGAATGTACAGCCACTGGCATCCTGCAGTGGGTACTTTTGTGAGGGGTGGGGGGGGGGCAGCGAAGATGGCAAAGCCTGTTGGAGTCTTAATTACCCTGAGACAACAAACATTTGTGTAAAAACGGACGTGCTTCGTTTTGACACACGCACGTACCTACGCACACTTGCCCTTGGCTGTCTGTGGCTTTTTCACACCTGATTTTACTGCTTTGGTTCCAGCGGGTTTCCCTGGGTGCAATATTGTGTGTGCAAAATATATTCCGGGCATGCACAGAAGTTTTACAGCCCAGCCGCAGCCTCAATAGTTACACACGTGTGCGCATAGCGCGCACACACACACACACACACACACACACACACACACACACCAGAGACATGGCCCAGCTCAGGGCAGTCTCAGAATTATAAATTCTGAGCAATTCATTAATCAGAGACGGATTAATTTGAAGTCACTTTGTATTTCTCTAGAGCAGTGATGGCTAACCTTTTTGCCATCACGTGCCGGGAGCGGGGTGTGTGTGTGTGTGTCATGCCTGCAAGTGACCACCCCCATAATTATATGCGCCCCACCCCCCGCACATGCGTGTGACCCCTCTCCCCCCGCTTTTGGCACGCAATGGCCCCTCTCCCTCCGCTTTTGGCCTGGTAGGCCTGTTTTTTGCTCTCCCCAGGCTCCAGAGCATCTCTAGGAGCCTGGAGAGGGTGAAAATGGCCTCCCCCCCTCCCCCACCCGGAGGTCCTCCAGAGGCCATAAATGACCTGTTTGGCAACTTCTGGTGGGACGCAGAAGGCCCAAAAATCAGTTGGCTGGTGCGTGCATGTATGCCGGAGCTGAGCTCGCGTGCCCACCAATATGGCTACGCGTGCCACAGGTTTGCCATCACGGCTCTAGAGTAAATAAAAACACTGCCGTGGTGTTCACTGATGTAGAACCACCGGGGCACAAAACCAAGCAAAGTTTCAACCTAAGTCATCAAAATGCTCGGATTTGCTTCTGTTGAGGACTGACCATTTTCTTTAATCATCATTCATCATCATCATTGTCTATCCACTGCGGGATGAAGGCATGTTTCCAACTCATACGGTCTTGAGTTTTCTTTTGCCAATTGGGCCTGCCATACTTGCTGATCCATCTTGTTTTGGGTCTCTTTCGTGGATCAAATGGGATCCATTCTATGACTTCCTTGGTCCACCTGCCATCAGCTTTTCTTGCTATATGACCGACCCATTTCCATTGCAATTCTTTGATTCTCTTGATGGCATCCTACACTTTCCTTTGTTCTCTAATCCAGGCAGTGGTGAAATATAAAATTTGTTACTACCGGTTCTGTGGGCGTGGCTTGGTGGGGAGGGGGGGTAATGTGACTGGGTGGGTGTGGCCAACTTCTTTTTTTTTACTTTTAAAACCATTTTTTCTACAACCTCTTCGGCCGAAGAGGTTGTTAAAAAAAATGCTTTTACAAGCCTCTGACGATCCCAGCTGAGCCGCGTGATCATCAGAGGCTTTTTTTTTTTTACTTTTAAAAGCATTTTTTCGGCCGAAGAGGTTGTAGAAAAAATGCTTTTAAAAATTAAAAAAAGTAAAAGCTTCTGATGATTGTGCAGCTCAGCTGGGCATGGGGGGCGGGCAGGGATGTTTGCTACCGGTTCTCTGAACCACCAGCCGCTCTCGCTACCGGATCGGGCGATCCGGTCCGAACCGGGAGCATTTCACCCCTGAATCCAGGGGTCTCCAACCTTAGCAACTTTAAGCCTGGAGGACTTCAACTCCCAGAATTCCCCAGCCAACAAAGAGGGATTCTGGGAGTTGAAGTCCTCCAGGTTTAAAGTTACCAAGGTTGGAGACCCCTGCTCTTAAATCCATGTGTGGGTCTTTCTATCTTGTCTGGTGATGCCAGGCATGTATCTTTCCATGGCTCTTTGTGCCACTCGTAGCTCTTGTATCGATTGTGCGGTTAGTGTCCGTGTTTTGCTGGCATATATTAGAGCAGGTAGAACACACTGACAGAAAACTTTTCAGGAATTGGGGGAGGTGGTTCTTGAAAATTACGCTTAGCTTGCCAACCACATTTAACCCTCCGTTCAATTTCCTGCCATTGAGATCCGTTGGCCAATAGTAGGACATACATCATCGTCCTCCTCATTTTCTTCGCAGGGGCTTTCAGCGTTGAAATTTTGTCTGCCGATTGCAAAAGTACCTTTTCCTGCATTCATGCAACCACAGCTAACTTGAGAGAACTTGGACAAGATTTTAAGCGAAACCATATTTCGGGAGGCAGCTGCTGGCACTTCGCAGAACACAGAATCATGGGATTTGAAGGGACCTTAGAGGTCTTCTAGCCAAACCCCTGCTCAAGGCAGAAGATCTTATGGTACCCCGATCAAATGGCTGTCCAGCCTGAAAATCTCCAGCAATGGAGCACCCACAACTCTGGGAGGCAAACTGTCCCATTAGTTTTTCCTCACAGTCGCAAAATTTCTGAAATAGCATCGATTCTCCTGCTTGAGCAGGGGGCTGGACTAGAAGACCTCCAAGGTCCCTTCCAGCTCATTCATTCTAATTCTAATTCTCCTGGGTTCTTGGTTGGATCTGCCTTTAATGATTCCTATCATTAGAGATTGAGCAATGGTGGGAGTGGAAAAGCACTAAAATAGAGGTCTCAAACTCAGTTTCATGGAGGGCTTGTGTTTGACCTCGGGGGGCGTGACGTGGCCGGGGTGGGCATGGCCAGCTCAACATCACTTGTGCTGGGGGCACCTGTGGTGGCCAAGCGCTAAGGCAGGACTTCCTTCAGACCTTCCCTCACTTTCATTATAATCTATCTATCTCCTTCCTTCCTTCCTTCCTTCCTTCCTTCCTTCCTTCCTTCCTTCCTTCCTTCCTTCCTTCCTTCCTTCCTTCCTTCCTTCCTTGTGCTGGGGGCACCTGTGGTGGCCAAGCGCTAAGGCAGGACTTCCTTCAGACCCTCACTTAATTTCATTATAATCTATCTATCTCCTTCCTTCCTTCCTTCCTTCCTTCCTTCCTTCCTTCCTTCCTTCCTTCCTTCCTTCCTTTCTTCCCCTCTTTCCTTCTTTTTCCTTCCTTGGTCTCTTCCCATCTTTTTCTTTTTCTTTCCTTTTCTCCTTTCCTGTCCCTTCATGCATGCTCAAATGCAAAAGGGGAAACATTTCTCCTTTTGTTTTGCTTTTAGTTTCTTTTGCTAGCCCAGTGCCAGCGAAAACGGAGCCTGGGGGGCCATGCGTGGCCACCCCAGGCCCCGTTTTTGGCCACAATGGCCTCCTGCACCCCCTGCCAGCAAAAACGGGGCCATTGTGGAGGCCATTGCGACGGAAAACGGGGCCCGGGAGGGCTGCGTGCGGCCCACCTGAACTCCGTATTCGCTGGCAGAGGCACCATGGGCCGGTCCTTTCCTATTTCCAGGGTGGCGGCATTGAGTTTGACACCCCTGTACTAAAGAATCCAATGATTTATGACTGTGTATGCCTTTAAGGGGAGAGGTTTTGTAAGATAGGCATAAAAGAAACTCACCTTGAAATGGACAACCTTCTGAAATGGATATGTCACTCTATTTTGACACATGGATTTGATGATTGTTAAAAAAATAAAATAAAAAAGGAAAATATATATTTTTAAAATTTCTGGCAGCTGGCCTGCTCAGCCTTAATTTCTGTCTGTGACTTCTCTTCCCCAGATTTTGTTTAGTGAGGAAATTTTGTTTAACTGATACCTCTGCAATTTCCATCCATAGCTGGCTGGAGAATTCTGGAAGCTGAACACCACACCTCCTAGTTGCCAAAATTGTGAAATACGGGCCTAAAGCACAGATTAAAACTTAAAATTAACAATTAGATGGCTTTAGAGAGAGCCAAATTTAGGATTAGTAGAAGATGCCGCTGTATTATTATTATTATTTTTTTAAACCGTAAGCTACCAGCCAAAAAAGTCCCTAAGCAAATTTCGGTGATTCCATATGCGTAATAACAATGTCATTGCACCCATGTTGTGGTTATTTACTCACACTGCGGTGTATTTTACATAACACACATGTTCCACAATGCATGTTCATAAACCGGTAAGCAAAAAAAAAAAAAATGGATACAGATAGTCCTCGATTTACAACAGTTCATGTAGTGACCATTCAAAGTTAGAACAATACTGAAAAAAATAACTTACGACCATTTTTCACAGTTACGACTTTTCAGCATCCCCGTGGTCACGTGATCATAACTCAGATGCTTGGCAACTGGTTCATGTTTATGACGGTTGCTGTGTCCCCAGGTCATGTGACTCTTTTTTGCCACCTTCTGACAAGCAAACTCAATGGGGAAGCCAGATTCACTTAACAGCCGGGTTACCTACTTATCAACTGCAGTGATCCACTTAACAGCTGTGGCACGAAAATTCATAAAAAGTGAGGCAAATGTAACAAATGTCTCACTTAATAATGGATTTTTTGGGCTCAGTTGTGGCCGTAAGTCGAGGACTACCTGTATTTCTGATTTTCTTGGAGCAAAACTGCACTGGCTCCTGGTGGTCTTCCGGGTGCGATTCAAGGTGTTAGTTATCACCTTTAAAGCGCTCCATGGCTTAGGACCTGGGTACCTACGAGACCGTCTTTTGCCACCAATAGCCTCCCACTGACCAGTTCGTTCTCACAGGGAGGGACTACTCAGGGTACCGTCAGTCAAATTATGCCGACTGGCGACTCCCAGGGAGAGGGCCTTCTCTGTGGGGGCTCCAACCCTTTGGAATGAACTGCCCCCGGAGATACGGAATATCCCTGATCTCCGTGCTTTCCGCCGTGCCCTCAAGTCCCTGATGTTCCAACAGGCGGGGCTAAACATATGAACATGTGAATGAATTTTTTAAATGTGATCTAATTCTGGATTTTATTTAATTGACCAAACTAAGTAATAATTTTAATTAGCAATTTTATGATGTTTGTGTGTCTATATTTTTCTTGACTGTACACCACCTTGAGTCCTATGGGAGAAAGGCGGTATAGAAATATAATAAATAAATAAATAAATAAATAAAACAGTTCTTCTAACAGCTGGAACCCTTCAGATGAATGAGATTTTTACAGATTACAGATTAACAGAATTGGAACGGACCTTGTAGGTCATCTAGTCCAACCTCCCACCCAGGCAGGAGACCCTACACCATTTCTGACAGATGGCAGTCCAATCTCTTCTTGAAAGCCTCCAGGGATGAAGCTCCCACAACTTCCAAAGGCAACTTCTGTTCCACTGGTTGATGGTTCTCACTGTCAGAAAATTCCTCCTTATTTGCCGGTTGAATCTCTCCTTGATCAGTTTCCATCCATTGTTCCTTGTCCAGCCTTTGGGTGCTTTGGAGAATAGCTTGACCCCCTCCTCTCTGTGGCAGCCCCTCAAATGTTAGAAGACTGCTATCATGTCACCCCTAGTCCTTCTTTTCAGTAGACTAGCCAGGCCCAGTTCCTGCAACCGTTCATCATATGTTTTAGTCTCCAGTCCCCTAATCCTCCTGGTTGCTCTTCTCTGCACTTTTTCCTAGACTCTCAACATCTTTTTTATAGTGTGGAGATGCAAAATTCTGTAGCCCATCATGCTTGGAGGAGGGCAGGAGAGCTATTAACCTGATCTCAGTGGGCTAAAATTCAGATTTGATTTTTTTTTTTTTAGTTTTTCTGAAAGCTTTTGCCACTTTTGAAGATCCCCTGCCTCTCTTGCCTTTGAATGTTTCAAAAGCTCTCAGTGTGGGTCTAAATTGAAGTTTGCACTTGATTTTTCCTTCTCTGGCGATGGAGGTGGGGGGGGTGTCCCCTTTTGTGAAAATATAACACTCCCCTCTTAGCAGTGACCTTTTGCAGATAATGCATTCTTGTTTGTGGTTAATGGATAACTTCAACTCTCCTTCACCCTGGGATGCTGGTCTGCCTTTTGGGTGTGGGCTTCCTGGAAGCCCCCTCCTCAAATGCCTTTCCATAAGAAGGCCCTTTCTTCCTCTTTTATTTGTTTTTTGAGAAGAGGATTGAGTGTGTCTAGTCCAAGTGAAAAGGAGGACTAGGGGAGACACGATAGCACTGTTCCAATATTGGAGGGGCTGCCACAAAGAGGGGGGGGGGTTCAACTTATTCTCCAAAGCATCAGAAGTCAAGACAGGAAACAATGGATTAAAAACTAATTAAGGAGAGAAGCAACCTAAAACTAGGCAGGAGTTTCCTAACAGTGAGAATAATTAACTTGTGGGTTCTCCATCACTGGAGGCTTTTGTTATGACCTAGGCCCAAGTAGTTATTACCAGACACAATCAGTCCTAAACAAACATATTTTATTAAAACAGCTGAGGATTACTTCATTCTCAGCTTAGTCCAAATTAATTCCAAAACAAATTCTTCATAAACAGTCCTTTGGCCTTATCACCATCCTTCGTCTTCTTTGGCACCCTGCCAAAGGCTTTTCTTGGCAAAACCCCACAAAGTTCAGAAGCAAGAGATGCCAACAAGATCCCAAGAGCCGTTGCTGCTCTTTTAAACCTTCTGGGAGGGGACAATCATCTCCTGGCCTTACTCCCGAGTTGTCCTTTTTGCTTTAGCTGCTCTTGCCTTCTGGCAGCTCTTCGCATGCGTGCACTAGGAACTGGCTCCTCCTGTTCCTCTGCTATCTGCCTCTGGAGGCTCTGGATTCTGCGCATAACTCCCCGATGGCCCTGGCCCCATCTCTGCCTCTGATGCAGAGCCCTCGTCTGGGCCTTATCCAGACTCCAGGACTGGCCCATTGTCCTCCCCAGCCTCCTCACTGTCCGACTCCGCTGCCAGCTCCACAGGCTGCTGGCGGACCACAAAAGCTTTCAAATGACTGGACAGTCATTTGTCTGAAACGGTGTAGGGGGTTCCTGCTTGAGCAGGGGGTTGGACTACAAGACCTCCCAAGGTCCCTTCCAACTCTGTTATTCTGATATTCTGATCCAGCATAGATTTCTTTTGGCCTGGGAAGCATGCTTAGATGGTGATAAACGTTCCCCCGTGGCACTTTTTAGTCTTCAACTTCAACTATTTCATTGGTGCTCTTCTGTTGGCTGTTTTTCAGAATCGTGCTAAACCGTATTTAGTTTCAGTTCGGCTTACTGGATTGGCACCATACACTAAATCATAAATTGCGGTTTGCAAACCGCAATAAACGAGGTCCCTCAACCACACAAGCAAAACAACCACATGGCTTACTAGATTGTCTGAATGAGGCTTTGACTCAGTTTATTTATTTATTTATTAGTTTGATTTATATATGCCGCTCTTCTCTGGAGACTCAGGGCGGCTTACAATGCGATAAGCAATAGCCTTCATACTTTTGTATATACCCGCTTAGTAGGGCTTTCGCCCCCCTCCTCCAAGCGGTGTTCTTTTTTATACAAAGTCAGCTTATTGCCCCCACAATCCGGGTCCTCATTTTACCTACCTCAGAAGGATGGAAGGCTGAGTCAACCTTGAGCCTGGTGAGATTTGAACTTGCAGTAATTGCAGGCAGCTGGCAGCTAAGTGCTACTTTACTACAGCAGCAGTTTAGTCCACTGCGCCACCAGGCAGTTGTTTGAATGTAACCTCTGTAAGATTGTGTGAGGTAGAGGGAGGGAGGGAAGAGAGGGGAGACTGAATATGATTGTTGTGGTTTAAGTATATTAATTATATTAATGAATTTACTTGTACGAAAATTGGGTGGTGTTGGCAGAATTTCATCACCGTAGTTTAGCAAGCCGAGATGACACATTTTTTGCTCACCAACCTGTATCACTTTGATCTTCCCCTTGCATAAACAATACAGGTTAGTCCTCAGTTTATGACTGGTCAACTAATGACCGTTTGAAATTACGACGGGCCAAGAACGGGTTCTTTATGGCCCATAAAGCACTACTGCTGGAAAAATAAATCATAAAATTGAGTCCTGTCATAAGGCTATCTTGACTTGCCCCCGTAACAATGTATGACCAGAAATCCAGTCCCAATTGCGATGGTAAATTGAAGACTACCTATAATGAAACTGGGAAGTCTCCTCTTTCTCCATGAGTTCTTTTGTGAATTTGTCCATCTCTGTGCATTCTAAAATTTTTCTAATTAAATCTTCTGATGGTAGGTTTTCGGCCGAAGAGGTTGTAAAAAAATGCTTTTAAAAGCCTCTTTTAAAAGGGGAGGGAAAGGATGGGGGGAACATGGGGGGGAAGAAAATTCTTGGGTTTTTTTTGTAAAACTTTTCAATAATAAAAAAAAGCCTCTGACGATCCCAGGTGAGCCGCGCGATCATCAGAGCCTTTTTTTTTTAACTTTTAAAAGCATTTTTTCGGCCAAAGAGGTTGTAGAAAAAATGCTTTTAAAAGTTAAAAAAAAGCCTCTGATGATCACGTGGCTCAGCTGGGCATTGTGGGGGGGGGGCGCAGGGATTTTTGCTACCAGCTCTCCGAACAAACCCGCCGCCATTGCTACCGGATTGGGTGATCCGGTCCGAACCGGGAGCATTTCTCCCCTGGTTTGAGGGCTTGTGAAAAATACGCTTGTGTGAAGAGGTAGATCTATGTGGCGGGGTGGTGGTGGGGTGTCAGACACCCGAAGTCATCAAGCCAAGATGCGCGCTAGCTATTAGAGGGCAGAAACGGCCTCTTGACTACTTTTTTCTGTATCTTAATGAAGCGTTGAAGTTGGTTTACACAGCGATAAAATATAATTATTGGCGTTTTGGCTTCGGGCCCAATTGTGGGAGAGTGGGAAGCAGGAACATTTGCACTGGCTTTATAATAGTGTTGTAGAGCCCTTTGCTATAACGCTATCTAATAATTACCTTTATTTACCAAGCAATGCCTGTTGCTAGAGAGTTTGTGTACATAATAATGTAGCCGCTATGAATAGCACATTCTCTCATCCCAGGCTGCTCGGTGGGACTGACCCCTTAGGAAGTGCGGGCCTTTGGGGGGGTGTGTGGCGGCATTGCTTGGGGAAGACTGGCATGGGGAAGAGGCGGAGAGCTCCCCCCCTCGGTGTGGGGTGCTGCTTTACAGGGAAGTGGGAGAATTAATAAGCAGGTCATTGGCTCAAGAGGGGAAGCACTGATGTAGTGGCTGTGTTGCACAATGCATAAGCCGGGGGTGTCAAACTCGATTTCATTGAGGGCCGCATCAGGGTTGTGTTTGACCTGGGGGGGGGGGGGGCGTGTCCAGGGAGCGTGGCTAGATCGACATCACTCGTGTCTGGGGTGCCTGTGGCGGCCCAAGCTCTCTGCCAGCAAAAACAGGCTCCCGAGCTCTGTTTCCGGCTGTGACAGCATCCTGCAACCCTCCGCCAGCGAAAACGGAGCTCTGTTTTCACTGGCAAAGGCACTATGGGCCAGTCCCTCGCTGTTTCCAGGGTAGCCCCGCGGGCCAGATCTAAGCACCCCACGGGCCAGATCTGGCCCGTGGGCCTTGAGTTTGACACCCCTGGCGTAAGCCATACAGGTAGTCCTTGATTTACAACCATTCGCTTAATGTCCGTTCAAAGTTACACCAGCACTGAAAAAAATTGATTTATTGATACATACTTACGGCCATTGCAGCATCCCCATGGTCACATGATCAAAATTCAGGCACCTGGCATGTACTGGTAGTCCTTGACTTACGACCACAATTGAGGCCAAAATTTCTGTGTCTAAGCGAATAAGTGGATTTTGCCCCATTTTATGACCGATCTTGCCACAGTTGTTAAGCAAAGCAGTGCAGTTATTAAATTAGTAACACGTTTGTTAAGTAAGTTTTGTCCCATTTTATGACCCCATTTTATGACCTTTCTTGCCACAGCGAATCACTGTCAATGCTAGATTCTCCGTACTGAGGGAAACGTCTGTCACTCTGGGGTTCGACGTTCCATGCAGCATGTGACCGGGTCCTATAAATTAACATAGCTCCGCCCTCTTGGCCCAGTGTTTCGACTCGGTCTATGCTGACCGGTCGTGTCTCCCTCGTAGACCTTTCATTCGTCTCCTGCTACAACTCAGGGTTGTTTTTTTGGATTCTTCTTTTCTTTGTTTTATTTTTCTGCCTAGCCTTCTTGTTGGCGCTGCGTTTCGCCGCCTCGCGCTCCCCTCAGCCATCGGGTTGAGCGCGGCGGCGCTTCAGCGCGCGCTTTTGCCTGAACTCCCCACCACCGGGTAAGACTTTTAAGACTCTTTAAAATTGGCGGCATTTTTAAAGTGACGAAGGTTTCCCTCATCGCTACTCGGCCTGCGGGTCTGCGATCGAACCTCATCCACAGCTCCGGCACTTTCGCGCTCTCCCGCTTGCCGCTTTAACAGTCCTTTGGCTGGCGGCGTTGTTTAAAGTGATTGACAGCCGGGATTGCAGTGATCGCATTAATAGCCTTGAGCTAGCGATCTCATTATTGCCTTTTGGAGCGCTGAACCACCGATCCTCCCTACAAGCTTCGGAGCTGGTTTTGGCCCCGTTCCTGATCTATCACAGCGGCGGCAAATAGCTGTTTGTGCGGGCGGCCATTTTAACCTGCTGGACTGCTGCTATTCTTAAAATGGCGGCTAGGCATCAATCGGCCTTGCAACATTCAGGCGGAGCTTCAAAGAGACCAGCACAGGAAGATCCGCTGGAGGGTCCCTCCCCTAAGCAGCCCAAGTCCCATCATCGAGGCAAATCCTCCAAATCGGCAGTTTCTAAAGATGAGCAGCGGCGCCACAAGGCCATTGAGAAGGCCTTTACTAGAGCCCAGTCGCTCGCTGAACAGGCCAATCCTAAGGCCCCAGTTGCTCCCTCGAGAGCTCGGTCTCCAGTCCCATCATTAACATCTAGTGCCGCCCGGGAGCTCTCACCAGATGGTTCTATTGCGGCAGCACTGCCTCATTTACCGGGCTCTGAGCCTATGTTTCAAACAATTTCTAATCCGGAGGCTCCCGTGGGGATAGTCACAGTCAATCCTCTCCCTTCGGCTCCTCCAGTGGTACCTGCTCCGCCCATTCCAGAGGGATTTGAGCTTATGCTGGCTAGGGTCATTAAACAAGGACTTGCCCAATGTTTACAGCAGGGCGACCCCGGTTCTGAACCTCGTCTCTTGCAACCTCACCAACCAGATCCAACTGGAGATTCCGTGTCTGAGCTAGATCCGGTGGACTCCGTTGCTTCCCCGGACCACGCTTCTCTGTTCGAGTTGGATGAGGTTCCTGATTCCGCCCTATCTGACGACGAGGGGCCTATTCCTGATCAAACTCCCTTCATTGGGCTTTTCAAGCCGCAGCTTTTTCGATCTTTGCTACGCAAGGCAATAGTGACAACTCGTCTGGGCAATGTTTCATCTGCCCCTCCGGATCCCGTTGTCCCTGATCCTGCTTCGGCGGTTTTTGCGGAGCCTGCGGTTGACCCCGAGACTATCCCGGCTCCCAAGCTCTTCTTGGATGTGCTTCATCGCCAGTGGAATTTGCCAGGGGCTGGTCCTAGTCCAAATAGCCTGGACAAAAAACTGTACAATTCTGCTCCCGCCCTGGCGGATTTGTTGCATCCTCCTCCGGTAGACGCCCCGATAGTGGCTCTGTGCAACTCCTCTCATCCCGCTGGTCCTCCTGAGGACTCCTTGCGTCCAGAAGATCGCAGGGCTGAAAAAACCTTGGTCAAGGGGCACCAGGCGGCTGCCTGGGCCATCAAGGCCTCTACATCGGCCTCGTTTTTTAACAGAGCCGCTCTGTTATGGATTAAGCAGCTTCAGGACCGCATCCAGCCTTCCGACTCGCGGTCTCGTCAGGATTTGAATAAAATCGCAGCGGCCCTTGAATATTCAGCGGACGCCACTCTTAACGCGACTAGGTTTGCGGCAAAAGCCCTAAGTTCCAATGTGACTTCACGCCGCCTCCTTTGGCTACGTAACTGGAATGCCGACATGCGAAGCAAGTGGCAACTAGCTTCGGCCTCCTATTCTGCAGGTTCTTTGTTCGGACCTCCATTAGAACCTCTTCTAGTGGAGACGAGGGACCGACGTAAGATTCTTCCTTCGGTTTCTAGACGCTCCGATTCTCGTTTTTCAGCTATCCCACGGAACCAGTCCTTTCGTGCTCCCTACTCGGGTACTTACCAACACCGTTTCCAACGTCCCCTTCCGGCGAGAGGCTTCTCCCAGGACAATCAGGTTAGACAGGGAAACCGGTTCTTCCCTAGACGTTCCTTCCGGGGGGGCAGGGGTCGTTTCCAACGTAGATCCCGCTAATTCTCCCATTGGGGGGCGCTTGTCCCTTTTTTTCCATCAGTGGGAGGTTTCTACCTCTGATGCCTGGGTCCTGTCTACCATTAAGTCCGGACTTTATCTAGAATTCCTTTCCCCTCCTCCTTCTGTTTTTCTTCCCTGTCCCGTTTCCCGAGATGTCGCTAAGAGGGCCTTGGTGTCTTCAGCTATTTCCCATCTTTTAGACATTAGGGCCATCCAGGAGGTCCCTCTGGAGCAGTGGGGCCGGGGTTTTTATTCCCGTTTGTTTCTTGTTAAAAAGTCCTCGGGGGGGTGGCGTCCCATCTTAGATTTGAAGGCCTTGAACCGGTATGTTACTTACCGCCGGTTCAAGATGCATTCTTTGTCCACCATTTTGGAATGTATTCGCCCAGGGGATTGGCTCTCCTCTATAGATTTAACCGACGCTTACCTTCACATTCGTATTGCTCCTTCTCACCGTCAGTATCTCCGTTTTAGTTTTTTAGGACGCCATTACCAGTATAGGGCTCTCCCTTTCGGTCTCTCCTCTGCTCCGAGGGTCTTTACTAAGATTATGGCCGCTCTTATTGGGCATATTCGGACTCTCTCTATACGTTTGCAATTTTATTTAGACGACATTTTAGTTCTATCCTCTTCGGCCTCTTCGGCCGGGCAGGATTTGTCTTCTGTCCTGGCCATTTTGCAGGCTCATGGCTTCTCAATTAACTGGGGCAAGAGCCAGCTTATCCCTGGTCCCCGTATTATCCACTTGGGGGCTTCTATTGACACGTTTTCTTCTATGGTTTCCCTCTCCCCAGAGCGCCAGGTCAGTCTTTCTTCCTTAGCGTCTCAGTGTTTGGAGGAGGGTTCTTGTTCAGCGTTAAAGCTTTCTCGTTTATTGGGCAAAATGGTCTCCACTTTTGGAATAGTTCCCTGGTCTCAATTACACAGCAGACAGCTCCAGTGGTTTCTGCTCCCTCTCCAACGGGCCGGCCGCAGTTCTTCTCTCGTCCTCCTTCGGTTGTCCCCTCAAGTGTCCGCGTCCCTTCGCTGGTGGACTTCGGACGCCATCAAACGAGGCAGTTTCTTTCGGGAACCTCACCGCTTGTCACTAGTGACAGATGCCAGTCTTCTGGGCTGGGGGGCCCATATTCTTCATCATCAGGCCCAGGGCCTTTGGACGGTGCGGGAACGTCAGAACAACATAAATTTCTTGGAACTGCGAGCTGTCCGTTTAGCTCTCCTTCATTTTCAGCATCTTGTGGAGGGCCAGGATCTTCTTGTCCTTACGGACAATATTTCTACAAAGTCCCACGTCAACCGTCAGGGGGGCACTCATTCCCGATTGCTTCTAACGGAGTCTCTGCGTCTGGGCTTCTGGGCCGAACGTCACCTCCGATCGCTCAAAGCAGACTACATTTCGGGGGCCTTAAACACTCAAGCAGATGCCCTCAGTCGCCACGTGCTGGATCCGGGGGAATGGAGCATCCCGCAGGTCTTGTTTCGGAAGATCATCGTCAGGTTTGGGACGCCTGTTGTCGATTTATTCGCTTCCTCATCGAACCACCGGGTCCCTCGGTTCTTCTCCCGCTATCCGGACCCTCAGGCGGAGGCCACGAACGCCCTCCGCAGTCCTTGGCCTGCCGGCCTCCTCTACGCGTTCCCCCCTCTGCCTCTTCTGGCAAAGGTGATTCGAAAGCTCCTGGAAGAGAGGGCAGAACTGATTCTCCTTGCCCCGCATTGGCCTCGTCAACCGTGGTATGCGGATCTCCTTTCCCTGTCGGTGACAGCTCCTTGGCGCATCCCTCCAGCCTCTCTCTCTCTCTCCCAGGGGGCTCTTCAACATCCGGATCCGTCGAGCCTCCAATTGACCGTTTGGAGGCTGAGCGGCGCTTGCTGACCTCCGCCTGCGTTCCTGCACGAGTCATCTCCATTATGCAGGCTGCCCGCCGAGGTTCTACTACACGCATTTATGAGGCGACATGGTCCGTTTTTTCTTCCTGGTGCCGGAGGAACGCGATAGACCCACTGACGGCTCCTGTTACCGCAGTTCTTTCCTTTCTGCTCGAGGGTTTTGATGCGGGTTTGGCCCCCTCTACCCTTCGCAGGCAGGTGGCTGCTCTGTCTACGGTCCTAACGTGTGGCTCTAAAGACACTCTTGCCCGTGATCCGCTCATCAGGACTTTCATGCGTGGAGCGACTAATTTGCGGCCTCCCGTGGTCCACAGATTTCCTACCTGGAATTTGAATTCCGTCCTTCGAGCTCTTATGGATTCTCCGTTTGAGCCTCTCCGAGAGGTTTCCTTACGTTTTTTGTCATTCAAAGTGTTATTCCTGGTGGCGATCACCTCGGCGCGTCGTATTTCTGAGTTGGGAGCGCTCTCCATTCGCCAGGACCTTTGTATATTCCACAAGGACAGAGTGGTTCTCCGCCTTGACCCGGCCTTTATCCCCAAAGTGAACTCCCTTTTTCATCGGTCTCAAGAACTGGTCCTCCCTAACTTCTGTCCCCGTCCGTCTCACCATCTCGAACGTTCCTGGCACACTCTGGACGTACGACGAGCCCTCCGGATTTACATTTCGCGGACATGCTCCTTCCGTAAGACGGAAGCCCTGTTTGTATCATTCCAGTTGGAATCCATTGGTACTAGGGTTTCTGGACCTACTCTGGGCCGCTGGCTGCGTGCCACCATCGCGACGGCTTACCAACGCCTCCGTCTTCCGGTTCCTCCTCGTATCACGGCACATTCCACCCGGAGTGCCGCAACATCTGCAGCCTGGGCTACCCGCGCTCCATTGGAAGAAGTCTGTCGTGCGGCCACTTGGACATCTCTCACGCCGTTCATCAGGCATTACCGGGTGGATTCCTTTGCCTCATCGGACGCTGCTTTCGGCCGACGGGTCCTACAGGCGGTTCATCGTCCGTGACTCCAGCTGTTCAGGTTTTTCTTACTCCCGCCCTGGAGGACATTCAGCTCTGGTATGTCCCCAGAGTGACAGACGTTTCCCTCAGTACGGAGAATGGACGTTGGTCCTACCTGATACGTCCGTTCTCGTTGTAGGGAAACGTCTGTCACGCCCTCCCTCAGGGGTCTACGGGGTGGGAGGTGTACTAATTCTTTCTCGTTCTAGGGAGACACGTCAGTCTACGCAACGCCCTCGCCGAAACACTGGGCCAAGAGGGCGGAGCTATGTTAATTTATAGGACCCGGTCACATGCTGCATGGAACGTCGAACCCCAGAGTGACAGACGTTTCCCTACAACGAGAACGGACGTATCAGGTAGGACCAACGTCCATTCACTGTGTTACTAACTTAACAATTGCAGTGAGTCACTTAACGACGGTGGCAAAAAAGGTCATAAAATGGAGCAAAACTCCCCTAACAAATGTCTCGCTTAGCAACATAAATTTTGGGGCTCAGTTGCTGTCATATGTCGAGGACAATCTGTAGAGGCTGGTGTGAATGCATCAAGCTGGAGAACATTTGGGGAAATTACAAGACATACTTCCGAATAAAAATGGTCTTGTTATCATCTGAGTTTAAATGATCCGAATTTATTTACAGTCCAAGACAAAACACATTAGAAGGCCAGCATATAATAAAATATTATTATATAATAATATAATAAAACACATTAGAAGGCCAGCCTATAATATAATATTCTGTATTCCAGGGGTGGGTTCTAAATTTTTTTACTACTGGTTCTGTGGGTGTGGCTTATTTTGTGGGTGTGGTTTGATGGTCATGTGACAATTCTTTAGGATTTAGCAGAGATACTGGTCTACCAGGCTTTTAACTGCTTGCAGAGCTCATTTGTCTTTGGAGGCACCAGTCTACTCATTTATTTTTGCAGGCACCGGTCTACTCATTTGTTTTCTTTTAACACTGATCAGCTGTAGGGCGGCCCTTTGAAGCCGCTGGGCAAGAGTTTAAACAGTTTTTTTTCCCTTTAGCCGATCAGCTGGGACTCAAGAGGCAGCAATATATTGGGGGTGGGGCCAAATAATAGGTAAGAATAATGCGGGGGGTGAATGGGGGGGGCGGTGGGGGGCAGAACCGCTTCGGTGACATCATATCGCTTGGTGGAACTGGGCCGAACCGGGAGGAACCCACCACTGCTGTATTCTCTGTTAACCATAGAAACACAATTTAAAAATGAAGAAAACCCTAAAACAATTAGCAGCTTACAATTAATAGCCTGAGGGTGGAATCAGATGGTTTCTAACAGCTGTAGCAATTGGTAAAAATTTTGCAGAGGTCTCTCTTTTACCCAGGGTAGTAGCGATGCCAATTAGAGATGTTAACAATTTTGAAATATTAAACAACCAACCTACCATACTTCTTCCTGTTGTGCTTTTTCTTTTTCTTTTGTTTTGACAGATATAATTGTCAGATCCAAAAAGCTACAGCCTCAGCAATATTCCATGTGATTATGTGGTTACACATTAACAGGTTAACGCAATTAACCATCACCGTGTTAGTGTAATGACAGTTTGAAGTTATAATGGCACTGAAAAAAAAATGACTTACATTTTTTACAAAAAAATGACTTACACTGTCCTTGCACTTAAGACTGTTGGACAGATAAGGGCGTGTCAAATGTTCAATTTCCAAACTTTAGGGGTGCTCAAAAGTTGTGACACGCCTTGGGGATTGTAAAGATATTTTGCTTACATTTAATATAATTTAGATGTGCTTGGTAAGCAACTACATACATTTTGTTTGTTTCATTTGTGGAAAGCATCCCCATGGTCACATGATTAAAATTTGGGGGCTTGGCAACGGGTGGGTTCTAAATTTTTTTACTACTGGTTCTGTGGGTGTGGCTTATTTTGTGGGCATGGCTTGGTGGGGGGTAATGTGACTAGGTGGGCATGGTCAACTTTTTTTTAAAACTTTTAAAAGCTTTTTTTCTGCAACCTTAAGAGGTTGCAGAAAAAAATGCTTTTAAAAGCCTCTGATCGATCCCAGCTGAGCCGCGGGATCATCAGAGTCTTTTTTCTTTTTTAACTTTTAAAAAAGTTTAAAAAAGAGAGCAGTCCTATATGAGCGCACTGGGCGGTGGGAGGCCGGTAGGAGGTGCTCCTGCGAGTACCCTGGGCCCACGCCATGATGCACATTGATGCAAAGTTTGATGCAAGATAGAACAACAAACACTAAGATTTATAGTGGAAAGAAGATATAAAAATGTCACGAACGCAGAAAAAAGGCACAGAAACAAATCTCCAAATCCATCATAGCTTGGGAAGATTTTGATCTCCGAGCTTTAGAGCCAGGCATTCCGGAAAGTGAATTTAAATAGACCCTAGAAAATATTAGTTGTAGGAGTTAATGAAAGCCCAGCAAACCTATTTCAAACCTGGCAACAAGCCGAGCTAGTGAAAGTGCTAATTGAGGTTTGAAAACAGGGATAGAGGGAAAAAAAAAAAGAAAGAAAAGAAAAAAGGGGAAGGATCAATTTACATTCCAGTATCAAAAGGACCGGGCTGAGGAATGCCGAAACCGCCCAACAGTTGTGTTTATCTCACATACGAGTAAGATAACTAGTAGGTTTTGATACGTTATTTGCTCTCGGCTCAAAGCAACATTCTGCAAATATTTTCCATCTGGACATGTCAAGCTGAACCTCCCATCCCGGTTGCCCAAGATAGCTAGAAGGTGCATTGCAGGGAATCCCCAGATGGAGAAAGCGTGCCTTAAGTCATCCCATAGGTCTGAATTCTCAATTTTTAGCCCTCTCTACCCAGCCCTTTAGGGACGCGGTGGCACAGTGGCTAAGACACCGAGCTTGTCGATCGAAAGATCGGCAGTTCAGCGGTTCGAATCCCTAGTGCCGCGTAATGGGTTGAGCTCCCGTGACTTGTCCCAGCTTCTGCTAACCTAGCAGTTCGAAAGCATGTAAAAAATGCAAGTAGAAAAACAAGGACCACCTTTGGTGGGAAGGTAACAGCGTTCCGTGCACCTTTGGCATTGAGTCATGCCGGCCACATGACCACGGAGACGTCTTCGGACAACGCTGGCTCTTTGGCCTTGAAACAGAGATGAGCACTGCCCCCTAGAGTGGGGAACGACTAGCACATATGTGCGAGGGGAACGTTTACCTTTATCTTTTACCCAACCCTTTAGATTAGAGCAGGTCTCCTCGACCCCTGGTCCATGGAGCAGCACTGGTCCATGGCACGCCAGAAACAGGGTCACGCAAACAAGCGAAACCCCATTCGCGGGGTGCAGGCAACACACGGAACCATGTCCCCTCGGGTCCACGGAAGAACCTCTCTCCATGGTCCCGGGTGCCCCAAAGGTTGGGGGCCACTGCTTTAGAGTAGGGCTTCCCAAACATTCTCCTTCCTTAGGCAAAACCACTTATCAAAAATGTTTTATCAAACTTTGAAGACCAAAGTTTGGGGGTAACTCTCTTCCTTCAATACCGATGTGACTTCGAATGTTCTTCTTTAAACGAATGGTTGTAACTTGGAGGACTGCAGGTAGTCCTCGATTATTAAGCGCATTTTACCCCATTTTACGACCTTTCTCGGCACAGTTGTTAATGGAATGAGTTGGTAACAGTTGGTAACTTGGAAACAGGATGCTGCAACAGGTTCGTAGGGATGCTAAAATGGTTGTAAGTGTGAAAAACGGTCCCCCTTTTTTCAGTGCCATTGTAACTTTGAATGGTTACTAAACGAACTGCTTTGTAAGTCGAGGACTACCTGAACTTGTGTTATGAAAACAATACCTTTGAACGATCTTCGTACCATTTCAACAACTTAACGTTTGACAATTTCACTGATTTTCATCTGAATTAGGGAGATTTTTAAACATATTTTGTACCTGTGGCAAGATTGTGATGGAGAACGGGTTTGTACAGGTAGTCCTTAACTTACGACCACAATTGAGTCCCAGATTTTTGTTGCTAAGTGAGACATGACCCCCATATGGATACGGCAATCGTCATACATATGAGTCAGGCGCGAAAAGTCCGAATTTTGATCACGTGACCATGGGGGATGCAAGCAATGATCCTAAGTTTGGGAAACGGCCCTAACTCACTTTTTTTCCAGGGCCGTTGTAACTTCAAACAGTCACTAAACGAACTGTTGTAAGTTGAGGACTACCTATATTTCGTTACTCAAAGAAAGCCTGCTTTTAACCCAGTTTGGGGGTCATTGACAGAGGTTTTAGCAAGCCCTGCTATAACTATCCCTGAATGGTTCCACCAGACAAATTAACTCCTGCGGAGTTTGCAATGAACAGATAGTTAATTTGCATTTATGACATTTGCTCGCCTGGCCTCTGCCCACACCTCCTTCAGTGGGTGATGATTAGATTAGGATCTTTAAGAGACTTCTAATTAAACACGGCTTCTATTATAGTGAAGTTAACACCCCCAGCCCAGTCTGTGAACGGAGGAGGATATTGCTGCTGAATGGAGACGTATCATAAGGAAATTATTGTTTTCGTTAATTTTGGAGCACAGGAATTATCGCTTTATTGATGGCATTGTATTCTGTTTTAAATCAACAAATGCAAGACGAGACTGGTCGAAGGCTCACCTGCAAAACAGCTGGTGCATTCTTAATTTTTTTGTTGCCTTTTAATGACCCCATAATCCCTTGCCGGGGTGGAGTCGGGGAAACTGAATGGAGCTGAGTGTTCATTGGCCGGATGCCCTCCCTGTCGCCAATGCGGAGTTCAGCAGTAGATATATTCTCATTGTGCCCAGAGAGAAAAATATCTGCCTCTACCGAGGATCGAACGCACAGCCTCCTGATTGTGAGGCGAGGGCTCTGCATTCTTAACCTCCCATCCCAAATCGTAACTGGCCTACTCGACTTCAAGAAAGTTACTCCTTCACAAAAATACATTTGTGCTTCCAAATGAAGTCTTGGGCTGCAGCCAGTTTTACTTTCGAAAAATTCCTATGGAATCTCTGTGGGATGCAGAAGTTTTCTGGAAAATTATGATGGTGCTTGAGGCTGGTTTCCATTGATTTAAGACTTAAGCATCTTAAAACCAGTTGAGATTTTTACACCGATGTTACCACTCTAATGGCATACCTTGCCTAATCTCAATTACGTCCATAGCACAAATAACATTTTAAACTTGGATTATAATCCTGGTTTTCAAATGGTATCAAAATAGGGCTTTCAGTCCTGGCTTATAAATTGTAGCCTAAACTACAGATTTCAACTTCGAAGTGGAAACTAGGATTTAAATATATCTACTAGTACTTTCTGGTGCACCACGGTTGCCTAGAGTCATTTTCCTGTGTCAAGGGCAGCTGGACAGATGTGATTAATAAATAAATAAAATAATTCCCCCCTCTTTTGAGGTGGGCATGCAGGAAGCTATTTAAACTAGGTGAAATTAAAGACGAGGAAAATGGGTTTCCGGCTATTGATTGCAAATTCTACCTATAAATAATTAACGGAGATCTTTGCTACAAAGACAAGTAGATTTCCAAGGAAGAAGGAAAACAGGCCTGTTCATCTTTAATGACCCAACACTGCTCTTTCTTCAAATTGCCAACACACACTTCAAAATGAACGCACAAGAGATGCTATTGGCCAATGTTTCTCAACACGGACAACTTTAAAATGTGTGCACTCCCAACTCCCAGAATTCATCCATCTGGTGATGATGCTGTCTATCCCACATTTTCCTAGCCTACTAAGAAGTTGGTTGTCGTCTACTTTGTCAAATGCCTTGCTGAAGTCTAGATATACTATGTCCACAGCATTTCCCTGGTCTACCAATTTAGTCACTATGGGGAATTCTGGGAGTTGAAGTCCACACATCTTAAAGTTGTCAGGCTTGAGAGACACTGCTATGGGCAGTTTCTGAATTTTAAGGAACACAAAATGAAAAAAAAAAATACAAAAGAAGATTCAAATGCTTCTACAATTTAAGTCATTTTTTTTAAAAAAGAAGTGTGTTCTATGCCTAATGTCACGATGATCAATCTAGTTAGCAAATCCAACTTGGCATACAAAGAGGAAACTGAACTGAGTTGTGCAGCTCAAAAAATATTTTCAGGAGGCTTAACAGGTTTCTCCCCTCCCTTGACGTTCAGGAACAATAGTGTGCATGTCTCGGTGCGTAGGTGCGTAGGTGTGTGGCGTTTTGGCAATTGCAGATAGTCCTTGAATTATGGCCACAATTGAGCCCAAAATTTCTGTTCTTAAGTGAGACATGTGTTAAGTGAATTTTGCCCCATTTTACGACCTGTCTTGCCACAGTTGTTAAGTGAATCACTGCAGTTGATAAGTTGGTAACACGGCTGTTAGGTGAATCAGTGCAGTTGTTAAGTTTGCAAGACGGTTATTAAGTGAATCAGTGCAGTTAGGTTTGCAAGCCGGTTGTTAAGTGAATCTGACTTCCCCCATCGGCTATGCTTCTCAGAAAGTCACAAAAGGGGCTCACATGACCCTGGAACACTGGAACTGTCATAAATACATGTCAGTTGTCAAGCACCCAAAATTTGGATCATGTGACCGTGTGGATGCTGCAACTGTGTGGAAAGTGGTCACAAGTTACTTTTTTTAGTGCCGTTGTCATTTTTTTTTAAAAAAAAAGTTTTTTATTTTTTAAACAAACAAACATTTAATACATCAGTTTTCTCTTCCCTGTGACATCTCGGTGTTATCTTCCAAAAATCTTTCTTCTTCTGTATAGTTGCCATCTCTTCTCTCTTGATCCTTATCCCGTCCACAATATCATTTCATCACTAACATAATGTTACGTTAGTGCCATTGTCATTTTGAATAGGCGCTAAAACGAACGGTTGTAAGCTGAGGTCTACTTGTAGGCACTAGGATTCACCTTCAACCTGTGACATCCAATCCAGATACGTTTTAGCTTTGAGACATTAAATAAGGACAGAGGTGGGCAGCATATGAATTAACAACCGGTTTGCCCCAGCACCAAAAAGGTGAGCGCGTGGGGCCTTCTGCGCATGTGCTTCGCGCGCGTGTTTGCACGCATGCACGCGGCTTTAAAAACGCAGCTAAATAGGATGGCATAGTACTGGGGCGGGTTTGCCGAACCGGTTGAATCCCACCCCTGAATAAGGACCTTCGCAGCACCTAGCTCCAAGTGGAGATGTATTGATGGGGAGATCTTCAGCAATATTGATAATATTGACTCTGAACAAATTAGATAATTTCCCTACTGGCTTTGTATGGATTTTGAATAATGGAGGGATGGCACTGAATTTTCTGTATCGGAAAGGGGAAAAACGGAACCATTCATCCTTTTCCATAATTGAATAGTACCGTCCACTTAGTCTCCTAGTGCCCCCAATTCAGGGGTGAAATGCTCCCGGATCGGACCGGATCACCCAATCCGGTAGTGATTTTTCCCTGTGGTTCGGCAATCCGGCCCGGGTGTCATTACTTTCTGGTTTTAACCAGGAAGTAATGTATTTTTACCTTCTGTGCATGCGCAGAAGGTGTGTGCGCACATGCGACACGCACACGGGGTGCATGCGCTTCCGAACCGGTAAGGAAGGTAAGTAGATTTCACCCCTGCCCTGATTCCTATACAGGTAGTATTCAACTTACGACCACAATTGAGCCCAACATTTCTGTTGCTAAGTGAAATATTTGTTCAGTGAGTTTTGCCCCATTTTACGGCCTTTGTTGCCACAGTTGTGAAGTGAATCACTGAAGTTGTTAAGTGAGTGACCCAGTTGTGAAGTGAATCTGGCTTCCCCATTGACTCTTTGCTTGTCGGACGGTCACAAAAGGGGATCACGTGACCTCAGGACATTGCAACCATCATAAATGTGAGTCAGTTGCCAAGCATGGGGATGCTGCAATGGTCATAAATGTGAAAACTGGTCATAAGTCACTTTCTTCAGGACCGCTGTAACTTTGAATGGTCACTAAATGAACTGTTGTAAGTTGAGGACTACCTGTATAGAATTACATAGAATCATAGAGCTGGAAGGGATCTTGGAGGTCCTCTAGTCCAACCTCTTGCACAAGGCTGGAGGCCTTATATCATCCCAGAAAAATGGCCATTGGCTGCCCAGGAAGATACTATCATATCTAAACCCCCTAGAACAGGGGTGTCAAACTGGCGGCCTGCGGGCCGGATGTGTCACATGCAGGCCACACCCACCCCAGCTCCTCAAAACATTGTGAAACGTCACATGATGGCAACGTGACACAGTGGGTTTGGCATCCATGCCCTAGAACAGAGGTCTTCAAACTTGGCAGCTTTAAGACTTGTGGACTTCAACTCCACAAGTTGAAGGAGAATTCTGGGAGTTGAAGTCCATTCCATTCTTGGCTTTGGGGGAAGTTTTGGAGAAAGTGATGGGACTTCAGCTGCAGAGAATCCTGGGTTTATCTAGACCTCCTTCAGTTGGATTTTTGGATCCAGACATGAGATGGAGGTCTAGATAAACCCAGGATTCTCTGCAGCTGAAGTCCCATCACTTTCTCCAAAACTTCCCCCAAAGCCAAGAATGGAAGTTGAGGAGAATGTTGTATAGCTCTGAGAGGTCAAGGTATGGAATCCAGCAGGTTCTGACAGGTTCTGGAGAAGCGGGTAGCGGAAATTTTGAGTAGTTCTGAGAACCAGCAAATACCACCTCTGGCTGGCCCCAGAGTGGGGTGGGAATGGAGATTTTGCAATATCCTTCCCCCCAGGAGTGGGGAGGGAATGGGGATTTTGCAGTATCCTTCCTCTACCACACCCACCAAGCCACACCCACAGAACTGGTAGTAAAAAAATTTGGATTTCACCACTGGGTGTGGGTCTTTTCAAGAGGGTTGATACCAACTACGTCGCCTTTACCATCTTCTGAACCCGGGAAGGAGGGAGGGAGGGAGGAAGGAAGGAAGGATGGATATTTTCAATGCTCCCTGCCAGATTTCCTCAAGGAGGAAAGTCAAAAGCAGGAAGTCAAAAGTTGCTCCTACTCTTACTGCTTTATTACCCACCCGTGGCTGTCTGTTTATAGGTAAGGTAATATCTCTGAAATGACTCAGTGGGGCATGGGCCATCTAATAAATGATAAAACCACAGAAATAAAAAAAAACTAGACAAAAACACTGGACCTTTTAATTTCAGGAAACGTTAGAAAAGACTCAATATTGCAAAGTAAGCTGTGTCACATGATTTGGGAATGAAACAGCTGGATTTTGTTACCCGGATGTAGCATTTTGGATACCGAGCAGGCAGAGTAAGATAGGTATGTGCATTTATAGTTAAGAGCATTTAGAAATCTTTTAAAATGAATTTATTAGTTTTTTTAAAAAACAATATACAAAATACAAAACAAATTAGCTGGAATACGTAAGTGAAAAAACTGAACATAATGAAACAGGGAAAAAAAAAATGGACAATCTAGCATTAAATGATATGTGAACATTTCAAATTAGAAAGAAATAAAACCCCTCAACTGTTGTAAAACGAGCTGCCTTACCTGACCCAGGTAACTGGTCAGGGGGAAAAAATAGTTCCACCTCCTGCAGAGGGAAGAAGCTTGTTTGTCTCAATCTTAGGTAAATAATTCAGCTGTAATTATGATGCGCAGTGTCTGAATCCAATCTATGCACGCTTAATCTCTAAATCCTAAAAGTTGAATTTCCTGGAGAGTCAGCCTCGGTCAGCCATAGAAGTTGTCTGCGGTAGAAGGTCGTTCCTGTTTCGAAGGCCCCGGGCTTGTGTGCATGTGCAAGAAATAAAACACAACCACACTTTTTTAAATGCGTATCTTCCCCTTTTTTCTTCCCAAAAAGGAGGGTAAATTACTCCCTTGAGAAAGCCCCGTAGCAATAGCTTTTGTGAAGGCTTCTGTAAGCAGAGCTTGAAGGTCTAGAGTTAGCCCCAAACCTTGTCCCTCCCCGGACCGAAGCCCCGCTACCGTCGAGGTGAATGTTGCTTTCGGGGCTACACATGGAACTTGAGGGGCCCTCGATAACCCATGCATGGATTATCCTCGCAGCGCAACAAAAATGGACGTTTAGGTAAAACAACGTCGGTTCACCCTTTTTTAATGCGTAGGTTACCTATCTTCCCCCTTTTTCTTCCCGAAGACTTTTGCGTTGGGATAACGATAAGAGAAAAGAAGAGGATTTGGGATTAAAATGTTTGTCTACACATAGTCCCGAAATAGTCCGGTTCAGGCAGGGACGGCTTTGCTACCTGCAAATACAACTTAATCCAGGAGTGACTCTTGCGCTCTGTTATGATTTTTTTTTGTAAACAGAGAAGCCTTGTGGAATCTTTCTGAGTGAAGCTTTTTGATGTATTAGCAAGCCTCCTTTATCCTCCCCTTTGCAAAGGAGGCACCGTTGCCTTCGCGGGGAAATTAGATAATTTTGATGGCTTGTGATTTGCACTGCCCCGGTGTGTTTTGTTGAAATAGAGCAGACCCTGTTTGAGTTCTCTCTAATCCAGCTTGGCAGTGGTTCTCAACCTTTTCTTTGCCACGGGACCCGATCCAATCAGAATTGAGCTGGAAGGGAGCCTGGTGGCGCAGCAGACTAAAGCACTGTTATTAACATCAAGCTGTCTGCAATTACTGCAAGTTCAAATCCCACCAGGCTCAAGGTTGACTCAGGCTTCCATCCTTTCTAAGGTAGGTAAAATGAGGACCCAGATTGTGGGGGCAATAAGGTGACTTTGTATAAATATACAAAAGGATGAAGGCTATTGCTTATTGCTTAACGCATTGTAAGCCGCCCTGAGTCTCCAGAGAAGGGCGGCATATAAATCAAATTAAAAAAAAAAAATCCCCCCCCCCCCCAATTCAAGCAGGAGACTCTATACCAGGGGTGTCAAACTCAAGGCCCACGGGCCAGATTTGACCCATGGGGTGCTTAGATCTGCCCTGGAAACAGCAAAGGACCAGCTCCCCCGCAGTGCCTCTGCCAGTGAAAACGGAGGTTGGGAGGGCCGTGCATCTTTGGTGGCAGAGGGCTGCAGGAGGTCGTCACGGCCGAAAACGGGTCTGAGGGGGCACGCATGGCCTCCCGTGCTCCGTTTTTCACTGGCAGAAGGCTAGCAAAATAAACGAAAAAGCAAAACCAAACAAAAGTAGATAACGTTTCCCCAAGAAGGGACAGAAAAGGAGAAAGGGAAAGAGGAAAGACAAAGAAAAAGAAGGAAAGATGGAAAGAGAGCAAGGAAGGAAAAATAAGGAAAGAGGGGAAGGAAGAAGAAAGGAGAAGGAAGAGGGAAGATAAAAGTAGAAAAGGAAGGAAGGAGATTATAATGAAAGGGAGGAAGGGTCTGAGGGAAATCCCGCCTTAGCACTTGGCCACCACAGGTGCCCCCAACACGAGTGACGCCCACCCAGGTCAAACACAACCCTGATGTGCCCCACCCCCGACAGTTGGCCCCCCCGGCAGGTGGCTGTTCAGTCTCTACTTAAAGACCTCCAATAATGGAGCACCAGCAACATCGGGAGACAAGTTATTCCTCTGATTAATTGTTTAATTGTTTAAACACCTTTAAATACAAGTAGTTCTCCACTTACAACAGTTCATTTAGTGACTGTTTGAAGTTATGACAGCTCTAAAAAAATGACTTATGGCTATTTTTCACACCTGCACCCATTGCAAGCATCCCTGTGGTCCTGGGATTGACATATTGATGCTCAGCAATTCTGGTTCATCTTTGTGATGATTTATAGTGTCCTGGGATCACGCAATCCCTTTTTGAGACCTTCTGATAAGCCAAGCCAATGAGGAAGCCAGATTCACTTAACAGCCATGTTCCCTAACTGAACGACTGCGGGCAAGAAAGGTCGTAAAATGAAGCAAAACTCACTTGAGAACTGTCTCACTTAGCAAACAGAAATTTCCGTCTCAATTGTGATAAATTGAGGACTTCCTCTATAAACTTTTGTTTTGCAGTTGCCTCCGGAGCAAATCTGGCCAGAGGTTTAAAGAAAGCGAGAATTTTGCCAGCAGATTTTATTTATCTATTTATTGAATTTTTATGCCACCCAGTTCTCTGAAAATATGCATGGCTGGCTGGGGAAATTCTGGGCATTAGAAGTCCACCCTTTTTAAAGTTCACACGATTTTGGGGGGGGGGGGGGGAGAAGAACTGCCCCAAAGAAAAATCACTATTCTGCATTTCCCTCCTTCTCTCTCTCTCTCTCCCTCCCTCCCCTCCCTCCCTCTCTCTCTCTCTCTCTCTCTCTCTCTCTCTCTCTCTCTCTTTTTTATGGGTCTTCCCTTATACAGTGTACGTATTGTTAAATTTATTTGCTTTCCTTCGAGAAAGTTTCCCCTGGGCAGCCTATAAACAGACCACCAACCACAATGATGAAATAGCGAGATTAAATTGCTGTAAAAGCAGCATGAAAAATAATTGCTTCATCACCACGTTGAGGGCAGAATCTTGTTCCTTTCCTTGACACCAGCAGAACTTCCCTCCCGACTGAACTGGGCTTCAGTTAAGTCTTCCTTTAATTAATGGCAACGCTCAGGTCCTTGCTCAGCACTTTCGCTTCCTGTAGTAAGTAAGAGTAGGCAAGCGAATGGGATACTAGCCCTCTGGGGACCCATTATTTCGGTTATCTGGAAGACACTGTTTCGATTGCACGGAAAAATGCTAAAACAGTTTGGGTTTAGTCTTGCTTGCAGGCCACAGTTGTGAGAGTAATTTTTTTTTTTTTAAATTTGATTTATATGTCGCCCTTCTCCGGAGACTCAGGGCAGCTTACCATGCGTTAAGCAATAGCCTTCATACTTTTGTATATTTTATACAAAGTCAGCTTATTGCCCCCACAATCTGGGTCCTCATTTTACCTACCTTAGAAAGGATGGAAGGCTGAGTCAACCTTGAGCCTGGTGAGATTCAAACTTAAAGTAATTGCAGACAGCTGGTGTTAATCATAATGCTTTTAGTCTGCTGAGCTACCAGGCCCATTATGGCTACGTAATGGGCTTCGTTTGGGTTTAACACCATGGACAAGAAATGTTTCTGTTTAGCATTTGAGGGGCTGCCCCAGAGAGGAGGGGGTCAAGCTATTCTCCAAAGCACCTGAAAGCAGGACAAGGAATAATGGATGGAAACTGAACAAGGAGAGATTCAACCTAGAAACAAAGAAGAATTTTCTGACAGTGAGAGCAATCAACCGATGGAACAGAAGTTGCCTTCAGAAGTTGCTGGGAGCTTCATCACTGGAGGCTTTCAAGAAGAGACTCGGCTGCCATCTGTCAGAAATGGTATAGGGTCTCCTGCTTTGGTAGGGGGTTGGACTAGATGACCTATGAGGTCCCATCCTACTCTGTTAATCTGTTAATTTTAGAATTGGGCCATTATTGCTTGTTCCACAGAATTTAACTACAGGTAGTCCTCAACTTACGACCACAATTGAGCTCACAATTTACATTGCTAAGTGAAAAAACTGTTAAGTGAGCTTTGCCCCATTTTACGTCTTTTCTTGCCACATTTATTAAGAGAATCGCTGCCGTTCTTAAATTAGTAAGACGGTTGTTAAGTGAATCTAGCTTCCCCATTGACTTTGTCAAAAGATCACAAAAGATGATTGAATGACCTGGGACACTGTAACCATCAGAAATATAAACCAGTTGTCAGGCATCTGAATATAAATCAAGTGACCATGGAGATGTTGTAACAGTCATAAGTGTGAAAAACAGTCTTAAGTCCTTTTTTTTCCCAGTGCCATTGCAACTTAGAGTGGTCACTGAATGAACTGTTGTAACTTGAGGGTTCCCTGTATTTTTGGCTCAGCATTCTGGAATGTGCAAACCAGGTGATGCAAAAGTTAAAAGAACCGAAAACTCCAGATGTGCTCAATAATACAGGTAATCCTCTCCTTACAATCATCCATTTAGCAACCTGGATTAGAAGACCTCCAAGGTCCTTTCCAGCTGTTACAGGTAGTCCTCGATTTACCAACAGTCATTTAGCGACCGTTCGAAGTTAGACCCTCCAATGGTCACATGATCAAAAATTGACGCTTGGCAGCCTCCCGGGATCATGTGATCTTCATTTGCAACCTTCCCAGCCGTCTTCTGACATGCAAAGACAAATCGGGTCGCCGGATTCATTTAACGACCATGTGATTCACTTAACGGCAGTGTTTTGAACAGCCGTGGCAAACAGGTCACTAGAATCGGTTGTGAGTCACTGAGCAAGTCACCTTTCTTAGCAACAG